>NC_041393.1:315794049-315849890 GCF_002162155.2 Triticum dicoccoides
GTCCCATAGGTGTTCGTGGATCAGCTTCCCCGACATCTTTGGCGCGCCAGGTAGGGGTGCATCGAGGTTGTGTGAACCTGATCCGGCGTTCACACGAGCTAGATCTTCATCTTCTTCATCGACATGCCACCGAAGAAGAAGACTTCGGCGGCAGCTGTTTCGTCCACGTCAATCCCACCACCATCGGAGCAAATGAGTGGTGGGGAAGACGCCGGCGGAAGAACGGACATCGACGAGGGAGCTCACGACGCTGCCAGGTCCAAGGACAAGGCTGCGCAGACCTCGGCGTCCGTACACGTTCCGCGCCCATCTCAGGAGGTGCAGGACCGACAGCGTCATGGTACTCGCAGTACCATACGTTTGTTGGGCCAAGATCGAGCTGGTGGATCTTGGGGTGCTCAAGACTAGCATGCACGCCAACATGCTGGCACGAGCGAGGCGCGGTCGCCTGGACGGGATACTGCTCCTTCTAACATAGTTAGAAGTCCAAGCATATCCCGCTCCTTGCACCGTTCGCCACTGCCACCCACCACTCCAGCAGAAGCTTTGGCGCGAGCTCAGCTGCTCCTTGATTACCCTCCAACGGAAGACAAGATCGACGGATGGAGGGCCACCATCCAGAGTCTCATCGGCTTCGCCAACGGCGACACTCCATGGCAGCCGAGTGCTTCGCTGCCGCGGCAGGGTTGCCAGGCGCGAGCCGATGGCGACAAAACTGGTGAGGGTGCAACCACCATGCACTCTCCATCCCGAAGGCCAAGATCGCCGACTCGTCGGATCCACCTCGACAGCGACTCCACCGCATCATCAGATCCACGAGCTCGTCGCGATCAGTGCCAAGTTCTTCACGAACGACAGCAAGAAGACGCTTGTACTCGCATCTAGCGCCGAAGAGAAGCACGACGTCAATCCGACAAGCGCGCTGGGCCCTCTGTTGACATGCATGCGCCAGGGGAACCAGGCGACTTGCCGTACGCGGTAGGTTGCCCTGCGTTCACTCGTGAGCTGCGGCAAGTCCAGTGGCCCAGCACGAAGAATTTCAAGCCAGATGTACCAGAGAAGTATGACGGCAAGTCGCATTCGTCGGAGTTCCTCAGCATCTACACCATCGCGGTGCAAGCTGCTGGGGGGCGGGACGACAAGATCCTTGCCAACTACTTCCCGCTAGTGCTCAAACCCAACGTCAGATCCTGGCTCATGCACTTGCCGGACAACTCCATATCTTCCTGGGCAGATCTATGCCATCAGTTTGTCGGCGCCTTTACAGGCGGCCACAAGCCTCATGGCCAAGAGAGCGATCTTCATCTGCTTGCCCAGAAGGAAGGAGAGCCCCTGCGCAAGTACATTCAGAGATTCAGCCGCGTGCAGCACAACATCCCAGATGTCCACCCTGCCGTGGTAATCAGCGTGTTCCATCAGAACGTGCGGAACCGCAGGATGCGGGAGGAGATGGCGATGTGCAAGATCAGAAACGTCAGTGAGCTATATGCCCTGGCCGACAAGTGTGCACGTGCTGAGGAAGGGAGGAAACTTCCTGGAGAGAATATAGGAGCAGGGGGATCTGATAGTGAGGAGACTGCCCCGGCAAGGAAAACCCGGCGGCGGAGCAACAGGAAGAAGAAAGGCAAAGAGGTGCTAGTCGTTGAGCAGTCCGGCAAGGGAGCCAAAGCTGGTAGCTCCGGCAAGGAGGTTGCCGCAGCTGTGGCAGTCGCCGACAAGCAGGACGGCACCAACAAGCAATACTGCAAGATCCACCGCACCAAGGACCATGACCTCCAGAGCTGCAAGAAGGTCGAACAACTTGTTGAACAGCAAAAGGCTGAATACGAGCGACGCGACAAGGAGAAGGCCCAGGAAGGTGTTGGAGGATCCGGAAAGAAACGTCCCGGCCGAGGAGGACGCCGCGGCAAGGCTAAGCAGCGGCAAGGAGATAGACCTCCCCACGGCCGCGACAAGGATGAAGATGACGATGATGATGAAGATATGGATGATGACGAGACCGATGAGCAGGAGTTCCAGAAATCCATAGAGGTCCTGTGCGTTGACGGTGGTGCTTCTCTGCATACTTCACACCGCCAGCTCAAGCAGTGGGTACGAGAAGTCAATGCAGCAGAACCACCCGTCGAGTCACGCAAGCCTCTGAAATGGTCCAGCATGCCTATCATGTTTGATATTGAGGACCACCCTGATCACATAACTGCGGTCGGGTGCTTGCCGATGTTGGTTTCACCAACTATCCGCAACCTCAAAGTCACTAAGATGCTAGTTGATGGCGGGGCTGGCTTGAACTTGATCTCCTCCGCGGTACTCCAGAAACTCCAGATCCCTGATAGCGAGCTCGAAGAGACCGGCACATTCCAAGGAATCAATCCGGGAAGGAGCAGGCCGAAGGGAAAGATCACGTTGCCGGTAACATTTGGCAGCGAGTTGAACTTCAAGACTGAGAGGGTCACTTTTGACGTTGCTGATTTTCCATTACCTTACAATGGGATACTCGGCCGTCCAGCACTCGCCAAATTCATGGCAGCCTCTCACTATGCATACAACGTACTGAAGATGCCAGGCCCGATAAGTGTCATCTCTGTCCCTGGCGACAAGAAGGATGCTCTTATCTGCGCCGACAAGATCTACCGAGAAGAAACAGCCGCAACAGATCGCAGGTCACTTGCCGCTGAAGCCCCCGGGGGGAAGAAGAAGACCAAGTCCGGCAAGAGCTCTGATGCCCACTCCGGCAAGCGCACCTCTTCGGAGTGTTGCGCTACCGTCGAGGACGCACCATCGAGCTCCACCGGCAAGTGTAAGAAGACAATGGCGGCTCCACCAGAGACCAAGAAGGTGTCCGCCAAGGAGGACGGCACTGGTGGTACCTTCACCATCAGCACCACTCTCGACCCTAAATAGGAAAGCGCGCTCGTTGCTTTCCTGCGGGCGAATGTCGACGTGTTTGCATGGCAACCGTCTGACATCCCCGGTGTTCCCAGGAAAGTAATCAAGCACCATCTTGCCGTCTGTCCTCATGCGCGGCCCGTCAAGCAGAAAGTCAGGAAACAGGCATTGGAGCGCCAAGAATTCATTGCAGAAGAAATCAAGAAGTTGGAAGCAGCAGGCCTTGTCAGAGGAGTGCTCCATCCCACGTGGTTAGCCAATCCTGTAGTCGTGCGTAAGGCAAACGGGAAATGGAGGCTTTGTATCGACTTTACCGATGTTAATAAAGCTTGTCCCAAAGACCCATTTCCCCTGCCGCGCATCGACCAGATTGTTGACTCCACGGCCGGATGTGACTTGCTTTCATTTCTTGATGCATATTCAGGGTACCATCAGATCTTCATGGCAGAAGAGGATGAGGAGAAGACCGCATTCATCACCCCATGTGGCACATACTGTTTCGTACGGATGCCTTTCAGTTTAAAGAATGCTGGTTCAACATTTGCAAGGGTAGTCCATGATGCTTTTGAGCCGCAAATGCACAGAAATGTGGAAGTCTACATGGATGACATAGTGGTCAAGAGCAAGGATAAGGCGACTCTGATTCAAGATTTAAACAAAACCTTTGCAAGTTTGCGCAAGATCAACCTCAAGCTTAACCCCGAGAAGTGAGTGTTTGGAGTCCCTTCCGGCAAGCTTCTCGGGTTCTTCGTGTCTCAGCGGGGAATTGAAGCCAATCCCGACAAGATCAAGGCCATTGAGCAGATTGAAGCACCAAAGTGCGTCAAGGATGTACGAAGACTTGCCGGTTGCATGGCTGCTCTCAGCAGGTTTATCTCTAGGTCTGCTGAGCGCGCCCTGCCATTTTTCAAAATTTTGAAAAAGGTAGGTCCAATGAAATGGACTCCGGAGGCGGAGGCTGCGCTGCAAGACTTGAAGAGATACCTGTCCTCCACTCCAACACTTGTCGCACCTAAGCCACAAGAGAAATTGCTGCTGTATATAGCGGCAACTAATCAAGTGGTTAGTGCTGCATTAGTCGCGGAGAGGGAGGCGGATGATGAGCCAGCAACCATGGCAGATGCATCCAGCAACAAGCAGGGGACTTCGCCGACAAGCTCTAATCCCGACAAAGATGGATCTGCGCAGGAGCATGAGAAGATGCAGAAAAGGATGGTGCAGCGCCCAGTTTACTTTGTCAGTTCCCTTCTGCAGGGGGCTAGGTCAAGGTACTCTGGTGTGCAGAAATTGCTTTTCGGCCTTCTCATGGCCTCGAGAAATCTGCGCCATTACTTCCAGGCACATGAGATCACAGTCGTCGCTCGTTTTCCGCTGAAGAGGATACTGCAAAATCCAGAAGCAACGGGCAGGATTGTCGAGTGGGCACTGGAACTGTCAAGCTTTGGCCTCAAGTTTGAGAGCACTTCGACTATCCAAAGCAGAGCATTGGCAGAATTTATAGCAGAATGGACGCCAACACAAGATGAAGAAATTCCAGAAACGAGCATCCCCGTCAAGGAAGCAAGCAAAGAGTGGCTGATGTACTTTGATGGTGCCTTCTCGCTGCAAGGCGCCGGTGCGGGCGTACTGCTTGTTGCACCCACCGGAGAGCATCTCAAGTACGTAGTCCAGATGCACTTTCCCAAGGAGCAAGCAACGAACAATACTGCAGAGTATGAAGGTTTGCTTGCCGGTCTCAGGATCGCAGCAGACCTTGGGATCAAGAAGCTCATTGTCAGGGGTGACTCACAGCTTGTCGTCCGCCAAGTGAACAAGAATTATCAGAGTCTGTTGATGGAAGCTTACGTTGATGAAGTGAGGAAGCTAGAAAAGCACTTTGACGGCCTACAGATGGAACATGTTCCAAGAGCTCAGAATGACATTGCTGATGGCCTGTCGAAGTGCGCTGCACTTAAGTTACCTGTGGAACCAGGGATCTTTGTGCTCAAGCTGACTCAACCATCTGTAACGCCATCAGCTGGATAGAGCAAAAAGAGGAAGTTGATTTCTGGTGACTATTTTCCGGCAGAGCTCCCCGAAGCCGCCACCAAGAAGGTCATCAAAATCAACACCAAGACTGCTGAGGAGCAGTCTGCTCCGGCAGGCCCTAGGGTTTGTTCCGTTGAAGCAGACGCTCCCGAAAAGTTTTGCTCCGACAAGCTTGCCGGGGAACATCAAGCTCCGGCAGAGCCACAGGTTCTCGCCGTAGAAGCGGATGTTCCCACAGCAGCAGATGTGCCTTTAGTACTTGTTGTCGAGCCGCAAGCTCCAGCATGGGCACAGCAGATTGTCCGTTTCCTTCAGACAGGAGAACTTCCCGAAGAGCAAGAAGAAGCGGAAAGAGTAGCCCGGCAGTCAAGTATGTACCAGTTTGTCGACAGCACACTGTACAGAAGAAGACTCAACGGTGTGAAATTGAAGTGTATTTGCCGGGAAGACGGACAAAAGCTGTTGGCAGAGATACATGGAGGCATATGTGGTCACCACATTGGCGCAAGAGCACTTGCCGGCAAAGCGTTCCGGCAAGGTTTCTTTTGGCCGACAGCCCTCCAGGATGCAACTGCACAAGTAACCAAGTGTGAAGCATGCTAGTTCCATTCCAAGAAGATACACCAGCCAGCTCAAGCTCTCCAGACGATCCCTTTATCCTGGCCATTTTCGGTCTGGGGGCTTGACATCCTCGGCCCCTTTCCCCGAGCTGTCGGGGGCTTTGAGTACTTGTACGTTGCAATCGACAAGTTCACAAAGTGGCCGGAAGTGGAACCAATGAGGAAGGTGACAGCACAGTCAGCAGTCAAGTTCTTCAGGTCGATTGTTTGCCGTTTCGGGACCCCTAACAGGATCATCACTGACAACGGCATGCAATTCACGAGCCGCACCTTCATGCAGTACGTCCAAGATCTTGGCGCCAAGATCTGCTTCGCTTCTGTTGCTCATCCGAAAAGCAACGGTCAAGCGGAGAGGGCAAATGCTGAAGTGCTGCGCGGGCTCAAGACCAGAACTTTTGACAGGCTGCACAAGTGCGGAAAGAACTGGATTGAGGAGCTGTCGGTGGTTCTTTGGTCGATCAGGACGACGCCAAATCGAGCCACTGGCCAGACACCTTTCGCTCTAGTCTATGGAGCAGAGGCAGTTCTCCCCACAGAACTCGTATACGGGTCGCCTCGAGTGCTCGCTTATGATGAGCTTGAGCAAGAGCAGCTGCGACAAGATGACGCGCTGCTCCTTGAGGAGGACCGTCTTCAGGCTGCTGTACGAGCTGCTCGATACCAGCAAGCTTTGCGCCGCTATCATAGCCGCAAAGTTAAAGCCAGAAGTTTCGAGGAAGGCGACCTTGTTCTTCGGCGCGTTCAGTCCGCCAAGAATTCCAACAAGTTGACGCCAAAGTGGGAAGGCCCTTACCGGGTGAAACGAGTCACTAGGCCTGGTGCTGTCCGCCTTGAGACCGAAGATGGCACTCCGGTGAGCAACTCCTGGAACATTGAGCATCTTCGTAAGTTTTACCCGTAGGGCGCGGTTGCCGGAACCTGTTCCGGCAACCACCTTTTGTACAAGTCTTGCTGATGTTGCATGTAATCCTTTGTACAAAGCCGGGCGCAGATCCCGTGCATAAGTAAAGCTCATGTGCTCCGCACATCTTGTCAATTTCATGCTTTCTACTTTATATTTGCATGCATTATCTGACACTTTGTGCAGCGCCTACCCCTGGTAAGCAATAACGAGCCGTAAGGCTCCATATCTTTATTTT
The DNA here is from genome assembly GCF_002162155.2 of Triticum dicoccoides. NCBI lineage: Eukaryota > Viridiplantae > Streptophyta > Magnoliopsida > Poales > Poaceae > Triticum > Triticum dicoccoides. The sequence continues at coordinate 315,800,723 of NC_041393.1, forward strand.
CTCTTCTTTCTTTTTCTCAAAAAGGAAAGCAAGGTTCCCCCGCAGACAAGTTTGCCGGGGGGAATGGAGAAGATAATGGTGTGGGCCGGGCCAGGCATCGTTCAAGGAAGTTTCGCCTTACCGGAAAGCAAACGACAGAAAAGCTAAGTTGCCAAAGTTTGAGCAATCAGTTTTAATTTTTTTAAGTTATCTTCCTCGAACGACCGTGCTTTGTATGGAAAACCTGTGCGCAGAGGAACCAACTCGTAGCTAGTTGCGCCCTTACTTTGTTTCGAGTCCGCTCAACAACTTAAGTGAGCTGCGACTAGTTGCGACAAGGTTTCTTGTCGGAGGCGGTACCGCCAGCAGGCTGCTGATGTCCCGCACTCAGCGCTCGCGGCTAAGGCACCTGCGCCGACAAGTTCCCTAAAAGCGTAGGGTAAAAACATACAAAGGAAGGAATCAAGTAAAGGAAATAACATAGCAAATCTCTACCCAAAATAGAGTTATATTACAAGATAGCTTGTCGCAGCTCTAACAGATGGTTCTCATGACATGACTAGCAGCGACAAGGAGAAAGAGAAAACGGGCGGCCTAATCTACGCGATCACCCTCAACCCTCTTGATTCCGCTCACCTTGTCCACAATGGGTGCGACAAGGGCCTTGAGCGCTTCCAGATCAGCATCCGGCGGCAAGGACTTGAGGACGTTGGTGAAGTTGAGGCCTGGGTTGCGGAAGGCCACCTTCATCAGCACCTTCTGGAGAGCTCCTGCGCAGATCTTGCACGACTCGTTGGCCAGCTGCTTTGGGATCTTCTCCCTGAGTCGCTGGAGAGCCGTCGCCACGCCTTTGAAGAACAAGTTGAGCTTGGCGCTGGGTTGGAGGTGCTCGTCGGAGGAGTACCCGAGATCCTCCATCCCCAGCTGCGCCAGCTCCCCGTCGATGGTGGCGGCAAGATCCACAAGACCCTCGGTCCAGTGCTCCACAGTCTCCCTGAAGGCGTCGTGGGTGGCAGCAGCACTCGCCAGCAGCGCGTCGTCGGCCTTGATCTTCTCCGACAAGGCCACCTCCCGCTCCCTGGCGCCGTCCAGTGTCTGAGTCAAGGTAGCCAGCTTCAGCTCAAGATCCGCATTGGAGTCCTTGGCGGCGCTAAGCTCCTTGCTCCTCTCTGCGAGAAGGCCCTGCAGCTCACCATGAGCGGCAGCGTCCTTCTCGCGCTCATGCTTGAGAGCGGCAAGCTCCTCGCCGCTCGCCCTGAGATCAGCCTCCAGCTGTGCTACCTTCATCTCTAGCTCCTTCTTGGCGGCCTCGGCAGCTGCGGCGGCATCCTTTGCTTCCTTGAGAGCCCCGCCAATTGCTTGCTCGCGCGCAGCAAGCTCCTCCTCGTGGCTGTCAAGGTTGACCTTGCGCTGCGCCAACTCTCCTTCCTGCGCAAATAAATCTTCGGCAACAAGCCGTTGCTTCTCTTCAACTTCAGCCTTCTCGAGGAGGAAGGCTTTCCGCTCCTCGAGAAGTTGCTCCCGCTCCTCCGCCAGGGACCGGAGAGCTCCTGCCTGAGACCCCGGAGCTCCTCAGCGCGCTTCTCAATATCCACTCCCGCCCTCGCTACAAGTGCTTCTCGGGACGCCGGCTTGGCTTGTCGGGTGCGGTAGAGCGACAGCAGCTTCTGCAGCAGCCGCTCCTCCTCAGATTCGTCGCTGCTGCTGCTTGGCGCGTCGACTAGCGTCAGCCCAGCGGAGGCGAGCACTTCTTCGTCCAAAATTTCTCCTTCGACCGGCGCCCTGGAGCTTGACATCCAGGGGAGCTTGATGAAGATACCGTCACCGGCCTTCAAGTAGGCGCCGGGCTGGGGCTCTTCAGAGCCTGGCGCTGCAGCATCGGCGGAGGGATCCGCGGTCGGCGCAGCGCCTGGCGCTCCTGCGGCCTCGGGGCCGTCAGTGCGATCGCCGGATCCCTCGCCAGCTTCTGCGGCGGCAACCTTGGCGGCCTCTTCGCCGGCGGGATCATCAGCGCCGGCCTCTTCTTCGGTGGCGGCGGCATCATCGTTGTTGCCACGCGCGTTCTCCTCGCCAGCGGCCTCAGTTTCCATTGGCTCCGCAGCAGATGGATCTGACGAACGGAAAAAGGGAGAGAAATCAAGCAATTATCCAAAAAGAAAATCAGAAGAAGAAGAACCCAAGGGAAGTTTTCAAGCAAAAGGGTTACCTGTGCTGGGATCTGCAGTCGTGGTCTCAACCACCGGAGGATCACTGGAACTGTCCCTTGCCGGGGAGCTGTCCCTTGCCGGAGAATTCTCCCTTGCCGGAGAACGCTCCCTTGCCGGGGAAGCCTCCCTTGGCGGTGTATTCGAAGCAGATAGCACTTCGGGAGCAGCTTCCGGGCACTCCTGGTGAGGCTGCTCTGCTCCTACACGAACCAACAATCAGATATCAGTAAAGAAAGAGCAACCATGCACGCCTGACAGCAGGAAATAAAACCGTATACTTACGCTAGGGGCTGCGCTGAGGGCTGCTTTGAGGAATGGTTGCCGGGTCCAACAAGGTGGTCTCGGACATGTCCTCTGCCGTCGCGGTGGGGTCGTCCTTGGCTCTCTTTGCCGCTCTCTGGGCCAGCATCCTGAAAAGGAATAGGTTCAGAGTAAAAACAAGTCAGATACAAGACAAAGCAACAGAATCGAAGAACTACAAGAATAGCGAAATCTTACTCTTCTTCTTCCTCGTCGGAGCTGGCGCGGAGAGATCGAAGTCCGGCTCGCCTCCGGTGCGACGAGGCGGAGAAGTAGGCTCCTTGTCCGCTTGGCAAGAGCAGTGGCGGTGGACCGGGAAGACCCTGCCCCAGTTGCCGCAGCGGCGTGAGGCGCTCCCGCGGCAACAGTGCTTGCCGCGGTAGAGCGTGTCGCGCGGCCCGACGGCTGTTGACCCGTCTGCCGCCCCGCTACGTCCGAGGCCTTGCGGAGACGCCTTCTTGGCGGGGCTGGGGGCTCCGCCTGCGACAAGCTGTCCGAAAGTTCGGGTCCGACGGGCTCTCCGTCGCCGGGCTCGCTCGGCTCAGCTTCAGGCCCGGCAAGCTCTTCCTCGCCGACGAACTCCTCTCGCTCGGCAAGGCTTGCCGCCTCTGCTGCCTCTGCCTCCTCCATGGTGAATCCAAACACGCCCGCGGCAGCGGCTGCTGCCGCCTCTTCCAGCCTGGTGGCGATGCGCTGCATCTCATCATCGGTGGTGTCGCAGGTGAGGCTCTTCTGCTCATCAGCGCGGACTGGCACTTCTACCAGGCCGTCAAAGAAATCCCGCATGACGTCGTCTGCAGGCTCTTGCCAAGTCGGGACGATTCCGTGTGAGTCGCACAACGGCATCATTGCACGGATGCGGTTGAGCGAAGAATTGTTGCACAGCGGAACGACATCCCGCGGCAACATGAACGGATGCTGGGGATCGCGCTTGAACAGCTCCAGGAGCATCGCGTCCAGCTCCAGAACAGTGAAGTTGAAGTTGAGGCCTGGGCGCAGCCTCATGATATACGCCGAGTTCTGGAACTCCCAGGCGGGTCTTCCCCTCTCTTGCAGGGGGGCGATGCGACGACGAAGAAAATCTGCGCCAACTGCGCCTACAGTGAGCCCGGCAAGCCTGAGGCGAAGGATACGGATGACGGCAATCTTCAGCCTATCGTCTTCCGGGGCCACGTTGCTCCAATCGTTGCCGCGCACTACTGGGGTTTGGCGCAGGGCGGTAAATGGCTGCGGGTTCTCCTCGACAATCCAGCACCACTCTGCTCTCCATTCTTCCCATTTGCTGCGGAGATCTCCCTCCAGATAAGCATCCTTCTTGCCAGTTCTCGAGATCCAAGCGATTCCGCTGGCAAGGGGCTCTCCTCTCTCGACTCGGGGCATAAAGAAGTGGCGGAAGAGGGCTACGTTTGGATGGACTCCGACAAAGTTTTCGCACAGATGTGCGAAAACTGCCATGGTCAGGACAGCATTGGGGGTGAAGTCAAGGAGGCGGAACCCGTAGGTGTTCATGATGTCGCAGAAAAATTCAGAGTAGGGCGGGCAGAGCCCGTAGTAGAAGAACAGCGCAAAGAAGGGATACCCATTCGGAGCCAGTCTCGAAGTGGTAGCCGGGAGTACCTTCGTGCGCGGATGCGCTCGCGTCTCCGTCGACCAGAAAAGGTAGTAGTACTCCCTCAGCTCCTTTGCGTCAAGCTGAGGGGGGAAGATGGCCCGCTCCTTTCGCAGCGCCGCGAGCCGCTGCGCCTCGGCCGACTTCACGCCCTTCCCCTTGTCGGCTTTCGGAGCCATGGCGGAGGTGGTGGGGGAGATCGACGGCGTTGGTGGTGCTGGTGACAATGGGGGGCGAAGCGCTACTCTTTTTTAGCTTCGGGAAGAAGGGGGGAGCGGCGGAGATTTCCGAGACTGGAGTAGCAACCGGCGAAGTGGGCAAACTGCCCCTGTTTCCCCTGCTTATAAAGAGGGAGGGGGCGGATGTTTCGCCCTTTCGAATAAAGAAACCACCCACGATCTCTCCCACGATGCCGCATTCAACGCGTGCCGTTCGGGGAGGGCGTGGTGGATACGGAGTGAGATACGGCGTAACCCAGGCCGCGCGTGCCCGTGCCCTGTTTTGGGCCTGGCCCAACAGCGCTCGGCACCGTGTGTGGCCCAGGCCCGGGGGCTCCTGTCGGTGTACTAGAGTAGGGGTACCCTAGTATCCCGAACTTGTGCACGGGCAGTTGCAGCACCCCGCGGCAAGGCTTGCCGGGCGACCGCCAAGGTCCTCCGTGGTTCCCTTGGAGCCATTCAAGAACAAAGTATTCAAGCCAAGGAGACGAGGCCCCGGCAAGAGGAGCTTGCCGGGAAGGCCAACCAAGGCATTTCAAGGAACTTGCCGCGACGCGCCACGCGTCCCGGCAAGATCCGGTGAGCGACAAGCTTCCGGGCGCGACAAGACAACGGCCGCGGCAAGGCGCTTGCCGCGGCAGGTTATCACTCTACACCCGTGCTCCAGCGCATCCACCAGCGTGTCGCCCTGGGGCCTTCCCAGGCGCGCGTGGCAGGAGGCTGAGCAGCCAGCGGTGCGAGGTGGCAAGCGACGCTGACAAGATTACCATCGTGGCGAACGGTGGCGTCCCTGACGGTCCTTTTCTGCATTGTTTGGGTGACACAGACGAGCATTTAATGCCTTTGTCCCCTGCCGTCAGGGTTAGGTAGGATGCATTGTGCAGGTAGATGTACCAACCGCAACTCCTTTTCCATTTTTACCCTCGTCTGCGTTGCGACCTGTCGGTGACCCCTTTGAGCATATAAAAGGAGGCCCATGCGCAATGTGGAAGGGGTTCGGACCCAGAAAATCACACACGCTCGGTCTCGTTAGCAGCTAGAGTGTACTGTAGCACTCAGCGCTCTTGAACAAGAACACAATACAATCAGACAAGCAGCAGTAGGAGTATTATCTCTCCGGAGAGCTCCGATGCTGGGTAAACTGCTCGTGTGCTTCGCCTCGATCTGCTCTTCGTGCGATCTCCGCCCCCCCGCCGAACCGAAAGGGTCTCGGTCCGCCGGTCCCATAGGTGTTCGTGGATCAGCTTCCCCGACAAATCTATTGTTGGATAGCAGAGATTTTCTTAATATAATTTTTAATATAGGCATTAGAATCATAATTTTCATAGCAATATTTAAGTGTGGCAAAATTGTCAAATTTGTAGAGAGTAGCATCATATTTCAATTAAAGAAGCAACTTCATAGGCACCCTTGAAAGTAACAAATTCTTCAATTTGTTCGATATCATAGTAACTATAAACACCATTGGCATAAGAATATAAGATTTCATTATCATTAAACTCACATAGGTAGGGAATGTGTTTCTTTGGGCCCTTTCTAGAGCAACAAGTAAAATCATATATTTCGCATAGATGACAAGCATAGAATAGCAAACAATTTATTTGATTCCATAGGAGTCTCCCCTTTTGGGACAACAGGCATGCACAAAATAAGCATGATCATCTATTGGTTTTCTCTCAACTAAACAAGTTGGGTTTTCAGCATGAGCACAAATGGATCGAAGATGATCCAAGTAGAAAACTTTAAGTGGATCCATATGTCTTTATTTTTCTGTATTTGTTTGATGACATGATTATGGCAAGCAAACAAGCAAACTAAAAAAGTAAAATATTTTTTATGTTTTTTATGAGAAGTGGAGGGAGATGAAAAAGAGAGGCAAATAAAAAGGCAAATAAAAGGTAGAGCAAGTAGATGATAGTTTGTATGTGGGAAGCTGATAAGAATTTGATGATCTCTCCCTAGCAACAGCGTCAAAAATTATTCCTGCTACTCGTAAACTACATCGGGATTTCCCCCTAGAGGAGGGATGAATTAGTACAGTAGAGATAAGTATTTACCTCAATGAGAACCAAGGTTAGTGAAACAATAGGAGAACCACACAAACCTTCTTTAGCAGCACCTACACACACAAAAGCAAATACTTGCACCCAATGCGGGCAAGAGGGTTGTCAATCCCATTGAACTCGTTACTTGAAAGGATTTAGATAGTGATAGATAGATAAATAAATTTTAAAACAAAGTAAAAGTCAATGAATTACAACAAGGTTTTTTGGTTTTTATAATATGGTAAAAGTAGACCCGGGGCATAGTTTTTGTAGAGGCTTCTCTCCCAGACACATAGCATACGGTTGGTGAACAAATTACTGTTGGGCAATTGATATAAAAGCACATATTTATTATGTTATTCATGGCAATGATCATGTATATAGCCATCACGTCCGTGACAAGTAGACCAACTCCTGCCTACATCTACTACTATTACTCCACCAATCGACCACTATCTAGCATGCATCTATGGTATTAAGTTCATGACAAACAGAGTGACACTTTAAGCAAGATGACATGATGTAGACAAAGTAAACCCAATCAATATGAATAAACACCATTGTTTCACCCCTAATGTCAACAACACAATATGTGCCTCGCTACCCCTACTGTCACTAAGTGAGGACACCGCAAGATTGAACCCATCACAAAGCACCTCTCCCATGGAAGATAAATCAATCTAGTTGGCCAAATCAAATGGATAGATTGGAGAGAAATACAAAGCTATAACGATCATGCATAATAAAGTTCAGAAAAGACTCAATCACTTTCAATGAAGAATCTGATCATAAACCCACAATTCATCAGACCCAACAAACACACTTCAAAAGAAGATTACATAAGATAGAACTCCAAGAAGATCAAGGAGAACATGGCATTGAGGATCAAAGAGAGGGAGAGGGAGAGAGAGAGAGGCCATCTAGATACTACCTATGGACCCGTAGGTCTGTGGTGAACTACTCACGCATCATCGGTAGGCAGCAGGGATGATGTAGAAGCCCTCCATGATCGATTTCCCCTTTGGTAGAGTATTGGAAAAGGCCACCAATGGGATCACAGAAAGCCTCTCTGGGGGTTTCCCAATATTTGAGAATTTATAGAAGCGGAGTTAGGTCAGATGGAGCCACATGGGGCCCATAAGGTAACAGGACGTGACCTACCCCCAGGCACGCCCTGTTGCCTTGTCATCTATTTTCTTTGCTCTAGTCTCCTTCCGAAGCTTCTAGGGTCTCTTATGTCCAAAAAAAGTCGTTAAAAAAGTTTTGTAACGGTTGGACTTCGTTTGGTACTGATTTTCTGGAAAACCAAAAACAAGCAGAAAATAGCAACTCGCACTAGGCACTATGTTAATAGGTTAGTTCCCAAAAATGATCTAAAATAGTATAAAATGCATATAAAGCATCCCACATTGATAATATAAAAGCATGAAACAATCAAAAATTACAAATACGTTGGAGATGTATCATACTCCAACTAAGTTGTGACTAAAGTTACCAGAATGGTCAAATTGTTGATCGGGTATAACATCCCAAAATTCTAAACTTTGGAATGTTATATTAAATAAATATTTATGCTTGTTTGTTTGATTGTTGTGTGGTTGATTGTGTGAAATTGAGTGAAATCTGAAACTTTTTTAAATATTGAATGAGAGGGAATGAAATGACTTTCCCAAACTTTCATTTTGCATTTTGATCTCCATGAATTCAAATTCATTTCAAATGCAAAACCCTAGAGTGAAGATGACATGAATTCTTGCATTTAAAATGAAAAGGGTTTTTGAAAATATTTGAATTTCATTTACAAACAATTCAAATCAGAAACTTTAGGCAACTCAATGATTTTCATGAGAGAGGATAAGATGACTTCTTCGAAATATATGAAATGGAGTTGGAAGTGGTGAGGATCATTTCGAAAGTTTAATAAAAACTTTCGAAGCTTGTCCGCTTTTAGTTGAATTTGAGCTTAAATTTTTTGTCTTATGATAAAAGAAATATTTGAGTGAAGGAAACCCGACCCTTCAAAATTAAGAGAAAGATTTGAAAAATCAGATTCAAATACATTTTGAAGTTATTGCAAAAAAAAAGTTAAGTATTTTATTTGGCCCAGAAAAATAGTTCATATTTTTCTATGCAAAATTCTAAGAATTTTGGTAAATAATGTGCCTATGATATTTTCTATTTTTATTGCTTTACATTTAGTTTTTCACTTCTGTCTTTATTTAAAGGAAAAACAGTTTTTTTAAAAGGCCAGCCACAGGCCGGCGCTAGACAACCGGCCCAGCCGGCGCTTTAGGCCCATAGCGTCTCTCACTCTGTCTCACACCGAAGCGCTAAGTGCTCGGTCGACCGCTCCCCTCTCCCTCACCCCTCTGCCACTAACTCATGGGCCCCACATGTCATCCCCATCCTCTGCCTTTTTTTCGTGTTCATCATGGGAACAATATCCCGATGCAAATCCACTCGATTCGATCCGTTCATTGCCCCTCGCGCAATCCCGACCCCCTACAAATAATGCCCTACTCCTCCTCGTCCGATTTTCCGAAAAACCTCGGTCTCCCGTGCCCTAGAGCTCCATCCTGATCTCGCCGGAGTTCGCCGCCGCAAGGGCACCTTCACCGGTCGATTCCGTCACCTCTGCAGGTACCCGAGCGTCCATGTATCTCTTTTGATCCCTCTCTCTCAAATCCGCAGCTCCCTGAACTTTTTTTTCTCGCGCAGTTCCGCAAGGGAACGACGTCCCCGACGACTTTTGAATCTCGCCGGAGTTCGCCTCGCTCCAGCCGCTCGCCTTCGTCACCACCGCAAGCACCCGACGCCACTGACGCAACCTTCACCATCCCCGAGATCTGAAGTACCCCGTTGTACCGTGGCCCGACTCCGAGAGTCACCGGAGCCACCGTCCCCTCCACACCCGACCCCCGCGGCCATCTTCTCCGTCACCGATGACGTCCGCCACAGCCGTAAGTCCCCAACCCCTTCCACCCGTTCGACCTAAAATCTAGCGTCCAGATTATATCTGATGTGTTTTTTTATTGAACCGGTATCCTCTAATTAGCGAACGTCCGCCGTATAGCCTCTGTAGTGGACGCTTGCCGACCAACCACCCTGCGCCATGTTGCTAGGAAGAATTTTTCTTTTTATATTTTATTAGCTCTTGCCGCCAAATCCCCTAAGCCTCAGCCGTCCGCCCACGGTAAACGATCATAGCCACTCGCAGCAGGACACGTGGCACCTCTGCCACGGCCGACCGAAACTTAACGCTTTCAAATTCAGATTCTGATCTGATTTTTCTTTTATCATATCTTTAGTTCTGTCGATCCAAATTAGATGATTCTTTTTCCTACGGGTTTGTATTGATCTCATCTATCCAGTAAACCCAACCAAAAATATTTTTCAAGTTTTGAAATTTGAATTTGAATTGATTCAAATTTAAACTTCGTTAAACCATAACTTTCACTACTAGGGAAATAATTATAGGCAGGACATCAGTAGTAGCGCTGGAAAATAATAGGTGATGCTGCTAATTAGCAGTAGCGCTCGTTCGGGGAAGCGCTACAAGTAATGCTTTAGTAGTAGCGCTGGAAATTGAAAAGGCACTACTACTAAGTGGGACCCAACGAGCCCATTGACGCTAGCTGTAGTAGCAGCACGGCCCAAAATACAGCGCTACTGCTAAGATTTTAGTAGTAGCGCTCGCTTTGACAACACCACTACTGCTAATGGGCCCCACTTAGTTGTAGCGCTTCTCCTGGAAAGCGCTACTACTAAGCACCATAGCAGTAGCGCTGTCTGGAAAACAACGCTACTACTAGCGTGGCTGCTGCCACCTTTTGACACCCTCCCGTCTCCCCCCTCCTCCCCCCTATGCCCTCTCCCCCTCCTTTCCCCTCTCCCCTCTCTAAGTTAGTTCTCCACCATTGTTCCCCTTCTTCTCTCTTCCCTCTACCTCTCTTCTCTCCCCATTAATGCCCCCCTCCACCATAATTCTCCTCCATAAATGGCCTCTCATCTCTTTGGCTCTCCCTCCTTCCATACATATAGATCTAGCTAACTCATCTCTCTCCCTCTCCATTAGTTAGCTAGAGTCATCTCTCCTCCCAACAACTAGATCTAGCTAGCTATTTAGCCATCCACACACTTTTTTCGTCCCTAGGTAGCGAAGGCCGGCCTCATCTAACCATGCTCGATCTCTCTCGAGAGATAGGTGAGTAAAAAGTTGTGCATTTCAAGAACGGGAATATGTGTGTTAGAGATATGGAGAGATTTGTGCGAGTGACATGCCCCCGTGTTGCTTATGTTTTGCCCAAATGTCGATTTATTTCCGTTCCGGTGATTTTTCGAGCAAACTCGATGTCCTATTTTTAGGCAAGGTCATGCGAAATTTTTATATGACTTTGATGCATGCATGAATTTTGTTTATAACCCTTTTGCTTGTTATATTGTGCAGCCGGTCATGAAGGTGAGTGGATCGAAGGTGGAGCGATACTTGCAATCCGTGGTGATGGACATGTATGCAAATAATCGGACTAAGATTAGATGTCCGTGTACAAGATGCAAAGAAGGAGTCCTTTGGACCCTTTTGATCGTGGCACTTTGAAGGCGCACCTGCTAATGAATGGTTTCATGGATGGCTATACTCGATGGATAAGTGAAGATGATGATGAGGACGTCCACATGGCAGGGAGTAACGACATGGGTCTAGACGAAGAGATGACCGATCAACACGAAGACGATGGCGCCGGACATGGTGGCAAGGAAGAGTCCGGACATGGCGGCGGTGGAGAAGAGTTCGGACGCGGCGAAGAAGAGTCCGGACACGGTGAAGAAGAGTCCGGACATGGCGGAGAAGAGGTGGCGGTCGCGCGGCAGTCTTCGATGCTACTAAGTGCAGTCGTGCACGACCCTCGTGTTCGAGACCTCCTTCGCAAGAGTACGACTAGCGAGAGAGCTGCTTCTAGAGAGGAGGCCAAGCTGGCGCAATTTGAAGTAGACTCAAAGACTCCATTGTATGACGGTTGCGATCCCAAGGTGACCCGCTTGAGTTTCACGCTCGAACTTCTAAAGACGAAGGCCAAAGACAAATGGACGGATAAAAGCCTCGATGAGCATTTGAAGTATCTACATAATAAAGTTCTTCCCGTGGGGAACCTGTGTCCTACTAGTGTCGAGGAGGCCAAGAAAATTGTTTGCCCTTTTGATCTGCCGCACATTAGATACCACGCATGCATCAATGATTGCATCATTTATTCGGGGAGCATGTAGAAAAAACCAGTTGTCCAGCGTGCAATGGTTCTCAATACAAGAAGGCAGGAAAGAAAGCTCCTCGAAAAGTTATATGGTACTTTCCGATCACTCCCTGTCTGTAGCGATATTTCGTAGATCCTAAGGAAGCAAAGCTCATGCGCTGACATGCAGAGAGGAAGAAACCCGATGATGGATATGATCTGAAGCCGAGACACCTCGCAGATGCTAGCTAGTGGAGAGCATTCAATGCCGTATATGGATTTGTTGCAGAAGATCCAAGAAACATCGTGCTTGGTGTGATTACCGATGGCATGAATCTGTTTGGAAACCAGAACACCAACCACAACACATTGTCGTCTTTGTATGGATGTACAGCCTCCCCCCATGGAAGTGTAACACCCCCAGTGTCATGCTACAGTAACCCTCTGTGATTAAGCTAATCATTTACCCAAACAGTGTTTAATCACCTTTGTCCAATATCCCATTTGAATTTCCAGTCAATTCAAATTCAAGTGAAGTTTGAAGTTGATCAAAAGTTGCCGGAAAAATGTTCATCATCTGTCAAAAATTCCATAACAATTATTTGTTAAGGAACACAACATCACTTTGGTGCAAAGATGAACATTAGCAATTATAACAGCACCAATTCAGCATTTTTAAATGCTATCCTATTTTTAAAAAAAAATACCAAATGAATTCTTCTGGTTTCCAAAATAATTGTGGCACTGTCTATGATCACCAGGGATTTAATTGGACACCTCCCAAATTTTTGCTAAGTGAAATAGTTGGCCAAATAATTCCCTTTCTCTCTTTGTAAATAAAAAAAAGGAAATAGAAAAGGGCCTAGCTACTACTGTGCACTTGTAGCCCATTGCTACAGTGCACAGCCCAGCCCACTCCTCCCCGCGTTCGTCTCCTTCCCCTGTTCACCCGACCGAGGCGCGCGCCCGTGCGGTCGCCGCCCGACCGCCTCGCCACCCCGCTGCTCGCGCCGAGGGGATAAGGTCGAGCCTCCTGGCCTCGTCAGCTCCCCACTCCCACTTGCGCCTCTCCTCCCCCAGATCCACCTTTCCCCTCTCCCTCACGCGCTCACTCCTCCCGAACGCCACCGTCGCCGTGCTTCGGTTGATCCCGCGGCCACCACTGTCCCCGGCCCTCTCCGACGAGTCCCCGAGCGCCGTCGTGCCCCGCCACGTCTTCCTCGACCACCTGACCAAGCCAGGAGCCCCCACAGCAAGCGCGGCGACCTCTTCTTCCTCCTCTGCTCCGACGAACGCCGGCGTCGAATTCGGCCACCTCGCGCCTGCCCCGAGCCCACTGAGCACACCTACAGGCGCCCAGTGAGCTCCTCCTCCCTATCCCTCTCTCCCCGTGCTCTTCCTCGCGCCATGGCAGCCTCTGCCATCGCCGCCCGAACCTAGCTCCGCCGCATAGCTCGCCGTCGACGTTGTAGTCGCTATCAGGCTCGCCCGAGCACATGAACATGCTCAGGTCCCCTCACCGCGGCCGCTCGTGCCGCTAGATCCCATCCCCGTGGCCTCTGTCGCTCATCCCGCCTATGGCCGAACTCCGGCGGCCGCTAAGGTGCTCGTCGTCGTCGTATCGAGCCTCCCCGAGACCAACCGGTGGCACCTGGCGATGCGCGTCGACGCCAGCTCTCGAACGTGACCGAAAACGCGGCGAACCGTGCCTTGTAGCCGTTTTCCGGCCATCTCCGGCGGACTTCCGCCACGGGAATGGTCGCCGGCGTGACTCCGGTCGCCGTCCGACGTGCCGCTAACGCGACAACCCTAGACCACGCCGCTGAGCCACTGCCACTGGGTCCCGCTAATCGTTGACCCAGTCAACTTGCTGACTAGGCGTCCCTGTGACGCTGACATGCGGGCCCCATCGCTTAATCCTCTAATTAAAATGTTTTAATAATTAAAACTAATTAGTTTAGCCAATTAGGCTATGACAGGTGGGGTCCAGTAGCTAATTAACCTAGATTAGTTAGTTTAATACACTGTTAGGCTATCAGGGGCTGACATGTGGGTCCCACTGGACCCACAGGCTAGGTTTGACTTGGTCAGCCGCCCTGCTGACTGCTGATTTCGTTGTGACGTCATGCTGACGCAATAAACCTTTCTGTTAATTTATTTAATTTCAGAAAATGTTTAAAACTTTGAAAATTCATAGAAATTAAACCGTATATCAGATGAAAATGTTTTCTATATGAAAGTTGCTCAGAAAAATCCAACGAATCCGAATATGCGGTCCGTTCATCTGTCACATGCCTCTCGCATGCTGAACATGAAACATTCCCCCTCTGGTCATCTGTCTGACACAGGTCCGGTACTGGGAATACATTCCCGGTTGAATTCCCCCTTCACCTATATCGTGTAGCCATGCGTTAGGTCACACCCGGCGCAGCATATTGCCATGTTATGCTTTGTGATGCTATGTTTGCTTTATATTTACTGTTTCTTCCCCCTCTTCTCTCTGGTAGACCCCAAGACCGATGCTGCCCCTGTGATCGACTACGTCACCGACGACCCCCTCCTTCTCGCCTGAGCAACCAGGCAAGCCCCCCCCCCTTTTGATCATCCCGATATCGCCCATTCCATTCTCTCATGCTTGCATTAGATTTTGCTATTGTTATTCTTTGCTCTTATTCTGATGCATAGCCTGCTTTTGTAACCTGCTTATTGTTACTTAAACTGCTTATCCTAAACTGCTTAGTATAGGTTGGTTAGTGACCCATCAGTGACCCCCACCTTGTCCTTGTTGCCCCTGCTTCATCATTGAAGACCCGGTCAACGGGATTGAAGACCAGGCCCCGGCACCGCACATCACTTTCCCCTTAGTTGCTCGACACTGCTGGGTTACTATCGAGTGCCGAGGGTGAGACCTCTACAACACTTCTGATGTTAACCCTGTAGTGTAGCTATTCGGTCGTGGTCATCGAGGGTGATTCCGCCTTAACCACTTCCGATACGACTTTGTCGTGCAACCCCTCAAGTGTGAACCTCGGGGGTGATTCCTCTTACGTTCACCTTGATGATTTACATCGAGTGAAATTCACCGGGGGTGATTCCTCGGGTTTTCTCCTTGATGTTTGGACACACGGTTACTATGGTTACTATGACTTTACACTGAACCATGTTACTAAAGACGGGTCGACCCTGAGGGGTGCCCGCGCGAGCATAATTGCGAGTGATGAGGCGTCGGGTTGACCTGGAAGGTGCCCGTGAGATAATTACGAGGCGTGGCCGGGCATTCTTAGTCCTTGCCGCAAGTCCTCGAGACGGGGCAATGGGGTCACATCTTTCGTGATTCTCTGCTTGTTACCGCGCATTCCCAATCCACTACGATTTGGATATTTGATCCGAGGGGCCTCTGGCCTGATAGCACTAACCATCCGTGGGCATAGTATGGGCGTTCTGCGTCGTATGCATCAGCCGAAGCTTAATAGACGTCAGCGACTGAGCGGCGTGCGCCGGGTTGGACTGGTTACGCCTTCACTTGTATAAGGGAGGCTAGGTCTGCTCACCGGCCGTGTACGCAACATGCAGGAGTTTCCGGGGAGATGGCCCATGACCCCTGGGGGCATAGGTTTAGTCCGGCGTGCTGACCTCTGATGAGGACATGACTACCTTGGATATGACCAAAAATATTGCATATATGCATATTTGTCAGGTGATTTCTAGTGCAAACTATTCAATAATCTATTTGTGTTATACAGAACAAAAATACTTCACACACTTTTGTGTTTTGTCTAATTGCAGGTGTATGAGACATTTGTACAATCCACATATGAAGATAAGGAAGAAAGAGATGTTTATTTGCTGTCCAAAAAGTTCTCTCACGTCACTTTTGGCCCAAAAGAAGATAGAGTCCAAGTCTCTCACGTTCTGGATTCAGATTCGGACTGCACAGACATACCTGACTCAAAACGCACACAAGTTTTTCATACGGACTCCGAATTGGGTGATTCTTTTTTTGTTGGAAACTAGATTTCGTGCACTTCCCAACCCAAGTGGAATCACCTTCAAATTCGTCCGGAGCGTTGAGTTGTGGACGAAACAATATGATGCTGCAGCAGAATCCGAGTCAAACTACAAGTCCAAAGGTGTTACATCACCTCCACTTGGGCCCATTGGCCTTGTACGACCTAGATTTAGTTTTAGGCTGCCCTTGGGACGTCCTCCCACCACCTTGGCCGCCACCCCTTGCTCCTATATAAGTAGATCCATCTAGTAGCTTTTCCTTGGGATTTGTTTAGTTAAAAGTTAGCCATTACAACTTCGTGTACTTCGTTTGTGTCCAACGACCAGACCAAGACCGCTTACGGATCCCCACCATTATTAATATTTCATATATATTCGCAATATTCAGATTGCTTTATCATATTCTTGCTCGTTCTTCGATTGCTTGCAGGAATAGACCTTCGTGGTCAGGTTGATTGCGCTCCAGCGTGGTCAATAACCTCTCGGAGTTGGTTTAGCGATTGCTAAGGCGCAACGTCGTGCACGTTTGTAGTCGGATCGTCAAAGTCATCTTCACCAAATCGATAGTTATCATCTCATCGAAAGATCGGGACCCTCGCCTCTATCAAGTGGTATCAGTTTTCAGGTTGCTCGGTGAGATTTTTCAGTTTTTCATAGTTTAGATTGCATCTGTTCTTCATACCTATAGTCCAAAAAAAAGCCAAAAAAAAGTTAGATCTTTTCATCCTTTATCCAAGCCAGTCCGAGCCTTTGCAATTTTCTATTCATTGCTTGCATAGTTGAATTATCGGTTGCATCGTCGTGTCAGTTGCTGGTTTTAGTGTCTAGTTCCTTTAGAGTTTCGAGTTCTGTTCACATTAGTCACGCCACCGCTGCATCATTATCCCTTCCGCTGTCCACCATCCCATCTATTAATTTCCACCACGTGCTACGCACTATTCATTATCATAATCATAGTTGAGGTCATTCACATCTTCGCCTGATTCAATCTGCATCTTATCTAGTTTGTCTTGGAAAGAGGGAGAAAAAAAAGAGAGAGAAAAAAAGAGAGAAAAAAGGAAAGAAAAAAAAAGAAGAAGGGAGAGAAGAAAAAGAAAAAAAAGCGTGAGAAAAAAAAAGAGAAAAAAAATCGGATCTATCTAGAATCACTCGTACCTGAATTCGGATTGGAATCTGTTTTGCGCACTGTTCAGTAAAACAGGTGTATCTTCCTCATACGAAGTCCGTTTTGGCTCCGTGAGTACTCAAATTGAAGATAGCGACGAGCCGCATCTAAATAGTTGCAGAAGCATGTTCAATATTTGACACCTCAAAATCGGCTTCTAAATAGGTCTTTTTGCCCTCCGAAGTTTGTGAACACAGCTTATTCCAATTTTTTAGGCCAGTTTTAGAATTCTTTGACTCCTCATATCAACTCGGAATTGAGTGATTCTTTTTGCATTGGAAAGCTTGAGTTAGTAGCATTCTTTGAAAGAATTTATCAGAAAATTGTCTCAAACTTTTCAAGAGGAAAGTTGGAGAGAGAGTTGTTGTATATCCTGCTTGGCAGTTGTTTTTCATCATTATCTTCACTGCCATTGTGATCTTCACTTATATCTAGCTGTCAAGAGCTACTTAGTATCCTTCATTGATGCTAGTTGTGCTACGCCGTGACCTTATTAGTGTTCTAGGCTCGCGTCTCTAGTCCGGTCTAGCCTAGGACCAGCACAATACCGTCGTTGAGCGTTTATTCAACATTGCATCTTTGAATTGATTATTGCTAATCTTTTGCTACCATATATAGCCAACCCAGCTCCACATATTTCTACACCGTGTATACGTACGCTCCCCTGGCAATCGCTTTACTCAATATTCGGAGTTACTTGACACCGCTGGTTGCCGATCACCGCCTGCTGCATGGTAAGAACTTGTAAGATATTGATATTTGCTTTACTGTGAGCGTTTTACCACCACATCCTAATAGTTATACGAACATTATTTTTGGGTTTTGTTTCTTGTTCTACTAATCATGACAGGATCCAGAGTCAATTCATGGGCTTTGTCGATCGCGGGAGACGTGCCACCACCTTTGCAAATACCACAACCGTCACGAGAGGTGCACAAACATCCAAATGCACATGATCAGGTTAATGTATCTATACCACCATTTAATGGCCGTTTTAAACCTTCTTTATATATTGAATGGGAGTTCAACATAAAAAATATATTTGCTTCCCATAATTTTGATGAACATAAAAAGGTTAAGGTTGCGGTTGGTTCTTTCACTGGTTATGCTTTGGTTTGGTGGAGTGAATATTGTCGGTTACACCCTGATTATATACCTACTACTTGGGATGATTTGAAACTTGCCATGCGACATACTTTCGTCCCTGCTTATTATACTCGTGACATGATTAAGAAGTTGCAACACTTAAAACAAGGTAGTGAAACTGTAACAAAATATTATGATGATTTACAAACTACCTTGTTGCATTCCTCTTTAGAAGAAAGTGAAGATGATTTTATGGATAGATTTTGGGGAGGATTAAACCGTGATATTCAAGAGATACTAATTCATGAAGAGTGTTATCCTATGGACCATTTGTTTCATCTTGCTTGCAAAGCTGAACAGGAAATAGAACGACGTGTTGGCCACGAGGAGAACAAGCGCACGGTGCACATTCCAAGAGTTGATATGATTGTTCCTTCAACTACTAGGCATACTATGACAACCACATCCGTTGTTGTCAGGACTACATCACCTCCACCATGTGACACATCGCCCCCGAGAGTGGCTACATCATCTGAGTTGATCATAAGAGGTAATGACAAAGGTACTGATCTTCCATCTCTACATGAGAATGATGAATGCCTTGTCAATTTGAATGCACCATCTGATGAGCTACCCACTACTTTGATCACACCACCTATTTTAGAGGATTACGTTGATAATTTGACTTTGCCATGTGATCAAACAACTGAAATACCAACAATTTTGAGTGCACCCATTGAATTAACTATTGATGCAAAAGAACCAATGTTTAATCATTTTGATATGACCTCTAATCTTGGTGATGATTCTATGTTGAATGACTTATTGCATGTTTGCTTATTTAAGCATGTTGTAGCATGTAAATTTGATGCAAGTAAGGTTTATTCACCAATGTTGGGATGGTTTAATGATGAACATTGTCAATCTTTTGAAATGAATAAGAGCTTCACTTATATGTGCAAACTAAGTTGCAATATTTTCATGCCTTCTACTTCTTGTGCTAATTTTTTGGCTTTAGATTTTATGAACTATGCAAGTTACTCATCTATTCATGTGTCATATATGCAAAAATCAAGGGAAGTAAAAATGGATGACATATACATATACAACATGTACACCTTGTCTCTTTTGTTAGCCACATTTCAGATTAAGCAACGCCGAGGACGGCTTTATTTTCAAGAAGGGGAGGATGATGAGGACATGACTACCTTGGATATGACCAAAAATATTGCATATATGCATATTTGTCAGGTGATTTCTAGTGCAAACTATTCAATAATCTATTTGTGTTATACAGAACAAAAATACTTCACACACTTTTGTGTTTTGTCTAATTGCAGGTGTATGAGACATTTGTACAATCCACATATGAAGATAAGGAAGAAAGAGATGTTTATTTGCTGTCCAAAAAGTTCTCTCACGTCACTTTTGGCCCAAGAGAAGATAGAGTCCAAGTCTCTCACGTTCTGGATTCAGATTCGGACTGCACAGACATACCTGACTCAAAACGCACACAAGTTTTTCATACGGACTCCGAATTGGGTGATTCTTTTTTTGTTGGAAACTAGATTTCGTGCACTTCCCAACCCAAGTGGAATCACCTTCAAATTCGTCCGGAGCGTTGAGTTGTGGACGAAACAATATGATGCTGCAGCAGAATCCGAGTCAAACTACAAGTCCAAAGGTGTTACATCACCTCCACTTGGGCCCATTGGCCTTGTACGACCTAGATTTAGTTTTAGGCTGCCCTTGGGACGTCCTCCCACCACCTTGGCCGCCACCCCTTGCTCCTATATAAGTAGATCCATCTAGTAGCTTTTCCTTGGGATTTGTTTAGTTAAAAGTTAGCTCTATTAAGTCTAGGTCGGATTGCGGCGTATTGATTGGCCGAGGCCGGGCATGACCCAGGAAAGTGTGTCCGGTCGGAGTTAATCAAGCGTGGTGGGTAAGTTGGTGCACCCCTGCAGGGAAGAAAACATCTATCGATAGCCTGTCCTACGGTAACGGACACTCGGAGTTGTATCCCGATCGATACAACTAGAACTGGATACTCATGATGAGAAATGGATTGAGATGAGAAATGGATTGTGATGAGAAATGGATAGTATGGCTCTAGGATTTCTTTCTCGCAGGGTGTCGAGAAAGGATCTCTGGCCGAGGTTGATAACACTACTACTACTTTACTTTATGCTACTCTACTCCCTCCTGTTTGCTACAAGATGGTGGTTTTCAGAAGATGCTAGTCTTCGATAGGACTAGGCCTTCTCTCGATTCTGGCATTTCTGCAGCCCAGTCCACATATACAGCCTTCCTTTGATAATGTTGCATATGTAGTGTAGTTCCTTGCTTGCGAGTACTTTGGATGAGTACTCACGGTTGCTTTGCTCCCTTTTTTCCACCTCTTTCCATTCTTATCGGATGCTGCAACCAGATGGTGGAGCCCAGGAGCCAGGCGACACCACCGACGACTGCTACTACCCTGAGGGTGCCTACTACCATGTGACGGACGCCGATGACCAGGAGTAGTTAGGAGGCTCCCAGGCAGGAGGCGTTGCCTTTTCGATCAATGTTGCTTTTGTGCTAGCCTTCTTAAGGCAAACTTGTTTAACTTATGTCTGTACTCAGATATTGTTGCTTTCGCTGACTCTTGTGTATTCGAGCTTATGTATTCGAGCCCTCGAGGCCCCTGGCTTGTAATATAAAGCTTGTATTATTTTAATTTGTGTCTAGAGTTGTGTTGTGATATCTTCCCGTGAATCCTTGATCTTGATCGTACACATTTGTGTGTATGATTAGTGTACGATTGAATCGAGGGCGTCACAGGAAGTGCATGAAGACAAAGTACATACACATGAGCATGATGATTCAAGGGCCGAAACAACCGGGAAATAATATTAACCTGTATATGGGGCTTCTGAAAGAGGAGCTAGACACATTATGGAAAACACCGGCATGGACATGGGACGCTAGCAAAGGAGAGTATTTCTATATGAGATGATAGAGGCGAAGGTGTCCTGATGTTTCGATGAGATGGTGGCTATCGTTTTCTATGGGAGTCGACCTTGATGATCCGACTGCGAACGTGTGAGACATCGCGCCTTAGCAATTGCTAAACCAACTTCTGAGGGGTTATTGACCACGTCGTAGCACGATCAACCTGTCCATGAGGGTCTATTTTCCTGCGAGCAAACGAAGAACAAGCAAGAAACCGAGATTGCAATCTGGATATTGCGAATATAAGAGGAAAACTTTATTAATGAAGGTGGGGTTCTGTGATGCCTTTTGTCTGGTCGTCGAACACAAACGAAGTACGCGAAGTTGCAGCTATGGCGAACTTTTAATCTAAACAAAACCCAAAGTCTAAACGACGCCCTAAGGGTTGTATATATGGAGGAATAGGGGGAATTTTGTAGCCCTTGGGGAAGGGGTCCTAAACCAACCCTATCTCTTGTTTCCCCACACATATGGACTAAAAATAGACTATACTCAAGTATTTCGAATTACATGGGCCTGGCCCAATAATAAGGTGACGCAGCACCTAGAATAGCCTATGGATGAAAGTTATGAAGTAGCATCTTGTATCCTTTGTCCAAGGCTTCATGCACTCATTATGGTGGCTTCAACGTCCTGAAATAATCACTTGTAACACCGTTCTTGTTCACCTTGCACATGCCATCATCTCCATGCTTGTTCTTGCTCCAAATGTTCATCCTTCTCCAAGCTAGGCCCTTCATTTGTAAGAAAAACTAATGTTTCCAATTTAGGCAGCATCATATTTTCATGAACATTAGAATCATTACCAAGAAACGAAAGTACCTGGTAATTTAATTGGCGTGCGCAAGCTCTAGTAATTGGTCTAGTATGTATAGCAGCAGGGGTTGTGGGTGTAACAATGGTATTGATGTCCTCATCATCCTCCCCTTCTTGAAATGAAGTCGTCCACGACGGAAGCTCATCTTCCTGACCCAAATAAGGCTTCAAATCTGCAATGTTAAAAGTGGGACTAACCCCAAAATCTGTAGGCAGCTCAAGTTATATGCATTATCATTTATTTTCTCTAACACCTTAAAAGGACCATCAGCACGTGGCATTAGCTTTGATTTGCACAAATCAGGAAATCTATCCTTACACAAATGTAACCAAACAAGATCTCTAGGTGCAAACACAACATGTTTTCTACCCTTATCTCCAGCAAGTTTATATTTAGCACTCACGCGCTCAATGTTTTCCTTAGTGAACTCATGCATTTTTAAAATCAATTCAGCATGTTGTTTAGCATCAAAATTAACCTTCTCTAAAGATGGAAGAGGCAACAAATATATAGGTGCACGAGGTAGGAAACCATACACAATTTCAAAAGGGCACATCTTAGTAGTAGAATGCAATGAACGATTATAAGCAAATTCAATATGAGGCAAGCATTCTTCCCACATTTTTTTATTCTTCAAACATCCCTAAGCATAGTAGACAATGTTCTATTGACTACTTGAGTGTGTCCATCAGTTTGGGGTGACAAGTAGTACTAAAAAGCAGTTTAGTCCCCAACTTAGCCCATAAACATCTCCAAAAGTGGCTAAGAAATTTAGTATCATGATCTGAAACAATAGTATTTGTCACACCATGCAAGCGAATAATTTCATGAAAGAACAAATCAGCATCATTAACAACATCATCGCTTTTATGACATGGTATAAAGTGTGCCATTTTCGAGAACCTATCCACAATAACAAATATGCTATCCCTCCCGTTCTTTGTTCGAGGTAAACCTAAAACAAAGTCCATAGATATATCCTCCCAAGGAACATTAGGTACAGGAAAAAGCATATATAAACCATGAGGATTGAGTCGTGACTTAGCTTTTTGACATGTAGTGGAGCGAGCAACAAAACGCTCAACATCCCGTCTCATCTTTGGCCAAAAGAAATGTGTAGCAAGTATATCCTTCGTCTTCTTCACGCCAAAGTGTCCCATTAATCCTCCTCCATGCGCCTCCTGCAACAACAAAAAATGACGGAACTAGCCAGAATGCATAGCTTGTTAGCACGAAACACAAATCCATCGTTATCGGCGAACTTGTTCCATGTTCTACCTTCTTTACAATTCTGCAATACATCTTTAAATTCAGCATCATGCACATATTGATGTTTGATAGTCTCCAAACCAAATATTTTGAAGTCAAGTTGTGAAAGCATAGTATAGCAATGAGACAATGCATCAACAATAACATTTTCTTTACCCTACCTGTCTTTAATGACATAAGGGAAAGTCTCAATGAATTCAACCCATTTAGCATGTCTACGATTCAGTTTAGCTTGACTTCTAATATGTTTCAAAGAGTCATGATCAGACTGTATAACAAATTCTTTGGGCCATAAATAATGTTGCCATGTTTCTAAAGTCCGAACAAGAGCATATAATTCTTTATCATAAGTAGAATAATTCAGACTAGGCCCACTCAATTTTTCAGAAAAATATGCAACAGGTTTGCCATCTTGTAATAACACACCTCCTAATCCAATTCCACTAGCATCACATTCAAGCTCAAAAGTCTTATTAAAATCAAGAAGTTGGAGTAAAGTAGCATGTGTCAACTTATCTTTCAATACCGTGAAGGCTTCTTCCTGTGCGGTACCCCAAAGAAAAGGCACATCTTTCTTTGTAAGCTCATTGAGAGGTGCAACAATGGTGCTGAAATCTCTCACAAAACGCTTATAGAATCCAGCGAGGCCAAGAAAACTCCTCACTTGTGTGACCGTTTTGGGCTGCGGCCAACTCTCAATAGCTTCAATCTTGGCTTTATCAACTTCAATTCCCTGTGGAGTAACAACATAGCCAAGAAAAGATATTCGGTCGGTGCAAAAGGTGCACTTCCCAAGGTTACCAAACAAACATGCATCACGTAGAGCAATAAAAACAACACGTAAATGTTCCAAATGTTCTTCCAAAGATCTGCTATAAATCAATATGTCATCAAAGTAAACTACCACAAATCGTCCAATGAAAGCACGTAAAACTTAGTTCATTAATCTCATGAAAGTACTAGGTGCATTAGTTAACCCAAAAGCCATGACTAACCACTCAAATAATCCAAACTTAGTTTTAAATGTTGTTTTCCATTCATCTCCCAATTTCGTACGAATTTGATGGTATCCACTACGCAAATCAACTTTGGAGAATATTGTAGAGCCACTCAATTCGTCAAGCATGTCATCTAGCCTAGGAATAGGATGAAGACAATGAATAGTAATATTATTAATGCCTCTACAATCAATACACATACGCGACGTACCAACCTTTTTTCGCACTAGTATAATAGGAACAACACAAGGACTAAGAGATTCGCATATATAACCTTTGTCGAGCAACTCCCGTACTTGACGCATAATCTCCTTCATATCCTTTGGATTAGTACGGTATGGCGCACGGTTTGGCAGCGAAGCACCGGGAATTAAGTCAATCTGATGCTCAATCCCTCGAATGGGTGGTAATCCCGGTAGCACGTCTTATGGAAAGACATCAGCGAACTCCTGCAAAATGTTAGTGACAGCAGGAGGCAAAGAGGAAGGTACATCCTCGAAAGAAAATAATGCCTCTTTGCACACAAAACCATAGCAAACAGATTTGCTAAAATCTAGCTCATCAATATCAGATTTGGTGGCAAGTAAACATGCGCTTTTCAATTTAATTTCAAAAGCAACACTAGATGGTTTATTATTAGGCTTCATTTGTTGCTCAAATTCTTTTGCCACAATCTGATTTATCACTCTCATTTTTCTCCTCTTTTGCTTGATTAGCTCTATTAATATCATCTTTCAAAATGGAATCAGGAGTCATAGGAAGCAAAGTAATATTTTTACATGTCAGCATCTTCAGCAGCCATGTATTGCATCTCATGATCAGAATCATCTCCACCGTGTTCTTCACTTGTAATAAGAGCCAAAGTCTCCTCACCATAGTCACTAGCGGACTCATACCCACCATCGTCAGTAGCAATCATCAGACACTTAGATGGGCATTCTCGCTCATAATGACCTCCACCGTTCCAACGATGACAAATAATATCATGTGTTTGCCCTATTAATGCCATGGATGAAGAAGAGCTCTGTGCGGGACCGGAAGGTGTACTCTTGGCAGATGGTGGTGGTGGTGCATGTTTTCTTGTATCTCGGTTGGAATTGGCAGCTGAAGTCAGTGGTGTTGTAGTAGGACGTGTGGGAGTAGAGGATGTACGTGGTGTCCATGATGAAGATCGACCTGCAGGAAAATTAGTTCGCGCCAATGACTGTCGATCCTGCACTTCACGTTTAGCTTAACAAGCAAGATGGAATAAAAGAGTGATATTATTATATTCCTTATACTCTAGAATGGTCTGAATCTCTTTATTTAATCCACCCATAAAATGTACAAGCATAGCTTCATTATCCTCAACAATACCACATCTAATCATGCCAGTTTGTAATTCCTGATAATATTCTTCTACAGAATTTTTTCCTTGTCTTAAACGCTGCAATTTTTGAAGCAACTCACGTTGATAATATGGTGGAACCCAACGAGTACGCATAGCAGTTTTCAAAGCAGCCCAAGTAGTTGGAATAGGATATAATCTACAATGTTCAGACCACCAAACAGAAGCAAAACTAGTGAATCCACAACCAGCAGCGGCAACACGTCTCTCCTCAGGATATTGTAAGCATGTGAAACGTTGTTCAGTTTCTAACTCCCAAGTAAGATATACATCAGGAATGATCTACCCTCTAACGATGGAATATTCAATTTCAGTTTAGGAATATGGTCATAATCTTGTACCTAAGGTGGTGCTGCAGCCCTACCGTTGCGATTATATGCCTGAGGTCGACCTGGTGGTGGTGGTGCTGGTGGCTGCACGTCGTTCTGATTTTAATCAACCTCATCCTCGTAATAGTCCTCCACCTCTGCAGTAGCAGCCGGAGCTACAGAAGCATCAACAGTAGTAGCAGCGGCACCCGAATTTTGTCCAGGCTCAAGGGGAACGCGCAGTGCTCTCCCCACTTGATTTGGAAAGCAATGTTGTTGTTGTTGTTGTAGAGGTGCGACAGGTACAGCCGGTGGTGGTTGTGGAAGAGGCGCGAGCAATTCATTAAACTTGTTATCGAGCTTTGTTTCGAATGTCTTCTCAATGCCATCTATCTTCTCCATGGCCTCTTCAAATCTGTTTAGCACATCTTGCACCTGCCCAATCATCATTTGCTGAAATTTATCATGTAGCTGTTTGTTCATCATGTTCTCCTAATCAGTCTCATGGGCTTGTGATCCTGCCATGGTTAGCAGCAATAGAAACACACTAGAATATGATCCTACAAACTACTAGGAAGTGGTGGTGGTGGTGGTGGTGGTGTGTCATAAATCCATCAAGCAAATCTCAAATTCTTACCAGTTCTTACCCAACAGTAGGTGGTGATCGACAACCATTGTAGTCAATACTCTCAAAGTTGGGATAGAGCGATTACTAGGGAGAGTCAAACACACGACATAGATGTATGTGGAGCTGGGAAGGCTTATAATATGGTAGCAAAAAGGGTCAGCAATAATCAATTTAGAGATGCAAAGTTGAATAAACGCTCAACGACGGTACTGTGCTGGTCCTAGGCTAGACCGTGCTAGAGACACGAGCCGAGAACACTAACAAAAACAAGACTCTGCACGTAAACAAGGGAGGAGCACACTCTGAATTTTTTTCCTTTTTTCACTTTTTTTCCTCTTCTTTTTTTTGCTCTGCAACAATTTTTTTCCGAAAAAGTCTACAAATGGTCTAAAAACTACCTAGCTAGAATTTTCTAGACTTAGTTTTTTCAAAATAGAACTATTTTTCTTGTACGGGTGGCACTGATGTTGGGGAGTTCGACTTGGTCACGTCTCGGAGTATGGCGTGATCTAGAACCCGAAAACAAAGGAAAAAAAATATTAGACTCGGACTGGTGGCGGAGATGAATCTGGTGGAAACTCGAACATGTGGCGGATATATGTAGGGTGGTGGAACACAAACTCGTGGTGAATCTGTGATGGAGGTGGACTTAGATTATCATGATGGTGGTGAATATCTGGTATATGGCAGTGGTGATGACGATGGTGGTATATGGTAGCGGTGATGGCAATGGTTCGGCGGCGGCGTGACAACTTGTGAACAGAACTCGAAACTCTAAAGGACTAGACACTAAGACCAGCAACTAGACACGACGATGCAACCGCAAATTCAACAATGCAAAACCCGAAAAAGATTATGCAAAGGCTCAGATTGGTTTGGATATGAAGAACTAACCCTACTTTTTGGCTTTTTCATGGAATGTAGGTATGAAGAACAAACTCGATCTAAACTATGAAAAACTGTAAAATCTCATCGAGCGACCTAGAAATCTGATACCACTTGATAGAGGCGAAGGTGTCCCGATGTTTGGATGAGATGGTGGCTATCATTTTCTGTGGGAGTCGACCTTGACGATCCGACTACGAACATGCGAGACGTCGCGCCTTAGCAATCGCTAAACCAACTTCCGAGGGGTTATTGACCACGCCGGAGCACGATCAACCTGATCACGAGGATCTGTTTTCCCGCGAGCAAATGAAGAACAAGCAAGAAACTGAGATTGCAATCTGGATATTGCGAATATAAGAGAAAAGTTTTATTAGTGAAGGTATGGTTCTGTGATGCCTTTTGTCTGGTCGTTGAACACAAACGAGGTACGCGAAGTTGCATCTATGGCGAACTTTTAATCTAAATAAAACCCAAAGTCTAAACGACAACCTAAGGGCTGTATATATGGAGGAAGAGGGGGAATTTCGTGGCCCTTGGGAAAGGGGTCCGAAACCAACCCTATCTCTTGTTTCCCCACACATACAGACTCTAAAGACAACATATAATCAAGTATTTTGAAATTACATGGGCCTGGCCCAATAATAAGGTGACACAACACCTAGAATAGCCTCTGGATGAAAATTATGAAGTAGCATCTTGTATATTTCGTCCAAGGCTTCATCAACTCATTATGGTGGCTTCAACGTCCTGAAATCATCACTTGTAACTCTGTTCTTTTTCCCCTTGCGCATGCCATCATCTCCATGCTTGTTCTTGCTCCAATGTTCATCCTTCTCCAAGCTAGGCCCTTCATTTGTAAGAAAAACAAATGTATCCAATTTAGGCAACATCATATTCTCATGAACATTAGAATCATCACCTAGAAACGAAAGTACCTGGTAATTTAATTGGCGTGCGCGAGCTCTAGTAAATGGTCCAGTATGTATAACAGCAGGGGCTGTGGGTGTAACAATGGTATTGATGTCCTCATCATGACAGCCACGCTGATGATGACGGTGCATGACTATGTCGGTTACGGGTACACCTCAGGCCAGGTGTGCCACGGATACTGCGGATGCACGAGGTGCATGGATGATACAACGTGTCAGCAGCTTACATCAACGAAAGATGGCGGGTATGGGAAAATCGTGCACATGGGGCATCGTAGATGGCTCGAGAAGGATGACTCGTGGAGAAAACGTGGAGATCAATTCAATGGGTTGGTTGAGCATCAAGGACCTCCACGTAAAAGGAGCGGCACCGAAATCAATGAGTTGTTGAAAAACTGTGAATAATGCCCCGCGCCGGGAAAGATGAAAAAGGCGCCGGCGCCGCTGCGGAAGGTATGGAAAACAAGGTCTATTTTCTGGGACTTGGAGTACTGGCCCAATCATGACACGCCTCATTACCTTGATCAAATGCATATCATGAAGAATGTCCTCGAGAGTTTGCTTGGCACACTGATGAACATGCCGGAGAAGACCAAGGATGGGCCAAAGGCAAGGAAAGTCTTGTAAGATTTGGAGATCAGGATAGATCTCCACCATAAAAAGTTGAGGGAGGAGACGGAGACGGAGGAGGGGGAAAGGGGCAGAAAAGTCAACAAGAAGGAGGAGAATTATTGCCCCCCTTCTTTATTCACCTTAAGTGCGATGGAGATCGATCAATTCATGAAGTGCCTTACGAGAATCAAAGTCAGTTCCGGTTCCTGTGGGAAGATAAGCAGATTTCTAGAAACAAGAAGAAACAATTCAGTGGGATGAAATCTCATGACTGTCACGTGATGGTGATGCAGATACTCCTGGTTGCCATTAGAGGGATAATGGAGAAGCATGTCTGTGACACGCTTACTGGTCTGTGCAACTTCTTCGACGTTATCTCTCGAAAGTCCATCAGTGTGAAGCAGCTCCAAAGGCTACAGGAAGAGATTGTTGTCATACTATGTGAGCTTGAGATGTAATTCCCGCCCACGTTCTTTGACGTCATGGTGCATCAGTGTGTCCATATCATGGACGACATCATCGACCTCGGGCCGACATTCCTTCATAGCATGATGTCATTCTAGAGGATGAATGGGGTTATCAAAGGATTCGTTCGTAACATATCTCGTCCCGATGGGAGCATCATCCAGGGGTATCTGATGTATGAGTCCATCTCCTTTTGCGAGAATTATATAGGCATCGGAGACCCTGTTGTTGGTTTGTCCATCAAGAAGCATGATGGGAGGCTTAGAGAAGAAGGTCACAACAACGGCCAGAAGGAATTGCACATGGACTACTCGGAACGACGGAACAACTTTGACAGGGCTAACTTAGTAGTGCTACAACACCTAGATGTGGTAGATGATTATGTGACACAGCACAAAGAAACAATCACAAAGAAGTACCGTGATAAGGGGATGCGCAAGACGGACAATGAAGTTACTATAGAGCACAACGCCTCTTTCTTGGAGTTGGTTCAAAGAGCAAGTTCTTGCTAATCCCCCGGAAGAGGTCAGTTCGGATGGATTGCTCATACACGCCTTAGCACATGGCCCCGCGCCCAAACTCGCGACCTATCAGACATACGATATCAATGGGTACACGTTCTACATGGAGAGGCCAAAGACATGGACAGTGATTACCGGAACTTAGGGGTGACGATTGAATGCGTGACCAACGACAACGACACAACTGAAAGATTCTATGGAAGGGTCAAAGAGATCTGGGAGCTTGACTATGCTGGAATGCACGATGCGACGATGTTCCATGTCAGATGGGCTAAGGACATCATAAGAGAAAACAAGCATTTCACTACCATGTCTATACCCGGCGCGTAGAGCGCTACCGTGAACGTTAACGTCATCGCCAAAGCCATGGGTACACGCTAAGCATGTGACAAAACACTTCTTCATAACTGACCCGACCAATCCCAGCCATGTTGTCCCGAGGAGAGGCAAAAGGAGCATCGTCGGAATGGATGGAGTCACCAACGAGGAAGACTACGACCAATATGGCAACCCGATGAGGGAAGATGACGATGACGATGAAGCATACGTGAAAAGAAGAATCAATACTACATTACCTAAGAAAGTTCGTACTCCATGGTGCTGGAAAAGTCACAAGGAGGGGCTCAATTATTCGACAATGAACAAGAAAGGGAAGAAGCTCAATGTGGAACATCGTCGACGCAGCTGAGAAACAATCATTTATATATATGTATCTATTTTGTGTACGCACTTAAGTAACCGTTATCGGTCAAATGATGTATACATTGTATCCCCTTCAATTACCACCACATGCATGGTTCTGCTGATATTCTCACAGTGTGGCATGGAGACACCGTCGTCGGTTGAAAGAAAACAAAAACAAAAGGGAGAAAGCAATACAAAAGAAAAAGAAAAGTAAACAGAAAAGAAAAGAAAAATAATAAAAAGAAAAGAAAACTAAAAACTAGAAAAGGAAAATAATAAAATGAAAAGAAAGATAGTGGTAGCGCTGGATTGGGAACCATCGCTATAGCTAAGTTAGCTATAGCGCCAGATTAGTATTCAATGCTACTGCTATTTGTATTTTAGAATTAAAATATAAAAATTGGAAAAGTTAGCAGTATCGCTGGATTAGGATCCAACGCTATAGCTAAGTTAGCTATAGCGTTGGATCCTAGTCCAACGCTAATGCTATTTTGAGTTAACAACCGCGCAGGCTCAAAATTTTGCCAAATCCCATCCCCCCACTCTCCCACCTCCACTACAAAAAAAAGACACATCCGTGACATTTTGGGCCAAACAAAAAAAATTATGTCATACATATGACACTTCTATGACGATAATTGTGACAAAACCTGGTATCATCATAGATGTGGTGGGCTCCTACTTCTATGACAAAAAATCATGACAGAAAATGGGCTTTTCGTCCTGGGCGGTCCGGAGACGCAACTGCATGACATTCTTTGGGCCGTCCATGACGGAAAAAACCGTGGTAGAAGCAAGGGGGAGGAAAATTTCGAGGAGTTGCCGGTTACGGTGGGAGGTCAGGGGCCGAGCGATGCACGTTTCTCTCGTACACGTGCGAGGCGTTGGCTCTAACTGAACCCGAGCGAGGCGTTGGGCTCTAACTGAACCCGAGCGATTGCACTGCAGGCTACGCGTTACTGAACCCGAGCGATTGATCGATGGCTGTTAACTGAACCCGATGGAGCGATTCCTTCGCTACTGCTGCTAACTGAAGCCGATCGATTGGATGAACAGTGAGCGATGCGGGGGGTTTGGATGAACAGTGAGTGGTGGCGTTGCCTCTGGATGAACAGGACCCCGTGCTGTGGAGGGCTGGATGAACAGTAGATGGTGGAGGGGTGGCCGTGGAGGGGTGGTTGAATAGGACCCCATGGTGCGGAGGGCTGGATGAACAGTAGACGGTGGAGGGTTGGATGAACAGTAGACGATGGAGGGGTGGTTGAACAATAGCCGGTGGAGTAGCGCGCGGTGGAGGCTGGATGAACAGGAGCCCGTGGAGGCTAGAGGAGGTCGACGGTAGCCCGTGGAGGCTAGAGGAGGTCGACGGTGGAGATGAACAGTATCCCGTGGAGTCTCGTTTTGCGGTACGCCACACCCCTCACGATGAACAGGACCCCCGTTTCGACTGTAGCGCTCCAACACAAGTCCGTTTTGTCCGTTTTGCGGTACGCCACACCCCTCCTGATCAACAGGACCCCCATTTCGACCGTAGCGCTCCAACACAAGTCGGTTTCATCCGTTTTGCGGTACGCCACACCCCTCCCGATGAACAGGACCCCGTTTCGACCGTAGCGCTCCAACACAAGTCCGTTTCGTCCGTTTTGCGGTACGCCACACCCCTCCCGATCAACAGGACCCCCATTTCGACCGTAGGAGGTCCTTTCGTCTGTTTTGCGGTACGCCACACCCCTCCCAATCAACAGGACCCCGTTCCGAATGTAGGAGGTCCGTTTCCTTACACCAGGCCTCGTTTCCATCGCCTGTTCCGTCCAAGCCCTCCCGATGAACACGACCACGCATTCCATTCCGACCCAGCCGGTTGGCTCCCCATGAACACGACGACGACGATGTTTCTCCGTTCCGACCCAGCCATGTACGTATGCGCGAGTAGGCGTTCGAGACCTTGCCCGTATGTACGTACGTGGCCGTATTTTCTTTCTTGCACCCTCGCCGCTGTACGTACGTGTACATGCTACGTGCGCGCCTCTACATCGACACATGCACGCCTCTACTACGACACGTGCACGCCTCTACTACGACACGCGCGTGCCTCTACATCGACCAGTATGTACGTACACTTTCACAACCAGAATGACAACGCTACGTACGCTTCGACCAGGTGGATCCCGACTATCAGGCACTTCCTTTCCTGCGAAGATGTAGCTGGTGGGTCCCAGCAGTCAGGGGGGCGAATCATTTTTTTTGCCCGGACGCACTTCCTTGCGTGCGAAGGTGTCGCTGGTGGGTCCCAGCGGTCAGGGGGGCGAATCGTTTTGTTTTTTTTGCCCGGACGCACTTCCTTGCGTGCGAAGATGTAGCTGGTGGGTCCCAGAAGTCAGGGGAAACATTTTTTCGCGAAATACAGTGGCCTGTCCGGTGGGTCTCAGCTGTCAGGTGGAGGAATCATTATTTTCCGCGTAATAAGGAGGCACTTCCTTACTGCGGCCGACCCAGATGTCAGCCTCTCCACGTACAGTCCACGTCCGATGGAAGTTGTTCCTTGACCACGTTGACCATGTTGACCACGCCGCACCGAGAGCTTCAGGGCGGTGGACGACGGCGAGGCCTAGGAAGGGGATGACGGGGAGCCGGTGAAGACGCGGCAGTGGAAGCCCGCGCGAAGAGGTGTACGAGGGTTCACTAGTTCGGCTGCGGTGTGAGGCTGCCGTCGCCGCAGGGCCTGGCCAGCGGTGGGAATAGTAGGGGGCGGTGAGGCCTCCGCGGCAGCACAGCCGGCCACGGGAGGCAGGAGCATGCGGCACGACCGGCGCTGCTTTGGGCGGCTGGAGCAAGAAGACCAGAGGTTGAAGAAGCACTACAGCCGTTGGATGGACATCGTACGGTCACTGGAGCTAGAATCGTTCATATGGAGTAAAGTTGACAAAGGCCCCCGTCCCAGTCAACTTAGTAGGCCCACAAGTCAGCCTCCCACCGTGGTGGGTCCCAGCTAGCAGGGGGAGTATTCATTTTTTTGTGCGTAATAAGGAGGCACTTTCGGTGGGTCCGAGCTGACAGCGCGGGGAACATTTTTTTCGCGAAATACGCTGGCCCGTCCGGTGGGTCCCAGCAGTCAGGGGGGAAACATTTTTTTCGCGAAATAAGGTGGCCCGTCCAGTGAGTCCCTGCTGTCAGGTGGAGGAATAATTATTTTGCGCGTAATAAGGAGGCACTTCCTTGCGGCCGCCTGGACCCAGCTGTCAGCCTCTCCACGTACAGTACTCTTCCGATGGAAGTCGGTCGTTGACCACGTTGACCACGCCGCGCCGAGAGCATCAGGGCGATGGTCTGGACGACGGCGAGGCCTAGGAAGGGGACGACACGGAGCCGAGGAAGACGCAGCAGTGGTAGCCCGCGCGGAGAGGAGTACGAGGGTTCACTGGTTCGACTATGGTGTGAGACTGCCGTCGCCGCAGAATAACAGGGGGTATGGGTGAGTAGAGGGATGGCCTGGCCAACGGTGGGAGTAGTACGGGGCGGTGAGGCCTCCGCGGCATCACAGCCGGTGACGGGAGGCAGGAGCACGCGACACGACCGGCGCTGCTTTGGGCGGCTGGAGCAAGAAGACCAGACGTTGAAGAAGCACTACGGCCGTTGGATGGACATCGTACGATCACTGCAGCTAGAATTGCTTATATTGACTAAGTTGACAAATCCCTTGGTACGCGTCAACTTAGTAGGCCCACAGCTCGGATTTGGCAGAGAACATATAGCCCATTTGTGATTTATAAGAATGTATAACCCATTTTTCAATTCTAATGGAATACTACAGCCCATTTATAGTTTGTTAAAAGTACAGCCCAACTTCTAGCTAGGACACGATTAATAATTTCAAACAACCGCTCAAAACAGAATTCAAAAAAAAATCCCACATTTTGATGGGATCCGAAATATTTTTATCCGAAATTTCTAGTCAGGTTAAATATAATTTCAAAATAAAGTTGTATCACGTTAAAATCCAACGAAATATTGCGCGCGCAACAAGTAATGAAATTAAAATTTCCAAATTCCAAAAATAATATATTTTCCAAACTAATTACGTGTTTGGTGCATAGTAATTGCCCAGTTATTATAATTACATCCCATTTATTATTTCTTAAAGTCCATTTTCTTGTTAAGCCTAATGCATACCTCCTAGGAAACTTTGCAGCCCAGCGGGGCGGATAACAAGTTGACCCGGATATTGTGTACAACTGTCGGCCCAGTTGCATTGCTGATGTTGAAAAAAAGGCCTGTGTAGTACAGTACAACCTAACATGGTTACTCAGCCCACATTCAGCGACGCCGGAAAGGCCCAAACAAGGCTTCTGTACAACTTTTTGAAGTCACTAAGCTCAATTAATAACTTAAGAAAAAAGTTAGATTACAGTGGAACCTAATTAAAAGCTGTCACGAGCAAATAAATAATTCAACGGGTCCCACTTGTGCGTGTGCGTGTGTGTGTGTGTGTGTGTGTGTGTGAGAGAGAGAGAGAGAGAGAGAGAGAGATAGAGAGAGACCCATCGGTCGATGCTCGTAAATACATCTTTCAGCCATATGCATTGCCGATGCTCAGTAAAAACTTATATAGTTGACACAATCATATAGAACATCATAGCACATTGAACTTGCATACAAAAATTTCACGCAGGCGGCAAAATCAGGATGGAAGCAGTGGATCGCTACGGGAAGGGCTATGTTGAAACCAACGAAGTCATACATAATGGTTCATCGTCTTTATAAATGACGGGGAAATATCTTGAATGTTGTGCAAAGAAAATAGTCAGACAACACAATAAGTTCTGCTAGCACATTAAGTTGACGTACAACCCTTTCTAAAAAAAGTTCAGGTACAAAATTAGAACAGGTCACAATCAAATGTACTGGCATATCAGTGCTTCAGACCCATAGCTCGGATTTAACTAGTACTATCTGACAAGATTCAGTTGTTACCTCAAATTAGAGCACATCCAGGCAGCCAGCCCTGCCTCTTCTCCCAAAGAAGCAGTGGCCTTCGCCGCATGATGGAGTAGGCCCTGTGCCATCCATCGTTTCGAGCAACACATGGAAAGTCTGACGTTGACTCCTATAATGGACGTCGTCGACGGACCCTGGCACCAGCGGCGGCGGCAGGACTTTGATTGATGGATTGACCACTTCTTTGACATGCACGAACACTCGATACAGGTACATACCTAACGTAGTCCGCGGCGGCCTTGGTGGCGATGAATAGTACAACCCCGGTTCCTGCACCGGTATCTCAACACCAATCACCTTCGGTATGGTGGACGGCTTCTTCATCCATGCCATAACAGTCAGAGCCCAGCTGTCTGGAGGAACAAACATACTTACGAGCTCACCTCCAAGGTCGTTGATTAGCTCGTTCATGGACTCGTTGTTCCAAGCACATCGAGGCATGCCGTGGAAGGTAAGCTTTGTTAAAAACTCAAGCTCAGAGGGCACCGAGCCTCATCCTGGATGCCACCGATCAAAGCTCACCAGCGCGCCATCGCAGAACAAACGCCGGGAAGATTCGAACACACGACTGCAGTCAAAAGTTGTCCGGAACTTGACAAAGAAATCAGCCGGTGGCGGACAGACTTCTATGAGCAAGTCACTTATTTGGATGCCGTGCGCAATGCCAAGAGCTTTGACAAGGTCGTCCGGCGAGACGGGAGGCCGGTCGCCGTTGATGGTTACCATCAGCACTTTGCTGGCAAACTGGTCGTCAAGCGCCACCATGCCACTGTTGAGCGACACCACGCAGCGACCGAAGGCAGGACGGACCTCAGGATCTCCGGCTCGGAGATCCGCCTTGACCGACGACATGATAGTGCGCTTGAGTACAGGGAGTACATGAGGGGGATTTGGGGGAACTGGAGTAGGAATCGAGATTCCAGAGGTGGGGGAGGGGCGGGAGACAGGGGATGAAAAGGTAGCATGAATTTCGAGCATGCGCCAATATGCTCTCGGCGCGCAAGCGCATGAAAACACCGGTGGTGCCAATATGCCCGGCCTTTTTTTTCCAGGATCTTTTGAGAACCCGACCCGAGAGTCATAATTGACCTGTTTGGCATTGCGTTACTACTTGGCCCATATTCAACGACACCTCACTGGCCCAAGCAAGTGTACATCATCAAAAAGGCAGTGAGCTCAAATTATATAACTTGAAAAAAGGAGATATACTCCGAACACTGGAGAATGGTGATGCCCTCATTTAGCCCACCAGTAGTTCGAGACAATAAACAGTTCGAAACAACGATATATACAACATTCAAACACTGACTAGTGACTACTACTGACATAAATAGAAAGACATGATAGTTCATAAGAAGTCTTTCTACACCACCAAAATGTACCCATCTGCAGCGCTCAGACTCTCGTGATCCAGACGAGAATGACATTCTAAACAGAAGCAACTATTACATAGAAAGAGTGACATAGATGAGGATGACCAAATGACAAGGAATATGCATAACAAAAGAAAGAACTACCCATCCAGAACCAGCAGCAAAGACAACAAAGTCATTCGAAGAGATGATCCAACACCATCATAATTTGCAGCCCCGCTTCAGCGACCAGTGATCCGGAGACACCAGTACTCCACCCTTTCGATGCAACAACCCAGTTACCTATCAACCTGAAGGCTTGAACCACATCACTGCTTGTCGTAATTGAGACATCCAAGGATCAAAGTTAATCCGGATGCCTTTGTCATTCTCACCTTCCTTTGGCTGCAGGCTGTATCATTGACAATCAGGGGAGTTTGCTCCCGAACTCCTAGGGCTCGCCATGTAGACACAGTTTTCCATAACAAACAGAGCCTCTCTTCCATCAAGGTCCTTGCCAACGGTGATCTCCTGGTTAATCGGATAATTGAGTCCGCGAAACAGAGAGTGTGAACCAAGGCTGTTTACCCGCCTCCAACTAAAAAATCCTAAAGGCCCCAACAAGCTGGTATCCTGCTCATAAACGTAACAGACACTGTCCAGATACTCACGTATTACACGGTGCTCGTATACAGTGGGGTTTTTGCAATATAAC
Source organism: Triticum dicoccoides (assembly GCF_002162155.2). Classification (NCBI taxonomy): domain Eukaryota; kingdom Viridiplantae; phylum Streptophyta; class Magnoliopsida; order Poales; family Poaceae; genus Triticum; species Triticum dicoccoides. The sequence goes on from NC_041393.1 coordinate 315,838,127, forward strand.
TTTTCTGGCTCATGTGTCTGAATGATCATCAGTCCTTTGCCGTCGTCTGATCGAGCGAGGAACCAGTTGTGCTTCCCTGTTTTTGGCAAAGGTGGTGTAATTACAAAGGGCAGTAACTGTAGGGACACCGCATCATATCAAAAAGGATAGGCGTTGTTAATGTAAGATCAACATTGTTCAGAGTATGAGTAGGATAATGCAAGAAACGGCATTGATATGTCCCTGTTGGAACTAGGAGGAAAATACAGGGAAATGTATACTGGGTTCGAAAATATAGAAGTGCCATGCATGGTTATACTCATGTTATCTCGCAATCGATTCTTCACAGGAAACTACCATGTCATGCATGTTATGTAATCATGTTCTGTCCTCACAAACAAATTCTTCAAGGTCACTAACAGAACATGCATTGTTATATACTCGTGTTTTGTGGGCAAAATTTTTGTGAGGATATTATTCTAGCCATTGATTGCTGAAGGGCGAATATAGGTATGTACACATGGTAAGCATTGCGGGATTTCACTACTTCCAAATATAGAGTTCTCCATATGCACATTTACTTCCCTAATGTATGGTTAGATGAAACCAACAGTGTGGTGCATGTTTCTACATCATGAAAATGAGGAAACTAACATGGCCATTAATACACACTCATATTTAGTAGTAGTATATAGATTACTGTAAAATAAGGATAATATCCATATATTCCTAACCGTTTGATTATTCAGGGTACAAATTGGCTGTAATGACATGGTCAAAATTGCATGAATTAACTCATTCCAAATATAGATGATTTACAGCGTCTCTAATATATTGCCATAGTTCTACTCAAATTCTGCTCAAACAGGGATATGTCAATCATCACAAAAAGTTCAAACAGTGTCATGGCGTCATCATTAACATGAGACGGAAACAACTTACACGCGCCGTCCCAGCAATACGTGGTGCCATCTGCTTTGTCGATCGCGTAGATGATGCCATTGTGTTCAATAGCATCACAGAAGTGTGTATCAGCTTTGACGATGATCCACTGCGAGCCGAGTTGTCTCCAGCTAAAAAAGGAACCGGCATAAAGATAGGCGAGTCCGTGGTCGAACAAGGCAATTAGCTTGAAGTCTGCGTAATTCGCATGTCGTGTGGGTACTTGGAAGATTACAATCTTCTGCAAAACAAGATCCATCCAACTGTTGTAGTAATCTAGATGACTTGGACCGCGATGGTAATACTCTATATAATCCAACGGAGGAAGGATAATCTCATGGGAGGTCTGGAAGTTCACGAGCACCAACTTTTTACCGTCTTCTCTGAAGGCAGCCATCCAGTGGGAGTTCATGCCGACCTAGTACATACCTGCCAAGAAGTTTCAGGCGATGGTGATCGGATCGATGTTGAGGGAAATGATGTACGACGACACACTACATACCTGCAAAGAAGTTTCGGCTAATGGAGATCGGATTGAAGTCGAGGGGCATCATGCACGCCTCCGTATCATGGTGAGCCGATCTCGCAAGACCAGATAGCAGCAAGCAGGGTGTCTTGAAAAGCTTCGGCCTCGCTTCGACGATGGCCGTGTGCATGTCCCTCAAGCATGCAGCCAGCCACAGGGCGGTCAACATATCCATACACGAACAACAGAGGTCGAGGATGTCACTGGGGAGATTGCTCCAATCGCGGCTCATATGGATGCTGCGCGGTTCGCGTTCGGCCATGGTGGAGTTTGGAAGGGGGCTTGATTTACGAGGGAGAAGGATGTCAGTGCTGGAGCGGCTAGCGAGGGAATAGTGGTATTGGGGTAGGCGAGTGAGGCGACGGTACACGGGGGCACAGTGAGATGGAGATGGAGACGGAGACGGAGAAGGAGATGGAGATGGAGTGGTGCTATGGGAGCGGAGAGGGAGACGAGGCGAGGCTCCAATGTGCTGTAAAGCGGCGGTGACAGACTGCACAGTGCATAGGGTGAGGCTGACTTTGGTAACCCGAACACGCCGCCTCGCCTGGACTAGTGTTAGGCGCAGGGTGTTGTCACTTCACTGTGAGGACGGGATGAATAGTATTTTGACCATCAAGTGTACCACAGTTGTACTAATACTACTAGTAGTAGGAACATGAGTACTCCAGTATTGTATAGCGGAAATAGGTCTCTCGTGCTACTATGCCTGTTCACTTCATCGTTCAGGTATCATCCATATTGCAAGCAGAACCAAATTCTTATGCATGCCCAATCAACGCCCTGCCGCGATGCATGCAGTGGCCATTCTGGTGCATCAAGGACGGCATGCAGATCGTTCCACACTTGAGAAGATGAAAAATGGAAAGGTAGAATTTGGCAGCAGAGGAAGAGAACGCTGGCTAACGAGGCTGGGAGGGGATCGAGCAGGAAGTTAATGCTCCACGCCTAAAGGTTTTGGGAAAACCTGATTTTCATAAGGTGACTTATACTCACCTAAACGGAGGGAGTATTCCTTAACCAGAGAATGTTGTGTCTCCCACTCACGCGCTAAAAAAAGCTACGGCACATTTTTTTATCTGTTTGCATATGTCCCACCTATCAGGAAGGATGGGCACGTACACGAACAGGTACGACTCCTCAGTCTACCCGCATAGCCTTTTCGTTTAGTCTACCTAGCTGTCTAATCAACTGCCTGCACGCCACTTCTCCCATTTACTTCTCCATCGGGAACCGATTCACCTCGGCTTCTTCACCTCCCATTCGTCTTCATTTGCATCCAAACCCCACTGCGTTCACATTGTTTTAACCTCTTCACCTACTACTTCAGTTAGACTAGCCATCTAATCCTAATTCTCCAAACCATAGCCCTCCGTTCCAGCGGTTCCAAATGGCGAAAGAGATCGAGATGCAGGTTTTTAGCGTCCAACATGTCCTCGTTGAAGGCTCGATGCGCATAGTTGCCACCTTCACCGTCAACCCAAGGGTTGTTCGCTAGTGGATCAAGAATGTATCCAACTCCCTCGAAAAGGTAGAGACGAGTGTCATCGGTCTCGACGCAGAGTACATGGAGCGTGCCCCTGGGAAGATCCAGCGCGCCGTCGTCCTTCAGCTGTGCCTCGAAGATGATGTTTTGGTGTACCACATCATACACTCGCCCTCCATACCAGGTGAGCTTCATGATTTCTTGTCTCGGGAGGACGTATACTTCTGTGGGGCAGCCATCGAAGGGGACAAACAGAAGCTGGAGCCATACAACCTTGATTTGAAAAACATCACTGACCTATAAACCAGAATCAAAATTCCCGTAGAAGATTGTGCTAAACAGACACCATCCCTATTCGACGTAGCAAATTTTGTGCTCGGTACAAATCTTCAGAAGGGTGACGAGACGGTGGCATTAAGGTCGTCTGGATGGGAGAATTATCCCTTGACGTATGAGCGGATAAAATATGCTGCCCTCGATGCCCGTGTGAGTTTCGAGATAGCTGCAAGGTCCAAAGAGCTTGTTGCGAAGCCGTCTCCCATAGAGAATGAGAACAAGAAGAAGAAGAAGAAGAAGAAGAAGAAGAAGAAGAAGAAGAAGAAGAAGAAGAAGAAGAAGAAGAAGAATAATAATAAGAAGAAGAAGAAGAAGAAAACGCTGCACCAGCAGGAGGGCATTATGGATGGATGAACTATTTCCTCTCTTGTAAAAAAAAATTATTCCCTCTCGGTGTATATTGATATAGATGGACTATTTCGATGCTGTGCATGTCTTTGGAATGAGTAGTAGCGTGGGTCCACTTGACTATAAGGAACTATTTATCCACATATATAGCTTTCTCTGCTACTCCTTCCAGTGATCGGTATGCAGTGCATGTGTTCGTAGACATGACAACTTGTCCATGGAAGTTCAACTACAGCGACCATCACGTTTCATCTCGTGATTCCCACGACGCCTCTCCAACCCACGGCACCACGCGCCCCCGTCGTGCGCCTCACCGCTCTCGGCCGCACCGCCCCTCTGCCTTTGTGTGCATGACATGTGGGCCACCTAAAATGCGGCGAGCATCAAGTTTCTACCATAGCCACCCGCGATTCCCACGACGCCGCTTGAACCCATGAAACCACACGTCCCCCGACCTGCGGCTCACCCCTCTTGGCCCCACTGCCCCTCTGCCTTCGGAAGCATTACATGTGGACCAGTCACCTATCGGGTCCACATGTTATTGACTCAAAGGTAGGTGTAGTAAGGCGCTGAATCTTAGTCTCGACGGCCCTGAGAGGGAAATGTAACTCATGCGCCAGGGCTTGTGGTGCTCCCGCAGCACGAACTCGTGCCAAACTCGAGATTTGTTTCTTTACTATACATGCACACAACGATCTAATGGACATTGTAATCTCAACATGTGATGGGGAGCTCTAAATTTTAATTTGAAACTTATAAAGCGAAAATATTCAAAACAAATAAACTGGGAGAGAGGGAGTATATCGTAGGATGTGTCCCATACAAAATAAGTCCCTTGGTTTGTCACCGCGAAGATGCGGTTAGAAAGGAGCACAGCGTCTTCCTACTCGTACGGCAACAAATCGGTCGCAGACAGCATGGTCCGCCTTTGACCGCCATGTGCAAGGTTCGTGCTATCTTTTATTCAATCTCATAGTGGTTCCATCATACCAATTCATGCGGTGGCCCGTTGCATGGTTGATCCCAATGCTGGACAAAGGTTCTACGGGAACGGTGTCACTGTTGTAAATGTTGTGCAAATTGATGTTGGTACCCTACCGTACATATGCAAGCCAATCTCCACTCGCACCGAGCCTAGCCTGTGAAACAGTGGGCAGGGGGAGAATTAGGAAATGGACACGGAAGTAGTCTTTAGAATGCATTTACTATGTGATCAAACTCATCTTACCTGCTCATCGGAGGAAATCCGAGTGCCCCTCAACGTCGGCATCTCAAGGGGCGTCAACTTGCAACTACGGCCACGCCGCACTGGAGAGACCCCCAAGGAAACATCCTCATGCATTCCACGGAACATCAAGATGCATTTGTATGAGTAGTTTATCTTGTGAGAGAAAAGGATGAACGAGGGAAGGCCTCTAGAGATAGAGATGGACACTACTACTACCAATGTGCTGGCCCGTGCGTTGCAATGGATCCAAACTAGTAGAATAATACTTGTTCACGTGCTTGAAATATAAACACTCTAGTTTTGATATACCTGTGTCAGCAGACATGGCAGCTTGTCCATGGAAGTTGAACCACGGCGACCATCACGTTTCTTGTTTCTACCACTGCCACACCCACACGCTATTCCCACGACGCCGCTCCAACCCATGACACGACGTCCCCCGACATGGACATGGATCCTCTGACGTGGCTAGCACTGCCTTGCCCTGCCTTTCCTTCGCTGACAGGTGGGACCCGCGCTTATGGGTCCCACATGTCAGTGACAGAATGGTAGGATTGTTCGTGCCCCTCATCCCTCTTGGCCCCACCGCTCCTCTGCCTTTGTGTGTATGACATGCGGGCCAGCTGAATTGCGGCGACCATCAACTTTCTACCACAGACACACCCGATTGGACGCGGTTTGCCTGCTCCGCTGCTGTGCTCCGATCCGTACTCCCACACCATCGAATTTTCATCCAGCGGCTGTGACACATTTTCATCCGTACTCAGGCCGGTTCATCTCGAACGAGTGAGTCACGAACCACGCCACCACCATGAGAATGACATGTGGGCTAGCCGCATTTAAGGTCCACATGTCATTGACTCATAGGCCGGGCACTAAGCCACTGAAGTTCCGTCCCGTGGGCCCCGAAAGGGAAATGTAACTCCTGCGGCAGGCCTCGTGGTGCTCCCGCAGTACGAGCTCGTGCCAAAACTGGAATTTGTTTCTTACTACTACCAATTAGTACTAGTAAGGTACACATGCATTGCACGCATGAGATTCTGGTGGTTTCTGCATTATGCTTCTACATGTGGAGTTTTCTGGATTCTAACATGTGGCAAAATATGGTGGACTGTAAGGTTAGGCAAGTTTGATTAACGTAGGTGAGTGTTTGGTTCAAGCCACACCTTAGGCAAGCCACACTAAGGCCCCACATGACATACACACAAAAAATGTGGAAAGATTCCCTTAGGCTTGCCAACTTGTGGCTCTCATTTTGAAGAACTAATAACTTTGCCTAAGCTTAGTTGTGGCAAAGTTGGTAATGAATTAAGTTTCAACCATGGAGTCTTCTAGATTATACATGTGGCAGAATCTGGTGGATGATATCCAACGACCAGTAGTGCTCGGATTTGCCATCTTTGTACCGTCGGATTGGCTTCATCCAACGACCAACTTTCAAAGTTTTTCACACTCTATATAGGGGGTATAGATATAGATGTGCCGGTCCATTGCAATGGATCCAAAGTATATCTATTTAGTGGAGTGCACTCTAAACACATTATCTATTTATTTTTCTCTAACCTTTCGTAGCCATGCAGCCAAGCTACATAAGCTTCATGGGTGCCCCCCACATCATATTATTCATACTACGTTGATTGAAAAAAAAGATAAATCACCCAAAACAAGATCTTCCCATTTTTTGTTCCTATGATGTTGTGTCGTGCACGTATCTACTAGTAGTTGTATAGTGGTAGTACTAGTAATATAGTATTAGGAGTACGAACTTGGTAGTACTAGTAGGAGTAGTACTAGTACGGAATGCTCCTACTCTATCAACGAGCCCCATCTGACACAAAATTTCTTGGCTTCTGTGCTACAGCTAGATCTTCCCCTTGTTTCTGTTTTCCAACCCGACGGCGGGCGGGGTGTCGGTTTGCTCAATGGCGGTCCCACATGAAAGTGAAAATGCTAGGCAGGCAACACGCCTTCCCTAGGGTATGTGTCGTGCTGGACGAGCCCTATTGTACTCCCGATTCCCGGGCGTGTGGGGGTGCGACGCGAACTCGGCAGACCTTTTCCTTTTACTAACAATGTGCCTGTGCGTTGCGACGGATCCAAAGTAGTAGAATAGTAGTATTTGTTCACAAACTTGGAAGAAATCACTATTGTTTTGATATACTCCTAATATATTACTCCCTCCGTACCTAAATATTTGTCTTTTTTGAGATTTCAAATGGACTATCACATACGGATTATATAGACATATTCTAGTGTTCCTAGCAAGATGCCCGCGCTTTGCACGAAGTTGATGGAAAAGGTAAGCACAACTTATAAATTGACGGATGGAGTACTAGTTACAGTGATGCATATAATTAAGCAAAGGGATCGCACATGTCGGTATTGACTGGAACAAGAATGCAACAACACAATAAGAATTAAGGCCACGATGATGCGATCGTAGTGGTGGTTACAGAAGTCAAGAAGAAAGATGGATCCACGAACGTACGACCTCCTCCTCCTCAACTTAGTGCGCCGGGCCACTGACCGGCGGCTAAGGAGCGGCGGCTTTTGTGGCGAGGTCGAGGTGCTTCTCAACAAAGGCATCCAAGGCTTCCAGCCGGTTGAGGAAGTCCGACATCGTAGCGTCCTCACTGGCCTTGTAGATACCTATGTACACGATTTGCTCGTACGTGTGGATGTGTAGGTCGACGAATTCTTGCAGGGCGAGGCGCCTCGCGGCGAGCGCGACCTCCAGGTGGACATTCTTCATGGCGTCGGCGGGCAGTCGCAGGGACACCAGTGCTTGAAAGAGGTTCCGGCCATGGAGGCCGATTAGGGTGGCAGGCAATGACGAGCCCGGGTGTGCGGGCTGGAGGAGTACGGCGATGTCTTCCGCGAGCTTCTTGAGGACGGTGAACTTGTTGCTGGTGGCAACGATCATCTGGTCCAACTGAGAGTCGTAGTTGGCATCGACGGCGGCCATCCACCAGCCGATCTCCAACACCGTCTGGAGATGATCCTCCGCGCCATGCCGCAGGCCGGCATCATGGACCATCTGGCGCAGCCGCTGGCCGCTCATGCGCATCGCCGCCATGGGTCTGGAGCGAGCACTTTTGCGCTTAGTGTAGGTGCTTAGGCAAATGCTTAGGTGCGTACGATGTGGTAGATGCATTGGAATGGAGGGGCGCCTTTATATGAGGGCAATGAGGGCAAACTATGTTGCATTGACATCGTGCAGCCTCTTTTCCCGGACCTCCTCCCATTACTTCCCTCATGCATTAATTGAAGGAGGATGCATTGGCCGTTTAACATATCGGGAACCGCTGCTCCCTCCCTCGTCTAAATTAAAGCCGTATCTGGAACTGCGCCGCCCGCTGTCAAATCGAATACTCCCTTCGTCTACTACCTCCGTCCTGGTTTATTAGTCCCCTATGTAGTTTGTGCTAAATATTGACCAAAGATTTAACTGACAAAATGTTAGTGCATGTTAACAAAAATTATAACGCTGGGTTCATATTCAAACATAGTTTTCAAATATATAATTTTTTGTGACATGCATGAGCATTTTGTTAGTTAAATTTATGGTCAAAATTTGGCACAGATTACAATGAGGACCAATAAACCAGGACGGAGGTAGTAGGTGAGTATTAAGTCATCTTACGAAAACCAAATACTCCTACTAGTAAACACATAGGCGTGGTGCATTAACTCTCACGTTGTTTCTTATTTTTTGACATAAATAGAGGAATCAACCAAGAAGAGATGTGGGGCTTGTATGCATATGATACTAGTGTATGATACTACATCCGTAATGCATGGTATCATATGTGGTATCATATAGGACTACATTTATTGCCATGCATGACACAAAGTAGTATATGATACTCAAGCTCCTCTTTCCTCATTTAATTCAATGACACCTCATCAAAATTGCTTAGTTGGCATGCATGATACTACCTATGATACTCCCATTACGACCAGCCTTAGTATCATGTAGTACTTTATTTATTGCCATGTACATGACACATCGTTCACGAGCGCTCTCTATATGTACCACCTTTTTTTTTAATTTCAAGTTTTGCTCCATGGCGCAATCCATCGATACTACTACTGTACAAAAGTGGAGTATATACATTTTTTAAAAGGCTAGAGGACGGGGCAGTCTAGCTCGGTCGGTTTCACGAGAGGCGAGGGCCTTTGTGATTTGACGGCTCATTAATGCTGTCAAATCGAATAGTACTGCGCCGCCCGCTGCACGCCCGGCGCCTCCATTAAATCCCTCCGTTAAACCCGCATGCAAACCGAGAATCCTACTCCGGCCACATGTCCGTTCATGAGCGGGCCGAAATTAAACGCAACACCGGCCGAGCTCCTCTCATCCGCCCTCAGTTTAAACGAGGCCAGACGCCGGCCAAGCTCCTTCCGTCCGCCCTCTATTTACACGAGGCCAGACAGACAGCGGGCAAGAATCGCACCCCTCCGTCGCTCCCCCATATCCTCCTTCACCATTTTCTCCAACCTTCTGATGGCTTCCGATGAGCCGTTCTCTGGCATATTACCCGGCTGGGTGGCCCGCCGAGCCCTCTGGATACAGGCGAGGCCGCTCGGTGCTTCACCAACCTCGCTTGGCCCGACGGAGCCAGTTGCCGCCCCAAGTAGGCGCGTGGTTCAGCAACTCGCCGCTCCAGTTCAGCTCGATGAGGAGTGGCGAGTTGCTCCACGCCGGCATGGCAGCAAGCACGCCGGTACGGGCGCCGTCGCTGCCGCGTCATACCGCGCCACCAGTGTCTGCGGTGGCCGCGCCTCCCGTGTCTGTGGGCGTGCCTCCCGTGCCTGCGGCAGCGCCATGCAGGCAGAGACAGAAGCCGGGGGCGTGGAGAGCGATGAGTCGGTGGCCAGCTTCTCCGTGTTCACCGCCATCATCGAGGAGAAGTAGAACACGGGAGGCCGCCGCCACTTGGGACCCATGAAGGCCACCGCCGAGGCGACGACCGCGGATTCAGGTGGTTTCTTTGCTGCTTCGTCTCTTCCGAGGACCTTTGTCGACCCCGCAAGTGTCTGACGGACACGAGGAAGAGAAAGGGATCCGCGGGCGGCCATTTAGAACTAAAATAAGTCTAGATATATCCATTTCTAGGACAAGTATTTCCGGACGGATGGAGTATTAATTATACAAGAGAGCCGGATTGGCACCTCTTAGTTCATGTAAATGTAATGAAATCCATCATGTTTATATGAAGATCCGGCCTTTGTCGACCCCGCAAGTGTCTGACGGACATGAGGAAGAGAAAGGGATCCGCGGGCGGCCATTTAGAAGTAAAATAAGTCTAGATATATCCATTTCTAGGAGAAGTATTTCCGGACGGAGGGAGTATTAATTATACAAGAGAGCCGGATTGGCACCTCTTAGTTCATGTAAATGTAATGAAATCCATCATGTTTATATGAAGATCCAGCTTTTTTATACGAAATCTTTCATGCTTATATGAAATCAGTCCGTGTTTGCATGAATTTCATCTGGTTGGTTAGAGTTGTAAAAATGTATGCCGCTGGCGTTTGATGTCGTGCTCCGCGGAAGGAAGTGGGAGGAAATTTGCCGGCTGCCATTGGAGATGCTCTTTATGCTGGAAATAATAGAGTGACATCCAATCCAGAGTTAATTGCATGTATGATTGTCCCTCTATAAAAAGTTAATTGCATGTACAGTGTACACGTGACTTGCTAGGTGGCTACAGCTTCGTACAGAAAGTTAAAAAGAAACAAGTCCATCCTTAATATTCTAAGTACTCTGTGGGTTCCACTGTCAGTACAGTAGCGAAAGAAGTATATATTAAATAAGTAGAGTAATATATAATATAAAAATCTAAAGTTAAAAGACAGAATTCGAACTCATGTCATCGCGTTGCGAGCATCCGGCGCTAACCAGCCCAGCACATTTTTGTTCTAGACCATGCTGGAGATATATCTCCTTGTCTACTCTTATATATACTCCATTCGTTCCTAAATATTTGTGTTTTTCAGATTTCAAATGGACTACCACATACGGATGTGTATGTAGACATATTTTAGAGTGTAGATTCACTCATTTTGCTACGTATGTCTTTTCAGGAAGGGGTCAGATTTGTCCTTGATTTATTTATGGGGTATCCAGATGGCACTGCACCGCCAAGAAAAGAGGGTAACATCAAAATTATGGACTACTTTTTTGAGTATGTTGGTAAGCTCCGGTCATAGTCACTTGTTGAAATCTCTAAAAAGACAAATACTCCCTCCGTCCGGAAATACTTGTCATCAAAATGGATAAAACGAAATGTATCTAGACGTATTTTAGTTTTAGATACATCTATTTTTATCCATTTTGATGACAAGTATTTTCGGATGGAGGGAGTGGAAAACAGAGTTGGTGATGATGGTGTGCGTGCCATCCTGCAATATAGGCCGTTGGATTTATATCTAACGGATAGGAAAGAAACTATGGCAATTTTGCAAAAATATACCCACACGTGTCTCCACGTTCGCAAATAAGGCCTTCCCTCGTTCAGCCTTTTCTCTCACAAGATAAACTACTCATACAAATGCATCTTGATGTTCCGTGCAACGCACGAGCAGCTAGCTAATTTCTTTTAAAATAGTTGCTGCGATAATTGGGTTGAAGTGATATATTTTATGTCTACCCCGAATGATTTCAGATTCACTAGTAGTAACAAAGAAAAGGTTGCCTTGTTAATTAACAAAAAACAGGGTGACAGCTATCACATGGGGCTGGTAAAGACAAGGCACACTGGGTTCAACGTCATCGTCACTACAACTGTGCGTGCGCGAGAAGTCTACAAATCGAGGGGGCTACCGAGCGAGGCACCGAGACACAATGTTTGAGAGAGAAACCAATTGACAGATTATGATCAGATCGAGTTGTCACCCTTCTGCTGTCATTGTT
>NC_041393.1:315850294-315907584 GCF_002162155.2 Triticum dicoccoides
ACCCTACTCCTTCGGTGTCGGGTTGTGTGTGTGTGTATGTTTGAGAGAGAAGCCAGTCGATAGATTAGTATTAAGATCGAGGTGTCACCCTACTCCTTCGGTGTTGGGAAGTGTGGTTGTGTTGTGTGTGTGGGGGGGGGGGCAGTGACACTCACATATCTCTACTCTTATAAAAAATACAGTTGGTGATGATGGTGTTCCTGCCATCCTGCAATATAGGCCATCCGATTTATATCCGACGGACAGGAAGGAAAATATGGCAATTTTGCAAAAATATACCCACACCCCTCTCTGCATTTGCAAATAAGGCATTCCCTCGTTCATCCTTTTCTCCCACAAGATAAACTTCTCATACAAATGCATCTTGATGTTCCGTGCAACGCATGAGCATCTTGCTAGTAGGGAGAAGGAGTTTGTGTGACACATATCTAGCTATATTAAGGGATAGGTAGATAGCATATGTGTGAGATATTATTATACTTTGAGGCATTAGTGGCTCCAGGTGGGCGGAACTAAAGGGGTGGGCGTGTTAGACATAGAGAGCGTGTGTGTTTCTGTGTGAGAGACTTGTAGGACGGGGTAGAAAGACGAATTTAACCCTAACGGAGGGAGAGAAATACATGAAGTGTGCGTGTGTGATTCCGATGCCCACAGGGAAATGAGATATGTATACGTGTGAGAGAGATTACACAATTCATTCACGTATCACTATCTAGCGACCGTGGACGTGCATCGCCTGGACATAAGTCAATATCTACTTCGTATCTTGGCCAAAGGTACAATATCGATTCAACGCTGTAAAGATTGGACACTCACATATCACCTTTTTTTCTATTTAAATAAACCTTTTCAGTTGTGCATGCCAAAGTTACAGTGATGTTTCTTCAAACAACCAATGTAGCTATCATGCACATGCACCATTGATACTCTTGCATTCAAATTCATTAGTCTTGGATGATTTAAGTTTCTATTTTGAAGTAATATATGTAATATTCATATATGAATTCAACGGGTACGTAATTTATGAAATGGAGGCTATGTAATCATATGAGGTAACACTTTTAAGTAGCTAACTACAATATCCATTTCTTTTTGTGCGCCTCTACACTAACACGTCAATGCATTATGTTTAAAGTAAATAACCAATGGCACCAAATTATCTATTTACACGAGAAATACATAGGCTGAGCGTTTGATCCCTTTTTTTGAGAACGCGCCACTACACCCGTACGATTGGCCGCGCCCGTGTGAATGTCCAAGTTATCGGCGCATCATCCCGAGTTATTGTCTTTTTTCTGGGGTGGACTTCACACCAGTTATTAACTGCTGACGCGTGCCCCGTGTACACAGTCTAGCATGACCTTCCCGCTAGCACGGTCCAAAATTAGTTGAAACTGGATACGAACGATCCCGCGGGCGGCAAAATCTCCCGCCTCCTTCTATAATTTCCGCCACCTTAGTATTTAGCATGCGAAATCCCCCTTTTGTCCTTGGTGCACGGAGACCAACAGTTACAATACCGCCCTCATCTACATGATAGGTTGGGGCTGCTTTGGTAACTTATGGTTCCCCCGACTACACGACACCCCCATTTCCTCTCCCCCTCCCACAAAAACGACTAACTCCACAGCACCAGAGCATCTTACATCACGCCGTCCGTACTTCATCGCCCTTTCTCCCCTCCCCTCTCGAAACCCTAGACTGCTCATCCACCGGCGTACCATAGCCCATTCACTGCCAGCGGTGTCCACCTCGCCGGATCTGCTTCTGCGGCCGCATCTACCCCTCCCACCTTCCCTAGAAACAAGTAGACTGCTCATCCACCACTGTACCATAGCCCATTCAGCGTCGGATCTGCTTCGCCAGTACTCTCGTCAACCGCCGCGCATCTGCAGCGGCTCATTCGTACTCCCCACCGGAGACGCTTCGTCCACACCCCCCGGAGCCGCCCCACCGATGCCCCCGTCGACAGCCTCTGATCCTCTTCGCCGACACCTTCCTCAACCCTACCGGAGCCACTTCGCCGACACCATCGTCAACCCTACCAGAGTAGCTTCGCCTATACCATTCTCAACCCTACCGGGGCCGCTTTGCCAACTCACAAGTCCACGGCCTCAGATCCGCTTCCTCGCACCCTCATCCAACCTACTGGAGCAGCTTCTGACGCTCCGTCCACGGCCGCAGATCCGCATCGTCGACACCACCCTTAACCCAACCATCGGAGCAGCTTCTGACGCCCCGTCCACGGCCGCAGATCCGCATCGTCGACACCATCCTTAACCCAACCACCGAAGCAGCTTCTGACGCCCCATCCACGGCCGCAGATCCGCGTCGTCGACACCATCCTTAACCCAACCACTGGAGCAGCTTCACCTACGCCCTCGTCCACGGCCACAGATCCGCTTCGCCCACACCGTAGTCCACCCTACCGGAGCCGCTCCACAAACACCCTACTCGACGGTTCTAGATCTCCTTACTGGACCCCGACAGCCAGTGCAGCGTCATCACCCTCGACGTTTCTAACCTGATTCCCACCATCTGGAGAGATGCCAAGCACCCGCCATGGCCTAGGTACTTGTCACCTTTAAACCCGTCCAGCATCACCTGCCCGATGCACTTCAAATATACTAACCGGTCGCTGTTACCTGTTATGCAGCTGGCAAAAACTACAAGGACGATGTTTCTTCTGGATCTAACAGCTTGGCCAACCAAGATAGTGGACTGAGGCATTGCTATGATCTTGTAAGTGCGTCTCTCTCTCTTGTATTGTTCTGTGCCTTCTAGCGTGCTTTGCTAGGATTTTCGACCAGTAATCCCTTTGTGCAGAAAATGATTTCTACTACTGGCTGCTAAATTAGATATGTAGATGTCATACATGATACTACCTCGTACCTCCGTTCCTAAATATAAGTCTTTTAGATATTCCACTATAGGCTACATACGGAGCAAAATGAGTGAATCTACACTCGAAAATGCATCTATATACATCTGTATGTGGTCCATACTGGAATCTCTACAAAGACATATATTTAGGAACAGGGGCAGTACATTACACAAAATCGTAGGTGGCATGTAGGAATTCCAGTGCATTACATTAGGCTCCCTTAGAGTGCCTGCTAGTCCAGCATAGAGTCATGGCTAGTTTATGGTACGCACACAATCGTTAATTAGTGGTTTAAATATGCACAAGGGATATGCAATGTAGTATCATGTAGAGATGTCTAAAATTAGCCGTGTCAACTTGCAGATAGGGTTACACAACGAAAAAGTACAAGATGTATGTGGCAATTTCATGGAACATCGCAAAAAAAGGAGAGGCAACAGTGAGCCTATACAATGTGCTATGGTATGTCAACCCTCCATTGCAATCATCGTGACATGTTATTTGTATTCCAGTTCTATTAGCCAAGTTTCTTAGGGACAGTTATTACGAGTTATCCTAAGAAAATAAGCACCTGTGAATATAAGCTCCATGTAATATGCCAACCAGTTCTTTTCATTGCGTTTTCAGCTTATCTTTGGTATGATCAGTGGAAAGTCTAGATTGCATTATATATTTTTCATTTTGCTGCCCATATGGAAATTAATTTGATTTGCAAACATCACAAATTGAACCCAGTGCAGTAATTAATATGATAGGAAAACAGACCATCACTATTTGCTCAAAATGCAAATACAAAGATACCATCTACTTGGCACAATCTACTTTGGTCAATGTTTTCCATAGAGATCCCATTGCCTAATTTAAACGAAGAACGCATGACCCACATTTAAATGAAGAACAATTATTTATTGAAATTCGATGGTCCAAGTGGTTGGTTATTATCATATAGCAGCACCACCTGAAACCATCATATAGCAGCAGCAGGAGCTCATAGCAACTCATCATACAGCAGCAGCAGTCTGCAATTCATCATATACCAGCAGCAGCTGATAGCAATTTATCATATAGCAGCAGCAGGAGCAGCTCATAGCAATTCATCATATAGCTGCAGCGGGAGCAGCTCATAGCAATTCATCATATAGCAGCAGCAGGAGCAGCTTGTAGCAACTCATCATATAGCAGCAGCATCAGCTCATAGCAATTCATCATATAGCAGTAGCCGCAACTCATAGCAACTCATCATACAACAACAGCAGCTCATAGCAATTCATCATATAGCAGCAGCAGGAGCAGCTCATAGCAATGCATCATATAGCAGCAGCAGAAGCAGCTCAGAGCAATTCATCGTATAGTGGATCAGAATGAAAATTTGGCAAAAAAATTAGAGGAGATCCTCACCTTGTTGGATGAGCTCATCCTTCAACAGCACCTCAAGGCCATGGCCTGGGAGGAGGGAAGGGGGAACAAGGTGCCTTCTGCCACAGTGTGGCATCAGTCGTAGTTATGCAGCGCCCGCCGGAGTAGTGTGTTGGACGAACCACGGTGGAGCAGTTGCTGGAGACCATGAGAATGAGGGGCGGCGCCAGAGGGAGGAGCAGCCAGGGAGATTTGCCCCTATCCGCCGACCATGTAGCCTAGCTGGACATAGCATTGTCGAGGACCAGGCCAGATGGGACCAGTGGCGACGGCTCGCTGGAGGAACCCTAGTGCTGCAGGCAGGGGATCGAGGTAGAGGGAAAGGGGAGAGGAGATGCAAGCGGACAGGGCAATGAATCCTTGCGTGTTTGTTTTTACTTGAGGGTCAGGTGTGACACGGGCGTCAGCAGTTGCATTTTGAGTGTAATATAGGCAGACAACAGAGTCATTTCAGTATTCCCCTTCCCTTCAAATTTTAGTGAGGTTCTACCCGAAACACCCCCCCTCCAAAGCGAAATTAGTTAGGCCCAAGCCCATAACTCGAAAATGACTTCTTTACATCTTTTATGGCTTATTTTGACAATATGCCCTGAAAAGGCGAAATCGAACTGGCCCTTAACCTGCAATTCAATTGTGCGTGCAATGATGAATCACTCCTGCCTGCTATCTATACATTTAGGCATCATCATACATGGCATAACCTAATACATGTGCATTCCATTGTAGAATCTGGAATATGCAATGTTTATGTTAGTTCATAAATTGCACATGATGTTTAAATGCCCCTTAAATCTGGTCAGTCAAGTGATGGTCTTTAAGCCTCCTTCTTTGCTTCTTTTCTTGATTTGTAAGATTTGCTCACATCTGTTCAATTGCTTGTTTGCATCAGCCAACCATACTAGGACTGTTTGCTTTGATTACTTGGTGTTCTTGACCTAACACTCTAACAGAGCTTGTCAATGATTTAAACACTAAGGGCTGCTATAGTGGGGCCTTGTCTAACTCATAGGTGACATAAAGGTTTGGCTGTACCCTACAGTAGGCTCTCCAAGAGTACTTGGAGATCCAGTTCGAAGGTATGCCTAGTTTTTACATAGTGCAGACATAGTAAATGCTCATTTCATTGTGTGCAAGTGCAAGAGATGCGGCATGTTTCATTATGTGGTGTTGTTTTGTTATAATCTCATCCTTTTGTGTTCACAGACTGGAAAGTATGCATATCTATCTTCCAAGGAGACGAGTAACTAGTTTGTGTCACCTTGCAGAGGGGGTGCAATGAAGATAAGATTGAGGATTTCCAAGTACAAGATGTTAGGAAGGAGCCTTGCAAGAGAAGTAGGAGCTGCGCTGAGCCTCTTCAACCTGCTAAGGTAAGTCATTATATGCAACTCAACAGTTCAATTCCTTGTTTGTTTCAGGCATAGTTAATTTTCTCTTTTCAATTGCTTTATTTGTCCTCACTTAATGAGATGCCCAAATAATTATGCCTGATGTTCGGTACTTGTATCAATATTAGTTGACATAATTAAAGGCGTTACCATTTAATTACTCTGCCGAAGTGTGCCTGAAGCTTTGAAGTCTATTAACCAACTATTATTGCATGAGGCTCACAATCTAGTTTATACTACGCTAATGATTGCATAGTTTTGCCTGCTGTAGTATGTTTGTATGAAACCCTCTGTTGTTCATTATGCTCCCTAAGACTTTAATTGAGGTACAAAATGGCCAACTGCTTGCTTACTTATATGCAACGTGTTGTCTAAATTTGTAACTTGTCTGTGTTTTTGATTGGGCCCCAACATCATGCTCCTCTGGTGAGCTAAGAGGGATTTCTGTATGCAGGCTGCACAGACTATCTTTTTTATAATTTTTAAAATATCACCTGCTTATGCTTCATGACGTGTAACATTTTTTTTGTGAAAGTGATGTGTAACATTATTGTTAGTCCTGTTTTGCCATGTAGTACAAAATAGTGTCTTGTTCGCTTCACGGTTGTAACTACATTTTTGCCCTAGTCATGTGTACTTACAGAAACATTTCAGGATGAAGTGACATCAACACAAAAATGTGCGAGCAGTGCGGCATGGCCGTTACCGAATGATTATGGATTGGAATTGGAATGTGCTGATGTTCTCGAGCATCAACTAGAGGTGGCAAGACAACGTGTACATGATTGTCAACGTATAATCAACAAGTTGATACCGGACATGCAGGTATTAGATGCAGGAGTCAAAAAAATGAAACAAGACACCGAGGTAACCATGAAGGAATTGGAGATTTTGCAGACTGAAATTTGTGCTATCTGAATCCGGCCAATCCTATTTTCTAAAGAGATTATAGTTCAAATGGAGTTAAGTTGATGCGCGTCCATTATGTATGAGCTGTATTTGCCCAGTGTATGTAATTTGCTGTTTGTGTATGCTTTATTATTACCTGTGCCGAACCATAATGCCCAGTGGGTATAATCGGCTGTAATTTCTTTATTGTATAGTGTAGGATTATTCTACCTTTTTATGCCTTGATCTCTTTGTTGTATAGTGTATGCTTTTTAGAGGTGATAGTATTGAGTAGGATAATTCTTTGAATATGCTATATCGTTCAAATGGGGCCCAACTCGCCCGACCATGGCCCTTCACGGGCCGTCGAATCCATGGGCCTTCTACGTCTCGCAGGATCCATGGGCCTTCTACATCTTGCAGGATCCATGGGCCTTCTACGTCTCGCAGGATCCATGGGCCTTCTACGTCACGTAGGATCCATGGGACGCCGACTCATTTATGGGTCTTGTACGGGCCTTTAATGGGCCATAGACGGGCCTATAATGGAAATCGTACGTTTTATGGGCTGACCATAACGGGTCGTTAATAGGCCGTATTTGGTGATGCTATGAAAATGGCCCAATAGACTAATGGACCACAAACGGGCCGACTGTAACGACGGGCTGAATTTGGCCCACAAGCAGAAAATGACAGTAACGGGTCGTAAGTAACTGAATGCTGCAAATGAGCCCAAGAATAAATGGGCCCTCAGAAAGCCGAAAGTTAACTTGGGCTGGAAACAGCCCAACGGAATAACCGCCCGTTAATGGGTATAAAGTGTTACACTGTTCATTACGGGCCAGTTTCACCGCGGGCCGTTAATGGGTGTAAAGTAATACACTGTTCATTACGGGCCAATTTCAGCAGGGGCCGCTAATGGGCCAAGAGTTACAAAGGGCCTCATATGGGCCGAAAGACGTCATGGGCCATACATGGGCCAGAAGTGAAAACGGGCCGGAATCATATTGGATAGCCCAGATGACCATACTGGGCCTAATTCGCATAGGGCGTAACGGGCCTTGGGTTAGTGGGCTGTAAATGGGCTATATGCTAACAGGCCGTTAACAGGCTTTCCATGGGCCGGCCCGCCAGCTTTTGACCAAGTCAAACGGGCCGGCCTTTTCACAAGAATGGGCCACTGTTGGGCCGTGCCACGTGTCAACGTATCATAGGCGCCTTCTGTCCAGTGAGTGGATGACATCTGTCCCAATGATGAGCCGACACGTGTTTCCTCCAGCCAATGAAGATTTTACATGTGAAAAATCCCCATTGGTCGGGGCTGTTAACGGGTTATCGGATCCAAAACCCGACCCGATAGCTTAACGGCGTTCCGTTATGGTGGATGCCACGTGTCGGTCACCCTTGACGAAAGCACTTTTATGACGCGCGATTTATCGTCATGGAAGTGGACACTTCCGTGATGATAATTTTGGTAATGTCATGGAACACTTCTACGATAGCACAGGTATGACTATCTTGATTCTATCATAAAATCGTCATGGATGTACATGCATGACAAAAAACGCGACCTACTGTGACAAACACGTATGATCACGGAAGTGTATTTTTTTTGTAGTGCTCTCCCCCTCCTCTCTGTTGTCACGCGCTGCCGTCGCCCCTGCCCGCCCCTCGACCTAGACCTCGACGCCAGCCCGAGCCCGTGCCCACCCTCGGCCTCGACGCCAGCCCGAGCCCCTGCCCGCCGCTCCGACATCCTCCTCGTCTGCGCCGCCGCCGCTCCGACCTCCTCCTCGTCCGTGCCGCCGCCGCTTCGGGCTCCTTGTCTGCGCCATCGCCGTTGACCTCACCCTCGATAGCCAGCGTCCCCTTCTGCCTCCCTTCAGGTACTGGCGGACCCCGCACCTCCCCCTCTCTCTGTCAATTAGGTTTTCTTTTTTTAGAAATTAAACTCGGTTTTCAATCTAGGGTTCAATTAGGTAGACAATATGATTAAATTTTAGGGTTCAATTTAGGAATTTTCATTAGGACAAAATATTTATTAGCAAAGAAAATTTATAGGGTTCTAGGGTTCATTTTTGAAAAGTTATAGAAATTTCTTTAACCGCAACAATTAGGTGATGTCGTTGTTGCTTTAAACAAAATTAGTAAAATTTTCAGTTAACAGAGAGTAGTTAGCTAGGGAAAATTAGCTACGGCATTTAGCGAGGGCATTTTTAGCAAATTTAGCTAGGGTATTTAGCCAGGGCAAAAAAATTAGCTAGGGCATTTAGCAACAAAAATCTGCTAGGGCATTTAGCTATAAAAAAGTAGCATTTAGCTAGGGAAAATTAGCTATGGCATTTAGCTAGGGCAAATTTTTTAGCTAGGGCATCTAGCTAGGAAAATTAGCTAGGGCATTTAGCTATAAAAAGCAGTAGCACTTAGCTAGGGCATTTAGCTAGGAAAATTAGCTAGGGCATTTAGCTATAAAAACAGTAGCATTTAGCTAGGGCATTTTTAGCAAACAGTAGCAAATTAGTATAGGGCAATTTAGCAAATTTGTTTAGGGCAATTTAGTTTCGGGTATATAAAATACCTATTAATAAAAAATAGTAGCGAATTTTTGCTTAGGGCAGTAGCAGAGAGACAGAGAGAGGATTTAGGAAAATACAGTAGCAAATAGTTTAGGGCAATTTAGTTGGTTAGGGCAGTAGCAGAGAGATAGCATTTAGGATTTTTGTAGGTATATATAATATCTATAAATAAAAAACAGTAGCAAATGTTTAGTGAGGTCATTTCGCAAAGGTTTTTTGTTTTTGAAAAGACCACTATTTTGCAACGTTTAGTAAGGTCATTTCACTCTATGTACGTGCTTGAATGATATATTTTGCAAATGATATATGTCATTGATGTTTGATAACCCACAAGTATAGGGGATCGCAACAATTTTCGAGGGTAGAGTATTCAACCCAAATTTATTGATTCGACACAAGGAGAGCCAAAGAATATTCTCAAGTATTAGCAGTTGAGTTGTCAATTCAACCACACCTGGATAACTTAGTATCTGCAGCAGAGTATTTAGTAGCAAAGTAGTATGGAAGTAACGGTAACAGTGGTAAAAGTAATGGTAGCAGTTTGTAGTAATTGTAATAGTAGAAATAGTAAAGTAAATAAGCAAAGCACAATATGTGAAAATCTCGTAGGCATTGGATCAGTGATGGATAATTATGTCGGATGCGATTCCTCATGTAATAGTTATAACATAGGGTGACACAGAACTAGCTCCAGTTCATCAATGTAATGTAGGCATGTATTCCGAATATAGTCATACGTGCTTATGGAAAAGAACTTGCATGACATCTTTTGTCCTACCCTCCCGTGGCAGCGGGGTCCTATTGGAAACTAAGGGATATTAAGGTGTCAGGACCCCGACTCAATGCCACACCAATCTAGCATGTAACACCTCATATCACTTTGCGGCCTCACGCACGGTATTCCCACGGATGTCGCCTTACCAGGCCCGGGACCATTTGCGCCTTTTGGCACATGTATATGATAGTGTCGCTAGCATCCATATGACAAGGAGCCCGGGCTGACATGGCTAGTCATGAACCCAAAGTGGCACTAAGTCACAGGGACATGCATACATGACCCGGCAACGAACGTGTCGGTCATTAGCGAGTGAATCCGGGCTGTAGCAACTGGGCTAGCATGACTCCGGTAAATCGGGCTGTAGCAGGCTAATAGGACATCGGTAGACACCGCGTGACATTTCCCAAAGGGACAGACACAGGAACAAAGAACAACACATGCCGGCCAGCCTAAGTGTTCTGGAGCAGTAGCAAGCTACCAAGGCTTGGTGTAAGCACTAGGAGACAATTCCCGGTAAGAGAGGCTACCAAGGATAAACAACTAGATAGTCAGATCCCACACATACCAAGCATTTCAATAGAATACACACAATATGCTCGATATGTGCAAATAAAACATGGCATCACAACATGACTCTACAACTCAAGTATTTCATTTAATAGGCTCTGAGGAGCGAGATATTACAAACATGGGTCTCATGACTCAACATTCAGAGCATACAAGTCAAAGCACAAGTGGAAGCTTAACATGTCTGAGTACAAACATCTACAAAGGAAAAAGGCTGAGAAGCCTGACTATCTACCAGATCCTGCCGAGGGCACAAGATCGTAGCTGAGGTAACAAGCTAAACGTCAAAGTCGAAGCTAAACTACTAGCAAGACTGAAGTCTCTCTTCAAAACATAAAATAGGAAAACGTGAGTACAAATGTACCCAACAAGAGTTACATCAGAACTATCTACATATGCATCATTATCAACAAAGGGGATGGTGGGGTTTAACTGCAGCAAGCCAGCTTTGACTCGGTGGCTATCCTGAACTACCATTGCAAGTAACTCTTTTGAGGTGGCGCACACGAGTCCACATATTCACCAACCAATACACCACTATGGATCCGCTCCCGTCTCCCTACGAGAACGCCATCCATAGCACTCATGCTTATCTTGCGTATTTTAGAGTATCCACTTTCACTTGTCTATGAACTGTACAGGCAACCCAGAAGTCCTTTACCGCAGACACGGCTATTCGAATAGATGATGTTAATGCAGGGGTGTACTTCTTCACACACGATCTCACAACTTACCGCCGTTTACACGACATGTACTCGGCAACCTTCAAGCGGAAGCCCAACGAGGGTGTCGGCCACGACCTACCTAAACACTCAAGTCTCTAGTCCAGGTTTATTGCCTATTCAGGTTCCATCCGCAGGGAGTCCGGCCGAGGTTTCCACATACGGCCCCGACCGATGTGTACAGGGTTCCGCGACACCAAACGGGCGTCTGGCATACCCGACCACGTGCCTACCGCATCACAGCCCACCCCTCGGGTCAGCGCTGCCCACGGCCTCCAGCATACTACAAACACCAGAAACTACTTGCAACTCCTGGACAGAGGACAAGGGTGATTAAGAAGCCGAGAGGGTCAATTAAGGATCCCAATGAGTGGTAGTAGCTGTTAATGGATCACAAACACATAACTCAGTTCCTGAGGACGGCTTCAATGAGACAACCCACCATGTACTCCTACATGGCCTCTCACCGCTACCTTTACCAAATCGTGTTCACACACTTAACTCACACACAGTAGGACATGTTCACAACATTCCAGTTCATCCCCGATGAATCAGACCTGACTCAACTCTAAGCAGTAGGAGGCATGAAAACAAACATGAATGAGTAGGCACATCAGGGCTCAAACAACTCCTACTCACGCTAGTGGGTTTGATCTATTTACTGTGGCAATGACAGGTCATGCAGAGGAAAAGGGGGTTCAACTACCGCAGCAAGTAGCAGATGAATCGTTGTTGTCCTAATGCAGTAAAAGAGAGCAGAAGCGAGAGAGTGGGATTGTATCGGAATGAACAAGGGGATTTTGCTTGCCTGGCACTTCTGAAGATAGTATAGTTCTTCATCGGTGTCATCGAACTCATCATCGGAACCTCGTCTACTGAGAGGGAACAAATACCGACAACAGAGAAGGAACACAATCAATGCAATGCAACGATATGATGCATAAATGTGACATGGCAATATGCTGTGATTTGAGCTAATGCAGCTAGCAATGATTTAAATGGAGTTGGTTTGAACGCAAGATTCAAATTCAAACTCCACATAAGGCATTTCAAATGCCATTAATTCAAATTGTCATATACAGTAGCTTTAGGTTGCTCAAACATGCATGAAAATGCCATAAACAGATCCTTTGTATTTTTTTTGATAATTTTTCATATATAACTTATTTCATTCTGAGTTACGGTTGATTTTATATGATTTTTAGAAGTTTATAACATTTTCTGAAATAAATAAACCATTTAAGATTTATTTAAATTCCAGAAGAATTACTGTATCAGCATGATGTCACAGTGATGTCAGCGGTCAACAGGGCGGCCCAAGTCAAACTGACCGGTGGGAACCGCGTGTTAGTGTCTACGCTAATTAATAGAGTTTGTTAACACTAAACTAATCCTAAACCTAGGTAATTAGCAGGGGCTGGCCCCACATGGAGTCGGTAGGGCGGCTCAGCAAGCTCGAGGAGGTCCGGACGACGGCAGAATCACGACGGTGATCGTCGGGACCCAAGGATGAAGATGACATCGATGGCGGCACTCCGAGGGCCTTCCAGTCGTGTGGATTAGCGGGGACTGTGTAGCGGATGATGGCAGAGCTCGTGGGCCGGTCGGGGGAGAGAGGGGGATGTGGTGGACACGACGACAGCGAACGGCGGCGACGGCTGTGCTCGGTGTGCTCAGGAGAGAGAAACAGAGGAGGGGGAGGAGCACAGGGAGAGTGAGAGGGGTCGCGGGGTTGCGTGGCGTCGCAGAAGACGTCCAGGGCGACGAGGGGACAACCAAGCAGGCAGCTGCCAGCGTGGCACGCCACGACGCCATGGCTAGCTTCTCCTCTGCCTTCTGGCAGGAGGAAGAAGACGCCCCTGCCCACGGTGGGCCGGCCAGGTGGCTGGGCTGCCAGTTGGGTTGGGCCTGCTGGAGGAGATGGGCCAGGTAAGTGGCCCAGGTGGGCTTCCTCTCTCTCTCTCTCTTTTCCAATTAATTATGTTTTTCTATATTTCTGTATATGTTGGGCTTTATTAAAAATAGTTAGGCACTTCCAAAAATCCTGAAAATAATTGTGGGCCCTGTTTAGATTATTCTCAACAGCCCTCACTTATTTCCAGAATTATTTGGGCATTTAGAATATTTTATAGCATTTAAATGCCCAAATGCAAATACTATATGATTTAATTCAGTAACCCTCTATTGTCCTAGAAAAGTGTGCACCATTTTTGTCAGAGGTTCTAGAACAATGCAAAGATGATGAACATTTTAGAAGGGCATTTTGGGTTCAGTGAAAAATGATTTTAGTAAACCCTAGTTGGTTTAGGGGGGGTGCTGGGGCTTTCTGTCATCCCCATTTCAAGTTTCTGAGAAAATTAAACATGATGCAACACCAGATGCTAGCACTAGGCAGGCCAGAACTAGGGATGTGACATAAGGCCTCCTTTTAATAGAGTACCGGACCAAAGCATTAACACATAGTGAATACATGAACTCCTCAAACTACGGTCATCACCAAGAAGTATCCCGATTATTGTCACTTCGGGGTTGTCGGATCATAACACATAATAGGTGACTATAGACTTGCAAGATAGGATCAAAAACTCACATATATTCATGAAAACTTAATAGGTTCAGATCTGAAATCATGGCACTCGGGCCCTAGTGACAAGCATTAAGCATAGCAAAGTCATAGCAACATCAATCTCAGAACATAGTGAATACTAGGGATCAAACCCTAACAAAACTAACTTGATTACATGGTAAATATCATCAACCATCACCGTCCAACAAGCCTACGATGGAATTACTCACGCACGGCGGTGAGCATCATGAAATTGGTGATGGAGGATGGTTGATGATGACGACGGTGACGAATCCCCCTCTCTGGAGCCCCGAACGGACTCCAGATCAGCCCTCCCGAGAGAGATTAGGGCTTGGCGGCGGCTCCATATCATAAAACACGATAAAACTTTCTCTCTGATTTTTTTCTCCGTGAAAGCAAATATATGGAGTTAGAGTTGAGGTCGGTGGACGTCCAGGGGACCCACGGGGCAGGAGGCGCGCCTAGGGGGAGGGGCGCGCCCCCACCCTCGTGGACAGGGTGTGGAGTCCCTAACGCTATTTCTTTTGCCAATATTTTTTATTAATTCTGAAAAGTTGCTCCATGGATTTTCAGGTCATTCCGAGAACTTTTATTTCTGCACAAAAATAACACCATGGCAGTTCTGCTGAAAACAGCGTCACTCCGGGTTAGTTCCATTCAAATCATGCAAGTTAGAGTCCAAAACAATGGCAAAAGTGTTTGGAAAAGTAGATACGACGGAGACAAATCAACTCCCCCAAGCTTAAACCTTTGCTTGTCCTCAAGCAATTCAGTTGATAAACTGAAAGTTATAAAGAAAAACTTTTAGAAACTCTGTTTGCTCTTGTTGTTGCAAATATGTAAAGCCATCATTCAAGTTTTCAGCAAAGATTATGAGCTAACCATATTCACAATAACACTTAGGTCTCATGTTTACTCATATCAATGGCATAATCAACTAGCGAGCAATAATAATAAATCTCGGATGACAAACACCTCCTCAAAACAATCATAATATGATATAACAAGATGGTATCTCTCTAGCCCTTTCTGAGACTGCAAAACATAAATGCAGAGCACCTCTAAAGATCAAGGACTGACTAAACATTGTAATTCATGGTAAAAGAGATCCAGTCAAGTCATACCCAATATAAACTAATAGTAATGCATGCAAATGACGGTAGTGCTCTCCAGCGGGTGCTTTTTAATAAGAGGGTGATGACTCAACATAAAAGTAAATAGATAGGCCCTTCGCAGAGGGAAGTAGGGACTTGTAGAGGTGCCAGAGCTCGATTTTAAAATAGAGATGAATAACGTTTTGAGCGGTATACTTTTCACTGTCAACATAACAACTATGAGATCTCGATATCTTCCATGCTACACACATTATAGGTGGTTCCCAAACAGAATGGTAAAGTTTATACTCCCCCACCACCAACAAGCATCAAACCATGGCTTGCCCAAAACAACGGGTGCCTCCAACTATTAATAATCCTGGGGGAGTTTTGTTTAATTATTTTGACTTGATTTTGAGCATGGGACTGGGCATCCCGGTTACCAGCCACTTTCTCGTGAATGAGGAGTGGAGTCCACTCCTCTTGATAATAACCCACCTAGCATGGAAGATACAGACAGCCCTAGTTGATACATGAGCTGCTCAGCATACAAAATAGAATTTCATTTGAAGGTTTGGAGTTTGGCACATACAAATTTACTTGGAACGGCAGGTAAATACCGCATATAGGAAGGTATGGTGGACTCATATGGAATAACTTTGGGGTTTAAGGAGTTTGGGTGCACAAGCAGTATTCCCGCTTAGTACAGGTGAAGGCTAGCAAAAGACTGGGAAGCGACCAACTGAGAGAGCGACAACAGTCATGAACATGCATTAAAATTAATCAACAATGAGTGCAAGCATGAGTAGGATATAATCCACCATGAACATAAATATCTTGAAAGCTATGTTGATTTTGTTTCAACTACATGCGTGAACATGTGGCAAGTCAAGTCACTTGAATCATTCAAAGGACGATACCACCCTATCATACCACATCACAACCATTTTAATAGCATGTTGCCTCGCAAGGTAAACCATTATAAACCCTAGCTAATTAAGCATGGCATAAGCAACTATAATCTCTAATTGTCATTGCAAACATGTTTATTCATAATAGGCCGAATCAGGAACAATGAACTAATCATATTTACAAAAACAAGAGAGGTTGAGTTCATACCAGCTTCTCTCATCTCAATCAGTCCATCATATATCGTCATTATTGCCTTTCACTTGCACGACCTAACAGTGTGGATAATAATAATAGTGCACGTGCATTGGACTAAGCTGGAATCTGCAAGCATTCAATACAAGGGAGAAGACAAGGTAATATGGGCTCTAAGTTAAATCAACAATCATGCATATGAGAGCCACTAAACATTTTCATTATGGTCTTCTCCTCTCGACGCCCAAAGGAAAGAAAAGAAATAAAACTATTTACACGGGAAAGCTCCCAAGAAGCAAAAGAAGAACGAGAAATCTTTTTGGGTTTTCTTTTAATTACTACTACAAGCATGGAAATTAAACTAACTAATTTTTTTGTTTTTCTTAAGGTTTATCTAACACACAAGAAGAAAGCTAGAAAAGGAATTAAACTAGCATGGATAGTACAATGAAAGAGTATGAACACCGACAACTAGAATGAATGTGTGAACATAAATGTAATGTCAGTGAGAAATACGTACTCCCCCAAGCTTAGGCTTTTGGCCTAAGTTGGTCTATGGCCATGGGTAGCCTGGCTAATATCCAAAGTTGTAACTGGGGTCGTACTGAGATGCAGCAGCCAATGCCTCCTGGGCTGCAGCACGGTGGAGAGCTGCCTCCGTTCTCCTCTCGTACTTGGTTGCCTCCTCCCTGGTTATAACATATCTTCCTTTTGCTTGATAATCAAAAATGGCAGGAGCAGGGAGAGTAATATGGACAGTGCGACGTCTGTCAAAGATTAGTCGATACTGGAGGAATTGTTCATTCCTCTCAAGAAAATGATGACTGACCATGTAATTATAATCTAAATAAGCGTGAGGCAACTCCCTATCATCTTCATGTGGAGGTATACCAAGATAATTAGCCACACGGGTCGCATAAATCCCTCCAAAATAATCTCCAAGTAAACCATTATTATGCAACCTACGTGCAACAATTGCCCCCAAGTTGTATTGTTTATCACCTAATACAGCACTCTTGAGAACACAAAGATCAGGAACACACATGTGACATTCTGCATCTTTACTATTAATAGATCTACCAATGAAGAGAGCAAAATAATGTATAGCAGGAAAATGAATGCTCCCTATGGTAGCTAGTGCTATTTCTCTAGGTTCTCCCACAGTGATACTAGCAAGAAAGTCTTTATATTCAGATTTATGGGGTTCATTAACACTACCCCACTATGGGAGTTTGCACGCAGTAGTAAAATCTTCTAGGTCCATAGTATATCATTGATCATACATATCAAACATGACACTTTAAGAATTACGCAAAGATGTAAATTTAAACCTTCTCACGAATGAATCAGTCAAATAGTAGTACTGAGGACACTCATCTTGCATGAAGTCCTCAAGATCGGCATTACGCACATATGCATCAAATTCATCCTTGATGCCTGCATTGACCATAAACTCTTATGACGTCCATTCACAAGGCCGCACGTCAGCTTCCCTTGGTGGTTCATCGTCCTGCTCATGCATTGCGAGCCTGGGTCCTTGATTTCTTGAAGAACCACCTTGGTACATTTTCCTGGACATATTTCTTCCTCTGAAAAATTTCTGAAATTTTTAGTAACTCAAAATAAAAGTGAATCAAACTCAATAAAACTAATAGCAACTACTCCCACAAGTGCCTAGAGCCTATATCATGCATTAGAATTACTTGGGACCTCATAAATTTGACATGCAAGCTCAAGAACAGGGTCACCTAGGCAGCAAAAATTTGCAATGAGTAAAGCACTAGAACAAAAACTAATTGGACCATTGGAGGAGGCACATACCAAGGAACAATCTCCCAAAGCAGTTTTGTGAATGGAGCTTTGAGCTAGGAGATCAAAAATCGCAGCAAAATGAACTAGAACTCATGCTTGAGCTGGATGGTGATTTTTTTGGAGGAATATGAAGTGTGTGGGTGTAGGAATAAGTGCAGAGGGGACACCATGGGCCCACGAGGCAGGGGGTGCGCCCTGTAGGTGTGGGCGTGCCCTGGGCCCTCGTGGCCAGGTGCTTGCTCCCCCTGCTGTGTTTCTCAGTGCCAAATATTCTCAAATATTCCAGAAAAAATCATACTAAATTGGCAGGGCATTTGGAGAACTTTTATTTTCAGGTATTTTTTTATTGCATGGATAATTCAGAAAACAGACAGAAAATACTATTTTTGCTTTATTTAATCTAAATAACAGAAAGTAAAAAGAGGGTACAGAAGGTTGTGCCTTCTAACTTCATCCATCTCATGGTCATCAAAATGAATCCACTAACAAGGTTGATCAAGTCTTGCTAACAAACTCATTCCGAATAACATGGAACCGGAGAAATTTTGAATAGCACTAGGTTACCTCAACGGGGATATGAACATCCCCAATAATAGGAATATCATATTTCTTCTTGACAGTAGGAAGAGGAAATTCAAAACCTCCAATAATGATAGTTGGAATTTTTCCAATAGAATTGATGCTATGAACTTGAGGTTGTTTCCTCGGAAAGTGTACCGTATGCTCATTACCATTAACATGAAAAGTGGCATTGCCTTTGTTGCAATCAATAACAGCCCTGCAGTATTCAAAAGGGGTCTACCAAGGATAATCGACATACTATCGTCCTCGGGAATATCAAGAATAACAAAGTCCGTTAAGATAGTGACATTTGCAACCACAACAGGCACATCCTCACAAATACCGACAGGTATAGCAGTTGATTTATCAGCCATTTGCAAAGATATTTCAGTAGGTGTCAACTTATTCAATTCCAGTCTATGATATAAAGAGAGAGGCATAACACTAACACCGGCTCCAAGATCACATAAAGCAGTTTAAACATAATTTCTTTTAATGGAGCATGGTATAGTTGGTACTCCTGGATCTCCAAGTTTCTTTGGTATTCCACCCTTAAAAGTATAATTAGCAAGCATGGTAGAAATTTCAGCTTTTGGTATCTTTCTTTTATTTGTAATAATATCTTTCATGTACTTAGCATAAGGGTTAACTTTAAGCATATCAGTTAAGCGCATACGTAAGAAGATAGGTCTAATCATTTCAACAAAGTGCTCAAAATCCTCATCATCCTTTTTCTTGGATGGCTTAGGAGGAAAAGGCATGGGTTTCTGGACCCATGGTTCTCTTTCTTTACCGTGCTTCCTAGCAACAAAATCTCTCTTATCATAACATTGATTCTTTGATTGTGGGTTATCAAGATCAACAGCAGGTTCAATCTCTACATCGTTATTATTGCTAGGTTGAGCATCAACATGAACATTATCGTTAACATTATCACAAGGTTCATGTTCATCACCAGATTGTGTTTCAGCATAAGGAATAGAAATATCATTGGGATTCTCAAGTGTGTCTACAATAGGTTCACTAGAAGCATGCAAAGTCCTATCATTTTTCTTTTTCTTCTTTTTAGAAGGACTAGGTGCATCTACATTATTTCTCTGAGAATCTTGCTCAATTATCTTAGGGTGGCCTTCAGGATACAAAGGTTCCTGAGTCATTTTACCAGTTCTAGTAGCCACTCTAACAGGAAAATCATGTTTATTATTTAATTCATCGAGCAAAACACTTTGAGCTTTAAGTACTTATTCTGCTTGAGTGGTAACCATAGAAGCATATTTGCTAATGAGTTTAAGTTCACCTTTAACTCTAGACATATAATCACTCAAGCATCCAATCATGTAAGCATTACTCTTTAATACTCTACCAACATAAGCATTGAAATTTTCTTGTCTAGCCATAAAGTCATCAAATTCATCTAAACATTGGCTAGGAAACTTAGAAGACGGGATTTCAACTTTATCATATCTATAGAGAGAATTTACCTTTACTACCTGTGTCGGGTTATCAAGACAATGTGTTTCTTCAATAGGCGGTACATTAAGACCATGTATTTCTTCAACAGGAGGTAAATTCTTAACATCTTCAGCTTTAATACCTTTCTCTTTCATAGATTTCTTTGCCTCTTGCATATCTTCGGGACTGAGAAATAGAACTCCCCTTTTCTTCGGAGTTGGTTTGGGAATAGGCTCAGGAGTTGACTCAATTGGCTCAGGAATTGGCTTAGGAAGAGTCCAATTATTTTCGTTAGTCAACATATTATTCAATAGCAATTCAACTTGATCGATTGTTCTTTCCCTGAAAACACAACTAGCACAACTATCCAAGTGGTCCTTGGAAGCATCAGTTAGTCCAATATAAAAGATATCAAGTATTTTATTTTTCTTAAGAGGATGATCAGGCAAAGCATTAAGTAACCGGAGAATCCTCCCGAAGCTTGTGGGAGACTCTCTTCTTTTATTTGTACAAAATTATATATTTCCCTCAAGGCAGCTTGTTTCTTATGAGCAGGGAAATATTTAGCAGAGAAGTAATAAATCATATCCTGGGGACTACGCACACAACCAGGATCTAAATAATTAAACCAAGTTTTAGCATCACCCTTTAATGAGAATGGAAATATCTTAAGGATAGTAACGAGATTTCTCATCATTAGTGAACAGGGTGGCTATATCATTTAACTTAGTAAGATATGCCACAACAGTTTCAGATTCATAGCCATAAAAAGGATCAGATTCAACCAAAGTAATTATCTTAGGATCGACAGGGAATTCATAATCCTTATCAGTAACAAAGATAGGTGAAGTAGCAAAAGCAGGGTCATATTTCATCCTAGCATTTAGAGATTTCCGTTTCAGTTTAACTAATAACTTCTTAAGATCAGATCTATCATTGCAAGCAAGAATATCTCTAGTAGTTTCTTCATCCATAACACAACCCTCTAGAACAATAGGCAATTCATAATTAGGGGGAGAACCTTCATCATCACTATCTTCAACAATATCAGTTTCAAGAATTTCATTCTCTCTAGCCCTAGCAAGTTGTTCATCAAGAAATTCACCTAATGGCATAGTAGTATCAAGCACAGAAGTAGTTTCATCATAAGTATCATGCATAGCAGAAGTGGCATCATCAATAACATGCGACATATCGGAATCATAGCAGTAGCAGGTTTAGGTGTCACAAGCTTACTCAAAACAGAAGGAGAATCTAGTGCAGAGCTAGATGGCAGTTCCTTACCTCCCCTCGTAGTTGAGGGAAAAATCTTAGTTCTTTCGTCTTTCAAATTCCTCATAGTGATCAGCAGATATAAATCGCAAGTGACTCAAAGAATAGAGCTATGCTCCCCGGCAATGGCGCCAGAAAATAGTCTTGATAACCCACAAGTATAGGGGATCGCAACAATTTTCGAGGGTAGAGTATTCAACCCACATTTATTGATTCGACACAAGGGGAGCCAAAGAATATTCTCAAGTATTAGCAGTTGAGTTGTCAATTCAACCACACCTGGATAACTTGGTATCTGCAGCAAAGTATTTAGTAGCAAAGTAGTATGGAAGTAACGGCAACAGTGGTAAAAGTAACGGTAGCAGTTTTGTAGTAATTGTAACAGTAGCAACGGTAAAGTAAATAAGCAAAGCACAATATGTGAAAAGCTGGTACGCATTGGATCAGTGATGGATATTATGTCGGATGCGATTCCTCATGTAATAGTTATAACATAGGGTGACAGAGAACTAGCTCCAGTTCATCAATGTAATGTAGGCATGTATTCCGAATATAGTCATACATGCTTATGGAAAAGAACTTGCATGACATCTTTTGTCCTACCCTCCCGTGGCAGCGGGGTCCTAGTGGAAACTAAGGGATATTAAGGCCTCCTTTTAATAGAGTGCCGGACCAAAGCATTAACACATAGTGAATACATGAACTCCTCAAACTACGGTCATCATCGAGAAGTATCCCGATTATTGTCACTTCGTGGTTGTCGGATCATAACACATAATAGGTGACTATAGACTTGCAAGATAGGATCAAGAACTCACATATATTCATGAAAACAAAATAGGTTCAGATCTGAAATCATGGCACTCGGGCCCTAGTGACGAGCATTAAGCATAGCAAAGTCATAGCAACATCAATCTCTGAACATAGTGGATACTAGGGATCAAACCCTAACAAAACTAACTTGATTACATGGTAAATCTCATCCAACCCATCACCATCCAGCAAGCCTATGATGGAATTACTCACGCACGGCGGTGAGCATCATGAAATTGGTGATGGAGGATGGTTGATGATGACGATGGCGACGAATCCCCCTCTTCGGAGCCCCGAACGGACTCCAGATCAGCCCTCCCGAGAGAGATTAGGGCTTGGCGGCGGGTCTGTATCGTAAAGCGCGATGAAACTTTCTCTCTGCTTCTTTCTCCGCAAAAGCAAATATATGGAGTTGGAGTTGAGGTCGGTGGATGTCCAAGGGGCCCACGAGGCAGGGGGCGCGCCCCCACCCTCGTGGACAGGGTGTGGGCCCCCTGACACTATTTCTTTTGCTAGTATTTTTTATTAATTCTGAAAAGTTGCTCCATGGATTTTCAGGTCATTCCGAGAACTTTTATTTCTGCACAAAAATAAGACCATGTTAGTTTTGCTAAAAACAGCGTCGGTCCGGGTTAGTTCCATTCAAATCATGCAAGTTAGAGTCCAAAACAAGGGTAAAAGTGTTTGGAAAAGTAGATATGACAGAGACGTATCAATGTTATATGATTTTGCAATGTTGGTTGAATGTCGAAGAATATCCGAGTGGCCTATGTTTTACCGGAATGTTGATTCATTTCCGTTCCGGCAAATTTCATGCGCTCCATATGTCCACTTTTTAGAAAAGGTCATGCCGAAAATTTCCGTGATTTGTGCTAGAAACTAGGACATATGGAGTGCCCGGGATTTGCCGGAAGGGGAATGAATCAACATTCCGACAAAATATAGGCCCCTTTTTTCTCTTCATTATATCTTTTGTTTACAATTATTGAATAGGAAACATGTCTAGCCACGCCAAATCCGGGGGTTCTGGTCGCCTCAAAGAAGACCCCATCGAGGCAGCAAATCATTATTTTGATTACTTGGACGAACACCCGTTGCGGGTGCAGGGTGGTGGCAGTGGCACCCACCCCGACGCCAACGCTGACAACTGCACTGGCACCGGCACCGACACCACCCCCGAGACCGGCAACGATGTTGTCGTAGCCGGTAAAGCACCAAAGCAGAAGAGGACACAAAGACCAAATGAGCTTGGCATCAGACAAATTGTGGTCACGGAGATGCACCGAGCCAACGGTGCCGGAGGAAGCGCGCTCGTGTTGGGGCAATCAACTAATATGCATCCTTAGGGAAACCGGCGACATTAATGACGAGAAGTTGAAGAAGATACCACATATGAAACACATGCTCCTAAAGAAGTTGCACTATAGGTTCATGTTCCCCGGCCAGGATGAAAGCAAAGATCCATGGGACGACGATACCATGATAAAGATGAACGACAAGCCGATGGTGACGTTCACCAACAACTTGTCCGCCTGGAAAGTTCGGGTGAAAAAAGCGATTGAGAAGAATGAACCGTGGTCCAAGATTCATGCTAACAATCCAGCAATAAAGGAAGAGGACTTTGAAAAATTCAAGGAGATTTGCGCTAAAGAAGAAGTCAAGCAAAGGTCGTAGAAAATGAAAGTGCTCCAGGCTAGGAACACGCCTCCCCATCGCCTCGAAAGTCGTGGTTACGAGGGGAAGAGGCACATATGGGCCAAAGAGGACACCGAACATGAAAGTCATAGAATCCCAGACCCCTTGGCGGAGTTCACCGACCCGCTGGAGCGTGACTGGATTAGGGCCCGGTACAAGTGGGACCGCGTCAATAAGATCTTTTACATAGATCCGAACATGAGGGATGATACGTCTCCAACGTATCTACTTTTCCAAACACTTTTGCCCTTGTTTTGGACTCTAACTTGCATGATTTGAATGAAACTAACTCGGACTGACGCTGTTTTCAGCAGAACTGCCATGGTGTTGTTTATTGTGTAGAAAACAAAAGTTCTTGGAATGACCTGAAAATCCACGGAGTTAACTTTTGGAACATATAAAAAATACTTGCAAAAGAATCAAGGCCAGGGCCCACACCCTGTCCACGAGGGTGGGGGGCGCGCCCTCTCCCCCTGGGCGCGCCCCCCTGACTCAAGGCCCCCCTGATGCTCCACCGACCTCAATTCCAACTCCATATATTCCGTTTCACAGAGAAAACAATCGGAGAGAAATTTTCATCGCGTTTTACGATACAGAGCCGCCACCAAGCCCTAATCTCTCTCGTGAGGGCTGATCTGGAGTCCGTTTGGGGCTCCGGAGAGGGGGATTCGTCGCCGTCATCATCATCAACCATCCTCGATCACCAATTTCATGATGCTCAATGCCGTGCGTGAGTAATTCCATCATAGGCTTGCTGGACGGTGATGGGTTGGATGAGATTTACCATGTAATCAAGTTAGTTTTGTTAGGGTTTGATCCCTAGTATCCACTATGTTCTGGGATTGATGTTGCTATGACTTTGCTATGCTTAATGCTTGTCACTAGGGCCCGAGTGCCATGATTTCAGATCTGAACCTATTATGTTTTCATGAATATATGCGAGTTCTTGATCCCATCTTGCAAGTCTATAGTCACCTATTATGTGTTATGATCCGACAACCACGAAGTGACAATAATCGGGATACTTCTCGGTGATGACCGTAGTTTGAGGAGTTTGGGTATTCACTATGTGTTAATGCTTTGGTCCGGTACTCTATTAAAAGGAGGCCTTAATATACCTAAGTTTCCACTAGGACCCCACTGCCATGGGAGGGTAGGACAAAAGATGTCATGCAAGTTCTTTTCCATAAGCACGTATGACTATATTCGGAATACATGCCTACATTACATTGATGAACTGGAGCTAGTTTCGTGTCACCCTATGTTATAGCTATAACATGAGGAATCGCATCCGACATAATTATCCATCACTGATCCAATGCCTACGAGTTTTCACATATTGTGCTTCGCTTATTTACTTTTCCGTTGCTACTGTTACAATTACTACAAAACTTTTATCTTTACTTTTGCCATTGTTACCATTACTATCATACTACTTTGCTACTAAATACTTTTCTGCAGATACTAAGTTATCCAGGTGTGGTTGAATTGACAACTCAACTACTAATACTTAAGAATATTCTTTGGCTCCCCTTGTGTCGGATCAATAAATTTGGGTTGAATACTCTACCCTCAAAAGATGTTGCGATCCCCTACACTTGTGGGTTATCAAGGGAGTTCATGAGACTTCTGGTAATTGTTATATTACCACCTTATTATATTAGCTTCCAATCCATTCGACTACAAGTTTTGTCACATTAGTAAACCATCCACATTCCTTTTGCAGAAAGAGCAACACCAAAAGGAAGCCGAAAGCAAAGAGTTGTCACAGTTGTTGGCGAGGCCCAAGTGGGACACCCCTTTCAACCGGGCCCTGAACATACTGAAAAGGTCAAGGAGGACAAAGCGCCGTCCTATGGACATGTGCACGGTGTTGGAGATGGCGCCTCGTGGAAGACGTGCTACCACAAGCAGCCAGAGGAAAGAAGGAAGAAATGGTTGCTTACTCAATAGACCATCGACAGGAAGGTCGAGATTGCGGTAAATAAGACCAAAGTTGAGTCCAAAGAAGGTTTGCTCGGGGTAGTCAATGCAGCGGTCAATGAAGCGGTGGCTGGCATCAGGCTCACTTCCAATGTTCAATTATTACCAGCTTGATTCCGGCAATTATCGATTGGTCGAAGAGCAATCGAGATAAAGGGCCAACGGACTTTCCCCTTCCCAGCTACGTCGCAAGCAATTCAGTGAACATCGCACCACTAGCACCTGCTCAAGCAACCACAAAAGGTCCCGCTCCTATTCATAGCAGTCCGACTTCCGTCTCTGGCATGCTCAGCAGCGGGGCTTCGTCTATGGCTGAGCTCGACGCCCTCACGGTAATTACACGTCATACCCTTTTCACCAGCATCTCTATAGTCTTCCGTTTCAGTTGCCTTTTGGATGTTTGATGTTGGAGACATGTCTTCGTAGGCCGACGATACCCCATGCACCCTATTGTACGACATCAAGGGCCAGAAGGTGGTCGTGGTAAAGGCAACGATCGTGAAGTCGAAGGACCGCATGTTCCACAACCGAGAGATGCCCCATGGTGTATTCAAGGTTAATGTGGCCAGTGCCTTAGCGGGCTTCGAGGATTTGCCTCCTCCAGTACCAGTCGATGACGAGGATACCCCTAAACGGATTGGAGGATGCAAGAGCTGGTTCTTGCCTTGGTCGAAGACTCTTCTTCATGTCGAGGCCCCCAGTATCACACCAACGACAACTTTTCAAGAAGGTATGAACACCACCCCACCTACCAAATTACCTACACCTATCATGGCGGGTGATAGTGGACGATGCGAGGGAGAGCCTCCATTAGTGCTAGATGACGTCGCCCCCGTTGAAGAAGAAAATGCTGATGATTTCACGGAGGAGGATGATGATGACCCTCTCAAGTATATCAATACCGCCTATGACGATGGAGGATTGATGGCTTGGGACAATGACTCGGGCTATGAGCATGGAGATGATGACTTGATGCTTCCTAATTTGCCGGAGCTGTAACGTCCTAAGGCGGACTTCAAAAAGCCTCTCTTTGTGTGATTCACGCAGGAGATGCCTCCAGATGCAGCCTCTACCCAGCAACAACCCGAGGGTCATCCACTGATTAGCCCGACGATACTGGGGGTGGTGGTTAGGGAAGGTATGGTGGGATCACTACCGCCACCCGCCAAGAAGCAAAGGAGGAGACCAGACAAGAAAGGCCCTAAAGGCGCCAGAGCTGCTTCAAGTAGCTAGCCGCCTCTGAAGCCCCGGGTGGTAGACAGAATACCTGCCGTAGGTACGAACCATTTCCATGTCGGTGGCAACTCGATCATACCTTCGAAAGCGCTAGAGAACATACTGAACAATGATCTAAGGACACCTCATGAAGATGTGCTGGCCAGAGAGAAAAGCCTTCTCATCTTGAAAAGACCAGGATGCCCGCTTTAAGTGGCTCAGGTGTCAGGCGAGATGTTGTACGTCGAGAGATGGCCCTTGGATAAGTTCATCCTGCGATCTGATCATCCTCTTAAGAAAAATGAAATACTTGATATCTTTTATAATGGACTAACCGATGCTTCCAAGGACTACTTGGATAGTTATGATGGTTGTGTTTTCAGGGAAAGAACAATCGACCAAGATGAATTACTATTGAATAATATGTTTACTAACGAAAATAATTGGACTCTTCCTGAGGCAATTCCTGAGCCAATTGAGCCAACTCCTTAGCTTATTCCTAAACCAACTCCGAAGAAGAGGGGAGTTCTATTTCTCAGTCCTGAAGATTTGCAAGAGGCAAAGAAATCAATGAAAGAAAAAGGTATTAAAGCTGAAGATGTTAAGAATTTACCTCCTATTGAAGAAATACATGGTCTTAATATACCGCTTGTTGAAGAAATACGTTGTCTTGATAACCCGACACAGGTAGTAAAGGTAAATTCTCTCTATAGATATGATAAAGTTGAAATTCCTTCTACTAAATTTCATAGCCCATGCTTAGATGAATTTGATGACTTTATGGCTAGACAAGAAAGTTTTAATGTTTATGTTGGTAGAGAATTAAAGAATAATGCTTTCGAGATAGGAAGCTTGAGTGATTATATGGCTAGAGTTAAAGGTGAACTTAAGCTCGTTAGAAAATATGCATCTATGGTTACCACTCAAGCTAAGCAAGTACTTAAAGCTCAAAGTGACTTACTCGATGAATTAAATAATAAACATGATTTTGCTGTTAGAGTGGCTACTAGAACTGGTAGAATGACTCAGGAACCTTTGTATCGTGAAGGCCACCCTAAGAGAATTGAGCAGGATTCTCAGAGAAATAATTTAGAGGCACTTAGTTCTTCTAAAAATAAGAAAAAGAAAAATGATAGGACTTTGCATGCTTCTAGTGAACCTGTTGTAGACACACATGAGAATCCCAATAATATTTCTATTTCCGATGCTGAAACACAATCAGGTGATGAACATGAACCTGGTGATAATGTTAATGATAACGTTCACGTTGATGCTCAACCTAGCAATAATAATGATGTAGAAGTTGAACCTGCTGTTGATCTTGATAACCCACAATCAAAGAATCAACGTTATGATAAAAGAGACTTTGTTGCTAGGAAGCATGGTAGAGAAAGAGAACCATGGGTTCAGAAACCCATGCCCTTTCCTCCTAAACCATCCAAGACGAAGGATGATGAGGATTTTGAGCGCTTTGCTGAAATGATTAGACCTATCTTCTTACGTATGCGCTTAACTGATATGCTTAAATTAAATCCTTATGCTAAGTATATGAAGGATATCATTACAAATAAAAGAAAGATATCGGAAGCTGAAATTTCCACCATGCTTGCAAATTATACTTTTAAGGGTGGAATACCAAAGAAACTTGGAGATCCAGGGGTACCAACTATACCACGCTTGATGCGGAGCATCCTTCCATCATCCCCATGGACTCTACTTCGACCACACTTGCTCCAAGAGGACCCATGACAAGAGCCCGAGCACGTGCCATCCAATCCGAGGTTAACTCTCTCCTTGTTGAATTTCCCTTTGACCCATTTGAGACATGGCTACTACCTCAAACGGAGACACTTTGTGTGCTCAGGTACCATGAAAGCAGCCAAGGAGAAGGAGTGGTGCAAGATGGACATCAAGATTAAGGAGGCATTCCACCCAGCCTGGGAGGACCGGTACAACCGCCCAACCACCGCCCGGGCGGAACAACCGGCCAGCCACTGCCCAACAACCGGCCGCTATTCTGTGAGCAAGCGGTGCAAGGCTGGTACAGCACCGGTTCTACCAGTTTCTGCCTGAAGATCGGAACAACCGCCCTGACCCCTGGTACAACCGCTGGCTCCTTCGCCGGCCACCTTCAGAAGCTAGTGCCCGACCTCCCAGCGGTAGTACCGCCTTCCTCGACCGGAACTACCGCCCCTCATGAGCTCTCAGCGGTACTACCGGCCCCCTGACCGGTACTACCGGCCTGCCTGTGCGCAATGCACTTACCTCTTCATGGCTTATCACTATATATACTCGTCTACTAGCTTCGTATTAGGGTTAGCATAGGTTTAGCTCATATTTTTTGTGAGAGCCTTGCTTATCCACTTGGATACTTCTCCTCGGAGCTCAGGACCTCTTCGGAGAAGATCCCCCAAGCGGATTCAAGACCCCTTTCTAGGGAAGACCATCAAGGCCTCCGTACGGAGAAGAACGGTTCCTTTGTATCCTTACCTTTGTTGATTGTGGATCATATGTTACTCTATGTTGTCGGTGATCTAGCACTCGTGTGATTGATTACTTGTCGGTTGAGTGTTTCTCTTGTTCTCCCCGTGTTTTCCCTCTAGTTCTTCCGCGTGTTCTTCGTCATTCCCCGTAGGATCCCTCCAAACGTGAAAGATCGACCACTTAGGGTTCTGCCCTACATCATCTTGGTATCATGAGCCACGTTGATCACGTTTTTGGAGCCCCTACCCCGTGTTTTCTAGCTTGATTTTGTTGTTTTCGTCCTAAATTCGAAAATCCCCACCAAAAATAGCCCCAAATTTTTTTGTGATTTGTTGGTTTGATGATGTTTTGTTGATTTTGATCCGTGGATTTGCTTGGTTTCAAGTGGATCTAGCATTCCCCCAAGTTTCCCCTCTTCTCATCCACGAAATCCATCCAATTTTGGCCCCGAAATCATCCATTTCCGCCACAAAATCGCGTCCAGTTTCGTGCTGTGTCGAATCCCGACACGAGCGGTACAACCGCCCCTCCGAGCGGTACCACCGCTGAGTACCACAAACGGTACAACCGGCCATCCGAGCGGTACTACCGCCCAGGCCAATTTCAACACTATGAGTCTCACCATTTCCATCCACCTCGACCTTTCGCTTCCACCGTTGTTGTTTTGGTCTTTGAGAATTTGAGTTGTGGTTCCCGTGTCCTATTGTGTTTCGGCTATATAGGTACGGTTCGACGTCAACATCACCACCGCTCATCTTCTCCAAGGACTCATCATCGTCAAGGACGGTAACCTCGACGACAACTTTGTCATCTCTTGCAATTGCATTGATAACCACATAGCCTTACTTTTGCGTTGCTTACCCATCGAGACTAGCCTTTGAGTATTGCCGGCAACGTGACTTGTGCACATTAGTGATCATACAACATAGCATACATATCATACCATAGTGGTGCATATCTTGAGATCAACTTGTGTGTCACAAAGTTGTCATAGCATACGCAATTGCTATCTTGGTTCGTGAAGTTTTGCATGAGAAAAGAGCTCAAAAGTGAAGAGCCACCCAAGCTTTTAAGCAAAAGAGAAAGATAAGCAAAGAGCTTATAAGCGAGAACCATAGCATCATACAACATTAAGATTGTCATGTCCGATCATCTTGGATCATAGCACCGAAATATCATACATATAGCATACTTGGGATAGAGATCGTAGCATTTTTGTCTAGTAGGTTGTGCACAAGTTTGCGTATCCGCCTATTGTGCAATCGTGCTAGCGTCTCTCTA
This sequence comes from Triticum dicoccoides, assembly GCF_002162155.2. Classification (NCBI taxonomy): domain Eukaryota; kingdom Viridiplantae; phylum Streptophyta; class Magnoliopsida; order Poales; family Poaceae; genus Triticum; species Triticum dicoccoides. The sequence goes on from NC_041393.1 coordinate 315,880,867, forward strand.
GTATTGTGCAACAAGAGCATTTCGTGGTTTCCACATTTTGGCTCACTTTTGGTTTGCACAATCCCACTTATCTATTTGCGTGTGTGTTTCCGTGTACCATTACTTACTTGGTCTACTTGTTACATTTGCGAATTTGCGAATCTTTTTCAACATCTTTGAGTCAAACTAACGATTGCAATCAATTTTGTGCCACCATCCTAACCAAGCTCCACCATAAGCTTTTACTTGTGTAGGTGTGAGAACCGACAAGAATTGGTACCAACCATGCTATTTCATTGTCCGCATTTGAGTGAACTTGATTCATCTTCAACATCGGTCAAGGTACATTTGGTACACGTTCTTTTCCTTCTACCACTTACATTTTGCTTGGTATGATGGATAGGCCAAGTTCTTCTACAAATCCACCTCTCATCGAGAACGGCGATGACATGTCATCATTCGTCACAAAGAGCCACCTCTTTGGTGCTCAAAGGGCGTTACACCAAGAGCAACAAGCTATGAGCGACCGCATCGACAACCTCGCCACCGACTTGCGACTCTCCGAGCAACGTACAAGAGACTACTTCGACGATGAGTTCGACTCTCACAAGCAAGAAAATGATGCAAGAATGGACGAGATCCGCGCCTTGATGAGGAACCGGCATCATTCCACTTCTTCCTCCTCAAGACGGAGCCGCTCGAGTCGACACCCCGATGACACCTTTTCCGGCTCAAGTACACCGTCTTCGACCATTCTTCGACGAGCCGCGCATCAAGACCGCATGCACCTTGCAACCCGCTACATGACAAGCATTCACAAGAGCAAGACGATGAGCAAGTCCCTCGTCCTCAATCAAACCAAGTGGCTTTTGCTCAAGCTCAAGAACGACAACGACTTCGGTGCCAAGAAGAAGAACGAGCGCGTCTACACCAAGAAGAACAAGATGCCGAGGCTCAACGTCTTCAACAAAAACAACGAGAAGCGCAAGCGCTTGAGGTGCAACGTGCCCTTCAAGAGTCAAGTCGAGCCATCGCCAACCGCAATCGCGAACAGCGCAATCAAGAGGAAGCTCTTCGAGAAGAAATCCAAGAGAGGAACTACCTACCGCGTGTGCAACGTCAAGCTCCACAAGCCCCTCCACAAGCTCGTCAAGCTCCTCTTCAACCTCAAGTTCAACAAGAGCAAGTTGATCATGGACTTCCTCCGCGCCAAGAGCAACATGAGGATGACTATCCTCCACGTCATGGATGTCATCATCACCATCGCCAACAACAAAATGAAGAGCAACACTATGGCAAGCTCAAGTTCACAATGCCCAAGTTCAATGGAAGCAATGATCCGGAAGAGTACCTCTCATGGGCATTGAAGGTCGACAAAATCTTTCGTTTGCACAACTTTGAGGAAGAGAAGAAGATCGCTATGGCATCACTTGAGTTCCAAGACTATGTGCTCATATGGTGGGAACAAGTACTTGAACGCCGTGAAGCAAGAGGTGAAGCACCAATCACCACTTGGACTCAAATGAAGGATGTCATGCGGGCACGCTTTGTACCAACCTACTACAACTGCGATCTCTTCAAGAAGCTACAACTCCTCAAGCAAGGAACAAAGAGTGTTGAAGAATACTACAAGGAAATGGAGATTGCCATGATTCGAGCCAATGTCAAGGAAGATGATGAGCAAACAATGGCACGTTTCTTAAATGGACTCAATCATCCCATCAAGAAGATCGCCGACTTCCAACCATATTCCAACCTCATTGAGCTCGTGCATCAAGCAACCAAGGCGGAACGTCAAGTGCAAGATGATTTCAAGTACGCCAAGTACTCATCCAAGACCTACGGCTTCTCCAACATCCAAGTTTCAACGACTCCTCCAACATCTACGTCAACCAAACCTTCTCCAAGCAACGACGACAAGTCAAGTTACAAGAAAAATCCGACAAGTTCAAGTCGTCTTCCTCCTACTACAAGCAACTTCAAGCCGCATGCTTCATCATCTACTCCGACCGATGAGACCGTCAAAACAAGCTCCTTCAAGTGTTTCACTTGCGGCGGCCGAGGCCACAAGTCCTATGAATGCATGAACAAGCGCACCATGATCCTCAACTACGACGGCACATATGACTCAATGAGTGAAGAGGAGATGGAAGCCCTTGAGCAAGTGGCCATGCACCGGCGCGTGAACGAAGATGAAGATGATCAAGTCTTTTGTGATGAGGATTCGAGCCCCGCTCTCGTTGTCTCCAAAGTCTTGACACTTCAACATCAACAAGAAGAAGACCAAAGATGCCACATCTTCCACACAAAGGCCGGCATCAATGGAAGGTCCATCAAGGTCATCATCGATGGAGGTAGTTGCGACAACTTGGCAAGTGAAGAACTATGTTCAAAACTTCAATTGGTCAAGAAGAAGCACCCACACCCCTACAAGGTTCAATGGCTAAGTGACTCCGGCACTATACGAGTCGAGCATACGGTCCAAGTCTCTTTCAAAATAGGTGCTTATGAAGACAGTTTGGAATGTGATGTGGTCCCAATGACCGTTTGCCACCTCCTTCTTGGTCGACCATGGCAATTCGACCGTGGTGTCATCCACAACGGGCGCACCAATCACTATAGCTTCAAGATGAAAGGGAAGGAGTATGTGCTACGACCTATGTCTCCTAGTCAAGTGATAGCCGACAAGCAAGCCACCCACCATGGAGAGAAGAGTGAGAAAGTGACCCACCCAAAAGTGAGTGAGAGCCACAAGCCAAATATGAGCGCCTCTTCGCCTAGAGAGAGAAACCTCATCCTATTTGCCACCAAAAGTGAGATTAGAGAAGTGTGCGAGAACCCATCGAGTGTGGTGCACTTCGTCCTCGTGTGCAAAGATGGAGAGCAAACAACTAACACTTATCACGAACTACCTTTAGTGTTTCAATCTCTTTTGCAGGAATTCCAAGATGTTTTCCCCGATGAGCTACCTCCGGGTCTACCTCCACTTCGAGGCATTGAGCATCGAATCGACCTCATCCCCGGAGCGCCACTTCCAAACAAAGCTCCATACCGTGTCAACCCCGAAGAGACAAGGGAAATCCAACGGCAAGTACAACAACTCATCGACAACGGTCATGTACGTGAAAGCTTAAGCCCTTGTGCCGTTCCCATTATACTTGTGCCTAAGCCCGATGGAAGTTTCCGCTTGTGTTCCAATTGTAGACCTATAAATGCTATTACCGTTCCCTATAGGCACCCCATTCCTCGCTTAGATGATATGCTTGATGAACTTAGCGGAGCCAACTTTTTCTCAAAAATAGATCTTAAAAGTGGCTATTATCAAATTCGCATTCAAGAAGGTGATGAATGGAAAACCGCTTTTAAAACCAAATTTGGCTTATATGAGTGGTTAGTGATGCCTATGGGTTTGTCCGAAGCTCCCGGAACTTTCGTGCGTCTTATGCATCATGTGCTTAGACCTTACATAGGAGTCTTCGTTGTGGTTTACTTTGATGATATCCTTGTGTTTAGCAAAACCATGAAAGAGCATATTAATCATGTTAAATCTGTGTTGCAAACTCTTCGCAAGGAAAGCCTTTACGCAAACTTGAAAAAATGCACTTTTGGCGTTGACAAGGTGGTTTTCCTGGGTTTTGTGGTCTCTTCCAAGGGTGTCCATGTTGATGAAACTAAAATTGAAGCAATTAAAACTTGGCCCCAACCCACCAATTTGCAACAAGTGAGAAGTTTTCTTGGTCTCGCAGGATTTTATCGTCGCTTTGTGAAAACCTTTAGCACAATTGCCGCTCCTTTACATGCTTTGAGTAAGAAGAATGCTCCTTTTGTTTGGGGACCTTTGCAATCCACCGCATTTGATGAACTCAAGTCTTTGCTTACTCATGCTCCGATTCTTGCTTTGCCCAATTTTGACAAAACTTTTGAGGTTCATTGTGATGCAAGTGGTACCGGAATTGGCGGAGTTTTGATGCAAGAAAAACGAGCCATTGCTTATTTTAGTGAAAAACTCTCTGGTGCTCAACTTAATTATCCCATCTATGACAAAGAAATGTATGCTCTAGTGCGTGTGCTACATGTTTGGGAACATTATCTTAGACCTCATGAGTTTGTCATCCATACCGATCATGAAACGCTTAAGTACTTAAAAGGTCAAACTAAATTGAACAAGCGTCATGCCAAATGGAGTGAATTCATTGAATCCTTTCCTTATGTGATCAAGTATATTAAGGGTAAAGAAAATGTTGTTGCGGATGCGCTTTCACGCATATGCATGCTTGTCACTCAACTTGAGTTGAATGTTATTGGTTTTGAGCATATAAAAGACTTGTATGAGCATGATCCTTCTTTTGCTACTCCTTACGTTAAGTGTTTGACACACACGTCTTGGGAACGATACTACATAAAGGATGATTATCTTATGAGAGCTAACAAACTTTGCATTCCCGAGTCTTCCCTTCGTTTGCTCCTTTTGCAAGAGGCTCATGGAGGCGGACTTATGGGACACTTTGGATGCGACAAGACTTTCGCCACGCTCTCCAAGAACTACTTTTGGCCCAAGATGTTTCGTGATGTCTCACGCTTCACCAACTGTTGCTCTACATGTCGCAAAGCTAAGTCAAAAGCTCAATCCCATGGTCTTTACATGCCCCTTCCCATCCTTAACCAAACTTGGGAAGACATTAGCATGGATTTTATACTTGGTTTGCCTAGAACGCAAAATGGCAAGGATTCCGTCTTTGTTGTTGTGGATAGATTTTCTAAGATGGCACATTTCATTCCTTGCAACAAGATAGACGATGCTTCACATATTGCAAATCTCTTTTGTAGGGACATCTTGCGACTTCATGGATTGCCAAAGACGATCGTCTCCGACCGTGACGTCAAGTTCTTGAGTTACTTTTGGAAGATGCTATGCGCCAAGCTCGGAATCAAGCTCTTGTTCTCATCCGCATACCATCCTCAAACCGACGGCCAAACGGAGGTGATGAACCGGACACTATCCACTCTACTTCGCGTGTTGATCAAGAAGAACATCAAGGAGTGGGAGGCGTGTCTACCCATCGCCGAGTACGCCTACAACCGTGCAAGACATTTGACTACCGGCAAGTCCCCTTTCGAGGTCGTCTACGGCTTCAACCCGTTGTCACCATTGGACATTCTACCTCTTCCTCTACAAGAGCGCACCAACATGGATGCGAGTGCACGGGCAAGCTACATCAAGAAGATGCATGAGGATACAAGACACACCATCGAGCGCCAAGTACAACGACTAGCGACCAAGCTCAACATCAACAAGCAACGCATGGTATTCAACGTTGGTGATCTCGTGTGGCTACACCTTCGCAAGGACCGCTTCCCCAACGAACGCCAGTCTAAGCTTCTCCCTCGAGCCGACGGACCCTTCAAGGTGCTAGCACGCTACAACGACAACACCTACAAGATTGAACTCCCACGAGACAAGTACACCGTGAGCGACATCTTCAACGTCAAAGACCTCTCGCCTTTCCATGGTGATGCAGATTTTGATCCGAGGTCGGATCTTTCCCAAGGGAGGGGAGATGATGCGGAGCATCCTTCCATCATCCCCATGGACTCTACTTAGACCACACTTGCTCCAAGAGGACCCATGACAAGAGCCCGAGCACGTGCCATCCAATTCGAGGTTAACTCTCTCCTTGTTGAATTTCCCTTTGACCCATTTGAGACATGGCTACTACCTCAAACGGAGACACTTTGTGTGCTCGGGTACCATGAAAGCAGCCAAGGAGAAGGAGTGGTGCAAGATGGACATCAAGATCAAGGAGGCATTCCACCCAGCCTGGGAGGACCGGTACAACCGCCCAACCACCGCCCGGGCGGAACAACTGGCCAGCCACCGCCCAACAACCGGCCGCTATTCTGTGAGCAAGCGGTGCAAGGCCAGTACAGCACCGTTTCTACCGGTTTCTGCCCGAAGACCGGAACAACCGCCCCGACCCCCGGTACAACCGCTGGCTCCTTCGTCGGCCAACTCCAGAAGCTAGTGCCCGACCTCCCAGCGGTAGTACCGCCTTCCTCGACCGGAACTACCGCCCCTCATGAGCTCTCAGCGGTACTACCAGCCACTATGGTATGATATGTATGCTATGTTGTATGATCACTAATGTGCACAAGTCACGTTGCCGGCAATACTTGATGGCTAGTCTCGATGGGTAAGCAACGCAAAAGTAGGGCTATGTGGTTATCAATGTAATTCCGAGAGATGACAAAGATGTCATCGAGGTTACCGTCCTTGACGATGATGAGTCCTTGGCGAAGGTGAGCGGTGGTGATGTTGACGTTGAACCGTACCTATATAGCCGAAACACAATAGGACACGGGAATGACAACTCAAAATCTCAAGGACCAAAAGCAACAAGCAATGAGCGACTGCATCAACAACCTCGCCACTGACTTGCGACTCTCCGAGCAACGTACAAGAGACTACATCGACGACAAGTTTGACTCTCACAAGCAAGAAAATGATGCAAGAATGGAGGAGATCCGCGCCTTGATGAGGAACGAGCATCATTCCACTTCTTCACCTCAAGACGGAGCCGCTCAAGTCGACACTCCAACGATACCTTATCCGGCTCAAGTACACCGTCATCGACCATTCTTCGACGAGCCGCGCGTCAAGACCATCATGCATCTCGGAACCCACTCCAAGACAAGCATTCACAAGAGCAAGTCGATGAGCAAGTCCCTCGTCCTCAATCAAACCAAGTGGCTTTTGCTCAAGCTCAAGAACGACAGCGACTACGGCAACAAGAAGAAGAACGAGCGCGTCTACACCAAGAAGAACAAGACGCCGAGGCTCAACGTCTTCAACAACAACAACCTGAAGTGCAAGCTCTTGAGGCGCAACGTGCCCTTAAAGAATCAAGTCGAGCCATCGCCAACCGCAACCGCGAACGGCGCAATCAAGAGGAAGCTCTTCGAGAAGAAATCCAAGAGAGGAACTACCTACCGCGTGTGCAACGTCAAGCTCCACAAGCCCCTCCACAAGCTCGTCAAGCTCCTCTTCAACCTCAAGGTCAGCAAGAGCAAGTTGATCATGGACTTCCTCCGCGCCAAGAGCAACATGAGGATGACTACCCTCCACGTCAAGGACGTCATCATCACCATCGCCAACAACACAATGAAGAGCAACGCTATGGCAAGCTCCAAGTTCAAAGGAAGCAATGATCCGGAAGAGTACCTCTCATGGGCATTGAAGGTCGACAAAATCTTTCGTTTGCACAACTATGAGGAAGAGAAGAAGATCGCTATGGCATCACTTGAGTTCCAAGACTATGTGCTCATATGGTGGGAACAAGTACTTGAATGCCGTGAAGCAAGAGGTGAAGCACCAATCACCACTTGGACTCAAATGAAGGATGTCATGTGGGCACGCTTTGTACCGACCTACTACAACCGCGATCTCTTCAAGAAGCTACAACTTCTCAAGCAAGGAACAAAGAGTGTTGAAGAATACTACAAGGAAATGGAGATTGCCATGATTCGAGCCAATGTCAAGGAAGATGATGAGCAAACAATGGCACGTTTCTTGAATGGACTCAGTCATCCCATCAAGAAGATCGCCGACTTCCAACCATATTCCAACCTCAGTGAGCTCGTGCATCAAGGAACCAAGGCGGAACATCAAGTGCAAGATGACTTCAAGTACGCCAAGTACTCATCCAAGACCTACGGCTTCTCCAACATCCATGCTTCAACGACTCCTCCAACACCTACGTCAAACAAATCTTCTCCAAGCAACGACGACGAGTCAAGTTACAAGAAAAATCCGACAAGTTCAAGTCGTCTTCCTCCTACTACAAGCAACTTCAAGCCACATGCTTCATCATCTACTCCGACCGATGAGACCATCAAAACAAGCTCCTTCAAGTGTTTCACTTGCGGCGGCCAAGGCCACAAGTCCTATGAATGCACGAATAAGCGCACCATGATCCTCAACGACGACGACACATATGACTCAATGAGTGAAGAGGAGATGGAAGCCCTTGAGAAAGTGGCCATGCACCGGCGCGTGAACGAAGATGAAGATGATCAAGTCTTTTGTGATGAGGATTCGAGCCCCGCTCTCATTGTCTCCAAAGTCTTGACACTTCAACATCAACAAGAAGAAGACCAAAGATGCCACATCTTCCACACAAAGGCCGGCATCAATGGAAGGTCCGTCAAGGTCATCATCGATGGAGGTAGTTGCCACAACTTGGCAAGTGAAGAACTATGTTCAAAACATCAATTGGTCAAGAAGAAACACCCGCACCCCTACAAGGTTCAATGGCTAAGTGACTCCGGCACTATACGAGTCGAGCATACGGTCCAAGTCTCTTTCAAAATAGGTTCTTATGAAGACACTTTGGAATGTGATGTGGTCCCAATGACCGTTTGCCACCTCCTTCTTGGTCGACCATGGCAATTCGACCGTGGTGTCATCCACAATGGGCGAACCAATCACTATAGCTTCAAGATGAAAGGAAAGGAGTATGTGCTACGACCTATGTCTCCTAGTCAAGTGATAGCCGACAAACAAGCCACCCACCATGGAGAGAAGAGTGAGAAAGTGACCCACCCAAAAGTGAGTGAGAGCCACAAGCCAAACTTGAGCGCCTCTTCGCCTAGAGAGAAAAACCTCATCCTATTTGCCACCAAAAGTGAGATGAGAGAAGTGTGTGAGAACCCATCGAGTGTGATGCACTTTGTCCTTGTGTGCAAGGATGGAGAACCAAAAACTAACACCATTCACGAGCTACCTTTGGTGTTTCAATCTCTTTTGCAGGATTTTCAAGATGTCTTCCCCGATGAGCTACCTCCGGGTCTACCTCCCTTACGAGGCATTGAGCATCGAATCGACCTCATCCCCGGAGCGCCACTTCCAAACAAAGCTCCATACCGTGTCAACCCCTAAGAGACAAGGGAAATCCAACGGCAAGTACAACAACCAATCGACAACGGTCATGTACGTGAAAGCTTAAGCCCTTGTGTCGTTCCCATTATACTTGTGCCTAAGCCCGATGGAAGTTTCCGCTTGTGTTCCGATTGTAGACCTATAAATGCTATTACCGTTCGCTATAGGCATCCCATTCCTCGCTTAGATGACATGCTTGATGAACTTAGCGGAGCCAACTTTTTCTCAAAAATAGATCTTAAAATTGGCTACTATCAAATTCGCATTCAAGAAGGTGATGAATGGAAAACTGCTTTCAAAACTAAATTTGGCTTGTATGAATGGTTAGTCATGCCTATGGGTCTATCGGAAGCTCCCGGTACTTTCGTGCGTCTTATGCATCATGTGCTTAGACCTTACATTGGAGTATTTGTTGTGGTTTACTTTGATGACATTCTTGTGTTTAGCAAAACAATGAAAGACCATATTAATCATGTTAAATCTATTTTGCAAACCCTTCGCAAGGAAAGCCTTTATGCAAACTTGAAAAAATGCACTTTTGGCGTTGACAAAGTGGTTTCCCTGGGTTTTGTTGTCTCTTCAAAAGGTGTTCATGTTGATGAAACTAAGATTCAAGCAATTAAAACTTGGCCCCAACCCACAAATTTGCAACAAGTGAGAAGTTTTCTTGGTCTCGCAGGATTTTATCGCCGATTTGTGAAAAACTTTAGCACAATTGCCGCCCCTTTGCATACCTTGAGTAAGAAGAATGCTCCTTTTGTTTGGGGATCTTTGCAATCTACCGCTTTTGATGAGCTCAAGTCTTTGCTTACTCATGCTCCGATTCTTGCTTTGCCCAATTTTGACAAAACTTTTGAGGTTCATTGTGATGCAAGTGGTACCGGAATTGGCGGAGTTTTGATGCAAGAAAAATGAGCCATTGCTTATTTTAGTGAAAAACTCTCCGGTGCTCAACTTAATTATCCCATCTATGACAAAGAATTGTATGCTTTAGTGCATGTGCTACATGTTTGGGAACATTATCTTAAACCTCATGAGTTTGTCATCCATACCGATCATGAAACGCTTAAGTACCTAAAAGGTCAAACTAAATTGAACAAGCGTCATGCCAAATGGAGTGAATTCATTGAATCTTTTCCTTATGTGATCAAGTACATTAAGGGTAAAGAAAATGTTGTTGCGGATGCCCTTTCACGCATATGCATGCTTGTCACTCAACTTGAGTTGAATGTTATTGGTTTTGAGCATATAAAAGACTTGTATGAGCATGATCCTTCTTTTGCTACTCCTTACGCTAAGTGTTTGACACACACGTCTTGGGACCAATACTACATAAAGGATGATTATCTTATGAGAGCTAACAAACTTTGCATTCCCGAGTCTTCCCTTCGTTTGCTCCTTTTGCAAGAGGATCATGGAGGCGGACTTATGGGACACTTTGGACGCGACAAGACTTTCGCCACGCTCTCCAAGAACTACTTTTGGCCCAAGATGTTTCGTGATGTCTCACGCTTCACCAACCGTTGCTCTACATGTCGCAAAGCTAAGTCAAAAGCTCAATCCCATGGTCTTTACATGCCCCTTCCCATTCCTTACCAACCTTGGGAAGACATTAGCATGGATTTTATACTTGGTTTGCCTAGAACTCAAAATGGCAAGGATTCCGTCTTTGTTGTTGTGGACAGATTTTCTAAGATGGCACATTTCATTCCTTGTAACAAGATAGACGATGCTTCACATATTGCTAATCTCTTTTATAGGGAAATCTTGCGACTTCATGGATTGCCAAAGACGATCGTCTCCGACCGTGACGTCAAGTTCTTGAGTTACTTTTGGAAGACGCTATGCGCCAAGCTCAAAATCGAGCTCTTGTTCTCATCCGCATACCATCCTCAAACCGACGGCGAAATGGAGGTGACGAACCGGACACTATCCACTCTACTTTGCGTGTTGATCAAGAAGAACATCAAGGAGTGGGAGGCGTGTCTACCCATCGCCGAGTATGCCTACAACCGTGCAAGACATTCGACTACCGGCAAGTCCCCTTTCGAGGTCGTCTACGGCTTCAACCCATTGTCACCATTGGACATTCTACCTCTTCCTATACAAGAGCGCACCAACATGGATGCAAGTGCACGGGCAAGCTACATCAAGAAGATGCATGAGGATACAAGACACACCATCGAGCGCCAAGTACAACGACTAGCGACCAAGCTCAACATCAACAAGCAACCCATGGTATTCAACGTTGGTGATCTCGTGTGGCTACACCTTCGCAAGGACCGCTTCCCCAACGAATGCAAGTCTAAGCTTCTCCCTCGAGCCGACGGACCCTTCAAGGTGCTATCACGCTACAAGGACAACGCCTACAAGATTGAACTCCCACGAGACAAGTACACCGTGAGCGACATCTTCAACGTCAAAGACCTCGCGCCTTTCCATGGTGATGCAGATTTTGATCCGAGGTCGGATCTTTCCCAAGGGAGGGGAGATGATGCGGAGCATCCTTCCATCATCCCCATGGACTCTACTTCGACTACACTTGCTCCAAGAGGACCCATGACAATAGCCCGAGCACGTGCCATCCAATCCGAGGTTAACTCTCTCCTTGTTGAATTTCCCTTTGACCCATTTGAGACATGGCTACTACCTTCGGAGACACTTTGTGTGCTCAGGTACCATGAAAGCAGCCAAGGAGAAGGAGTGGTGCAAGATGGACATCCAGATCAAGGAGGCATTCCACCCAGCCTGGGAGGACCGGTACAACCGCCCAACCACCGCCCGGGCGGAACAACCGGCCAGCCACCGCCCAACAACCGGCCGCTATTCTGTGAGCAAGCGGTGCAAGGCCGGTACAGCACCGGTTCTACCGGTTTCTGCCCGAAGACCGGAACAACCGCCCCAACTTCCGGTACAACCACTGGCTCCTTCGACGCCCACATCCATAAGCCAGTGCCCGACACCCAGCGGTAGTACCGCCTTCCACCACCGGAACTACCGCCCCTCAGGAGCTCTCAGCGGTACTACCGGCCCCATGACCGGTACTACCGGCCTGCCTGCGTGCAGTGCACTTACCCCTTCGTGACTTAGCACTATATATACTCGTCTCCTAGCTTCGTATTAGGGTTAGCATAGGTTTAGCTCATATTTTGTGTGAGAGCCTTTCTCATCCACTTGGATACTTCTCCTCGGAGCTCAGGACCTCTTCGGAGAAGATCCCCCAAGCAGATTCAAGACCCCTTTCTAGGGAAGACCATCAAGGCCTCTATACGGAGAAGAACGGTTCCTTTGTATACTTACCTTTGTTGATTGTGGATCATATGTTACTCTATGTTGTCGGTGATCTAGCACTCGTGTGATTGATTACTTGTCGGTTGAGTGTTTCTCTTGTTCTCCCCGTGTTTTCCCTCTAGTTCTTCCGTGTGTTCTTCGTGATTCCCCGTAGGATCCCTCCAAACGTGAAAGATCGGCTACTTAGGGTTCTGCCCTACATCATCTGCGTGCAGTGCACTTACCTCTTCGTGGCTTATCACTATATATACTCGTCTACTAGCTTCGTATTAGGGTTAGCATAGGTTTAGCTCATATTTTGTGTGAGAGCCTTGCTCATCCACTTGGATACTTCTCCTCGGAGCTCAGGACCTCTTCGGAGAAGATCCCCCAAGCGGATTCAAGACCCCTTTCTAGGGAAGACCATCAAGGCCTCCGTACGGAGAAGAACGGTTCCTTTGTATCCTTACCTTTGTTGATTGTGGATCATATGTTACTCTATGTTGTCGGTGGTCTAGCACTCGTGTGATTGATTACTTGTCGGTTGAGTGTTTCTCTTGTTCTCCCCGTGTTTTCCCTCTAGTTCTTCTGCGTCTTCTTCGTGATTCCCCGTAGGATCCCTCCAAACGTGAAAGATCGACCACTTAGGGTTCTGCCCTACATCAACGCTCCATTAAAAGAATTATGTTAAAACTGCTTTATGTGATCTTGGAGCCGGTGTTAGTGTTATGCCTCTCTCTTTATATCGTAGACTTGAATTGAATAAGTTGACACCTACTAAAATATCTTTGCAAATGGCTGATAAATCAACTGCTATACCTGTCGGTATTTGTGAGGATGTTCCTGTTGTGGTTGCAAATGTCACTATCTTAACAGGCTTTGTTATTCTTGATATTCCTGAGGACGATAGTATGTCGATTATCCTTGGTAGACCCTTTTTGAATACTGCAGGGGCTGTTATTGATTGCAACAAAGGCAATGTCACTTTTCATGTTAATGGTAATGAGCATACGGTACGCTTTCCGACGAAACAACCTCAAGTTCATAGCATCAATTCCATTGGAAAAATTGCAACTATCATTATTGGAGGTTTTGAATTTCCTCTTCCTACTGTCAAGAAAAAGTATGATATTCATATTGTTGGGGATGTTCATATCCCCATTGAGGTAACTTAGTGTTATTCGAAATTTCTCCGGTTCCGTGTTATTCGGAATGAGTTTGTGAACAAGACTTGATCAACCTTGTTAGTGGATTCATTTTGATGATCAGGAGATGGATGAAACTAGAAGGCACAACCATTTGCACCCTCTTTTTAGTTTCTGTTATTTAGAATAAATAAAGCAAAAATAGTATTGTCTGTCTGTTTTCTAAATTATCCATGCAATAAAAAAATATCCCGAAAATAGAAGTGCTCCAAATGCCCTGCAAATTTAGTATGATTTTTTATGGAATATTTGAGGATTTTAGGCACTGAAAACACTGCAGGGGGGCAAGCACCTGGCCATGAGGGTGGAGGGCGCGCCCACACCCCCTGGGCGCGCCCCCTATCTCGTGGGACCACGATGGCCCCCCTCCACTTATTCCTGCACCCACACACTCCATCTTCTTCCCCAAAAAAAATCCCCATCCAGCTCAAGCACGAGTTCTATCTCATTTTGCTATGATTTTCGATCTCCTTGCTCAAAGCTCCATTCACAAAACTGCTTTGGGAGATTGTTGCTTGGTATGTGACTCCTCCATTGGTCCAATTAGTTTTTTTTCTAGTGCTTTATTCATTGCAAATTTTTGCTTCCTAGGTGACCCTGTTCTTGAGCTTGCATGTCAAATTTATGAGGTCCCAAGTAATTCTAATGCATGATATAGGCTCTAGTCACTTGTAGGAGTAGTTTCTACCAATCTTGTTTAGTTTTATTCACCTTTTATTTTGAAGTTACTAAAATTTCAGAATTTTTCAGAAAAAGAAATATGTCCAGGAGAATGTACCAAGGTGGTTCCTCAACAAACAGAGGACCTAGGCGTGCTATGCGTGAGCAAGATGATGAACCACCAAGGGATGCTCAAGTGCGAGCTTGTGAGTGGCCATCAGAAGAGTTTATGGTCAATGCAGGCATTAAGGATGAATTTGACGCATATGTGTGTAATGCCGGTCTTGAGGACTTCTTACAAGATAAGTGTCCTTAGTACTACCAATTGACTGATTCATTCCTAAGAAGGTTTAAATATACATCTTCGCATAATTCTCAGAGTGTCCTATTTGATATTTATAATCAATCTTATACCATGGACTTAGAAGATTTTACAACTGCTTGCAAACTCCCGTAGTGGGGCAATGTTCATGAACCCCACAGATCTGAATATAAAGACTTTCTTGCTAGTATTACTGTGGGAGAATCTAGGGATATAGCACAAGCTACCATAGGGAGCATTCATTTTCCTGCTATACATTATTTTGGTCTCTTCATTGGTAGATGCATTAACGGTAAAGATGAAGCATGTCACATGTGTGTCCCTGATCTTTGTGTCCTCAAGAGTGCTATGTTAGGTAATAAGGATTACAACTTGGGGGCAATAGCTGCACATAGGTTGCATAATAATGGTATATCTAGAGATTTATTTGGAGGGATTTATGCAACCCGTGTTGCTAATTATCTTGGTATAGCCCCACAAGAGGAGGATATGGAGTTGCTTCCTGCTTATTTAGATTATGACGCGATGGTCAAACATCGTTTTGAGGAATGAACAATTCCTCTAGTATCGACTAATCTTTGACAGACGTCGCGCTGTCCATGTTACTCTCCCTGCTCCTTCCCTTTTTGATTACCAGGCAAAACGAAGATATGTTGTTACCAGGGAGGAGGCAGCCGAACACGAGGGGAGAGCGGAGGCAGCTCGCCAACATGCCGCAGCTCAAGATGCATTGACTGCTGCATCTTAGTACGACCCCGGTTATAACTTCGGATATCAGCCAGGCTACCCTTGGCATTAAGCCAACTTAGGCCAAAAGCCTAAGCTTGGGGGAGTACGTATTTCTCACCGACTATACATTCATGTTCACACACTATTCTAGTTGTCGGTGCTCATACTCTTTCATTGTATTATCCATGCTAGTTTAATTTCTTTTTCTAGCTTTCTTTTTGTGTGTTTGATAAAACTTAAGAAAAACCAAAAAAATTAGTTAGTTTAATTTCCATGCTTGTAGTAGTAATTAAAATGAAAACCCAAAAAGATTTCTTGTTCTTCTCTTACTTGTTGGGAGCTTTCCCGTGTAAATAGTTTTATTTTCTTTTCTTTTCTTTGGGGGTCGAGAGTAGAATACCATATTGAAAATGTTTAGTGGCTCTCTTATGCATGATTGTTTATTTAACTTAGAAGCCCATATTACTTTGTCTTCTCTCTTGAGTTGAATGCCTGCAGATTCCAGCTTAGTCCAATGCACGTGCACTATTATTATTATACACATCGTTAGGTCGTGCAAAGTGAAAGGCAATAATGACGATATATGATGGACTGATTGAGATGAGAGAAGCTGGTGGGAACTCGACCTCTCTTGTTTTTGTAAATATGATGAGTTCATCGTTCCTGATTCAGCTTATTATGAAGTAAACATATTTGCAATGACATTTAGAGATTATAGTTGCTTGTGCCATGCATAATTAGCTATGAGTTATAATGGTTTACCTTGCGTGCCAACATGCTATTAAAATGATTATGATGTGGTATGATGGGATGGTATCCTCCTTTGAATGAATTGAGTGACTCAACTTGGCACATGTTCACGCATGTAGTTGAAACAAATCAACATAGCCTTCATGATATTTATGTTCATGGTGGATTATATCCTACTCATGCTTGTACTTGGTGTAAATTAATTTTAATGCATGTTCATGAGTGTTATCGCTCTCTCAGTTGGTCGCTTCCCAGTCTTTTGCTAGCCTTCACCTGTACTAAGTGGGAATACTGTTTGTGCATCCAAACTCCATGAACCCCAAAGTTGTTCCGTATGAGTCCACCATACCTTCCTATATGCGGTATCTACCTGCCGTTCCAAGTAAATTTGTATGTGCCAAACTCCAAACCTTCAAATGAAATTCTATTTTGTATGCTCGAGCAGCTCATGTTTCAACTAGGGTTGTCCGTATCTTCCATGCTAGGTGGGTTATTCTCAAGAGGAGTGGACTCCGCTCCTCATTCATGAGAAAATGGCTGGTAACTGGGATGCCCAGTCCCATGATCAAAATATCAAAGCAAATCAAAATAATTAAACAAAACTCCCCCAGGGCTATTGTTAGTTGGAGGCACTCGTTGTTCCGATCAAAGCAAATCAAAATAATTAAACTGGCATGCTTGTTGTGGTGGGGGAGTATAAACTTTTACCATTCTGTTTGGGAACCGCCTATAATGTATGTAGCATGGAAGATATCACCATCTCATAGTTGTTGCGTTCACAGTGAAAGCATGCCGCTCAAAATGTTATTCATCTCTATTTTAAAATCGAGCTCTGGCACCTCTACAAATCCCTGCTTCCCTCCGCGAAGGGCCTATCTATTTACTTTTATGTTGAGCCATCACTCCTCTTATTAAAAAGCACCCGCTGGAGAGCACACTATCATTTGCATGTATTACTATTAGTTTATATTGGGTATGACTTGACTGGATCTCTTTCACCATGAATTACAATGTTTAGTCAGTCCTTGGTCTTTAAAGGTGCTCTGCATTTATGTTTTGCGGTCTCAGAAAGGGCTAGCGAGATACCATCTTGTTATATCATTTATGATTGTTTTGAGAAAGTGTTGTCATCTGATATTTATTATTATTGCTCGCTAGCTGATTATGCCATTGATATGAGTAAATATGAGACCTAAGTGTTACTGTGAATATGGTTAGTTCATAATCTTTGCTGAAAACTTGAATGCTGGCTTTACATATTTGCAACAACAAGAGCAAATAGAGTTTGTAAAAGTTTTTCTTTATCACTTTTAGTTTATCAACAGAATTGCTTGAGGACAATCAAATGTTTAAGCTTGGGGGAGTTGATATGTCTCCAACGTATCTACTTTTCCAAACACTTTTGCCCTTGTTCTGGACTCTAACTTGCATGATTTGAATGAAACTAACCCGGACTGACGCTATTTTTAGCAGAACTGCCATGGTGTTGTTTATTGTGCAGAAAACAAAAGTTCTCAGAATGACCTAAAAATCCACGGAGATAACTTTTGGAAAATATAAAAAATACTGGCGAAAGAATCAAGGCCAGGGGGCCCACACCCTGTCCATGAGGGTGGGGGCGCGCCCGCTGCCCCTGGGCGCGCCCCCCTATCTTGTGGGTCCCCTGATGCTCCACCGACCTCAATTCCAACTCCATATATTCCGTTTCGTGGAGAAAAAATCGGAGAGAAAGTTTCATCGCACTTTACGATACGGAGCCACCGCTAAGCCCTAATCTCTCTCGGGACGGCTGATTTGGAGTCCGTTCGGGGCTCCGGAGAGAGGGATTCGTCGTCGTCATCATCATTAACCATCCTCCATCACCAATTTCATGATGCTCACCGCCGTGCGTGAGTAATTCCATCGTAGGCTTGCTGGATGGTGATGGGTTGGATGAGATTTACCATGTAATCAAGTTAGTTTTGTTAGGGTTTGATCCCTATTATCCACTATGTTCTAAGATTGATGTTGCTATGACTTTGCTATGCTTAATGCTTGTCACTAGGGCCCGAGTGCCATGATTTCAGATCTGAACCTATTATGTTTTCATGAAAATATGTGAGTCCTTGATCCTATCTTGCAAGTCTATAGTCACCTATTGTGTGTTATGATCCGACAACCCTGAAGTGACAATAATCGGTATACTTCTCGGTGATGACCATAGTTTGAGGAGTTCATGTATTCACTATGTGTTAATGCTTTGGTCCGGTACTCTATTAAAAGGAGGCCTTAATATCCCTTAGTTTCCACTCGGACCCCGCTGCCACGGGAGGGTGCGACAAAAGATGTCATGCAAGTTCTTTTCCATAAGCACGTATGACTATATTCGGAATACATGCCTACATTACATTGATGAACTGGAGCTAGTTCTGTGTCACCCTATGTTATAGCTATTACATGAGGAATCGCATCCGACATAATTGTCCATCATTGATACAATGCCTACGAGATTTTCACATATTTTTGCTTCGCTTATTTACTTTTCCGTTGCTACTGTTACAATTACTACAAAACTGCTATCTTTACTTTTGCCACTGTTACCATTACTATCATACTACTTTGCTACTAAATACTTTGCTGCAGATACTAAGTTATCCAGGTGTGGTTGAATTGACAACTCAACTGCTAATACTTAAGAATATTCTTTGGCTCCCCTTGTGTCGAATCAATAAATTTGGGTTGAATACTCTACCCTCAAAAGTTGTTGCGATCCCCTACACTTGTGGGTTATCAAGGGAGTTCATGAGACTTCTGGTAATTGTTATATTACCACCTTATTATATTAGCTTCCAATCCATTCGACTACAAGTTTTGTCACGTTAGTAAACCATCCACGTTCCTTTTGCAGAAAGAGCAGCACGAAAAGGAAGTCGAAAGCAAAGAGTTGTCACAGTCGTTGGCGAGGCCCAAGTGGGACACCCATTTCAACCGGGCCCTAAACATACTGAAAAGGCCATGGAGGACAAACCGCCATCCTATGGACGTGTGCACAGTGTCGGAGATGGCGCCTCGTGGAAGATGTGCTACCACGAGCAGGCAGAGGAAAGAAGGAAGAGATGGTTGCTTACTCAACAGACCATCGACGGGAAGGTCGAGATTGCGGTCAATAAGACCAAAGTTGAGACCACAGAAGGGTTGCTCGGGGTAGTCAATGCAGCGGTCAAAGAAGCGGTGGCTGGCATCGGGCTCACTTCCAATCTTCAATTATTACCAGCTTGATTCCGACAATTATCGATTGGTCGAAGAGCAATCGAGAAAAAGGGCCAGCGGACTTTCCCCTTCCCAGCTACATTGCAAGCAATTCAGTGAACATCACACCACTAGCACCTGCTCAAGCACCCGCAAAATGTCCCGCTCCTGTTTATAGCAGCCCCACTTCTATCTCTGGCATGCTCGGCAGCGGGGCTTCGTCTATGGCTAAGCTCGACACCCTCACGGTAATTACACGTCATACCCTTTTCACCAGCATCTCTATAGTCTTCTGTTTCAGTTGCCTTTTGGATGTTTGACGTCGCAGACATGTCTTCGTAGGCCGACGATACCCCATGCACCCTATTGTACGACATCAAGGGCCAGAAGGTGGTCGTGGTAAAGGCAACAATCGTGAAGCCGAAGGACTGCATGTTCCACAACCCAGAGATGCCCCATGGAATCTTCAAGGTTAATGTGGCCAGTGTCTTAGCGGGCTTCGAGGATTTGCCTCCTCCGGTGCCAGTCGATGACGAGGATACCCCTAAACGGATTGGCGGATGCAAGAGCTGGTCGTTGCCTTGGTCGAAGACTCCTCTTCATGTCGAGGCGCCCAGTATCACACCAACGACAGCTTTTCAAGAAGGTATGAACACCACCCCACCTACCAAATTACTTGCACCTATCATGGCGGGTGATAGTGGACGGCGCGAGGGAGAGCCTTCATTAGTGCTAGATGACATCGCCCTCGTTGAAGAAGCAAATGCTGATGATTTCATGGAGGAGGATGATGATGACCCTCTCAAGTATATCAATACCGCCTATGACGATGGAGGATTGATGGCTCGGGTCATTGACTCGGGCTATGAGCATGGAGATGATGACTTGATGCTGCCTAATTTGCCGGAGCCGGAACGTCCTAAGGCAGACTGCAAAAAGTTTCTCTTTGTGTGATCCTCGCAGGAGACGCCTCCAGATGCCGCCTATACCCAGCAACAACACGAGGGTCGTCCACTGATTAGCCCGATGATACTGGGGGTGGTGTTTAGGGAAGGTATGGTGGGATCACTACCGCCACCCGCCAAGAAGCAAAGAAGGAGACCAGACAAGAAAGGCCCTAAAGGCACCAGAGCTGCTTCAAGCAGCTAGCCGCCTCTGAAGCCCCGAGAGGTAGACAAGATACCTGTCGAAAGTACGAACCGTTTCCATGTCAGCGGCAACCCGATCGTACCTCCGAAAGCGCTAGAGCACATACTAAAAATGATCTAAGGAGACCTCATGAAGATGTGCTGGCCAGAGAGAAAAGCCTTCTCATCTCGAAAAGACCAGGATGCCTGCTTTAAGTGGCTCAGGTGTCGGGCGGGAAGTTGTACGTCAAGAGATGACCCACCGATAAGTTCATCCTGTGGTTTGACTACATCTACGACATGTTCCACATGACCAAGCTGGATTTCCAGTTCATCCGCATGTATGCACTTTATCTCAACTACTTCATCAGGCGCGAGATCATAAGATATATCTGCATCGTGGACCCGTATTATATGCACGAGAGCTTCTTGGCAGTTTGCAAAGAGCACCGTAACTATGCGATCAAGTACATCGGCGAGTTCATGTACGCTAATAAGCACAAGGAAGCGATTCCCCTACCATCATCCCATGTAATTCATCCGCGGATATCCTTTCGTAAGTTTTAATCATTACTTTGCAAGCATGGAGGCTAATTTGAGGTGTACTTATTTTGCGGAGCAGGGGGCGTCATCCTCATTGTTCTGTACCCAGAATACTCACATGCTATCTACTTGGACTCATCGAAGAACATCAAGAAAAAGGAATACACGCACATAAAGAATGTTCTTGATAGTGCCCTGCTAACCTTCAGCCTGTCTGGTGGATATATCAAGGTGAAAAAGTACAGGAAGAACGGGATTTGTTTCGGCCATAAGACCGACTTCTACTGCATCCAGCAACTGTACACTAGTAAGGCTGATGGATTTCACCTCATGCATCACCTGATCAAGTACAGAAGGGATAATCAATGCCTTTGCATGTCAGCTACTACCAACAATTCTGAGATTGTCAACTGGGCCACAAGCATAGGAAAGACACCGAGTCATCGAATCCGAGCTGAGTTTTATCATGTACAGTGTGAACTTGCCCAAGTGATCATGAAGGAGGTCCACGAACCAACAGGGATGTTATACCATGGGCCAATCACGCATGATGATGTCCAAGCACTGCTACTCGCTCAATGCCTTGACCTGAAGCCTTTCAAGAAGCTCGGGTGCTTCTTCCCTGACTATGAAGATTGGACCGCCGACATGGAGGACTCGTTGTCGATGACAATGTGTCACTACTGTCTTTCTATGGCAAAACTTTGAATTTATGCACGGTGAAACTCTATGATGTAATTAGACCATCCTCCTGCACTATTGTAGATCGCTCTAGTTAATTAGTTTGGGTATGAGGAACTTTGTTATTTATGTTTACTATAGGTTGCTTGTATTTTGTTAATTATGCCTCTTTGTGTTTCTTAAGTACATTATGTTGCATATTATCGTTGAATTCATCAACTGACAATGCAGGTACATAGATCAGAGATGGCGAATGACTGCTACGCCGTGTTCGTTGGGAGAGTTCCAGGAGTGTATGACCACTGGCCAGATGCTTAGGCCCAGGTGGACAAGTACCGAGGTGCTAGCCACAGAGGGTTCGACAGCAGAGCCGAAGTGGAAAATTCTTACTTGAGGTGGACGCTCCGGCAAGAGCGGGATCAAAATCGCCGGTGCCTCAAGAAGTACTACATAGTCGCGCTCTTGCTCATGTTGTTCGCTCTTCTCTTCTACATCATGGTTTAGATAGAGATGATGAAACTTGTGTGTGTGCCATGACCATGCAATTGCATATAGATCACTTCTACGTATGCCGGTAAAGACCATTTTATGATTATCTCTTCGAAACACTTGGCAATCTACTTTAGTAAATAGTTCATTGAAACCAAAGTCAGCTAGTCTAGATACAGAAAGTAGATTGTAGCCAAGAGATTCAACGAGCATAACATTCTGTATGGAGCTATCATGTGAGATGGCCACCTTACCGAGGCCAACCACCTTACCTTTTGAGTTATCACCGAAAGTGACATACTTTCGAGGGTCGTCGTTTTCAGCAAGCTCACGAAACATATCTTTATCTCCGGTCATGTGATCGGTACATCCACTATCAAGGACCCATTCCTTTCCTCCAGCCATGTAGCCGCGAAGGTTAGCCATAAGACCAAAGTGTCTCATAGATTCTTCAAGATCAAATTCATTATCATCATCTTCATCATAGTATCCATGTTCAACATCATCTTGCAAATGATCATTTCCTAGAGAGAGTGATTCATTAGATATATGATTTTGACAATTTTCATCTCTATGAATTCTAATAGCTTCGGAAATAATATTGCTAATGATTCCAACATCTCCTTTGGCACGCATAAGATTGGTAACCTCAAATAAAAAATATCCAAACGTAGGATCATTGGGATTCATCTTATTCAAATCAATAGACTTGTGAAGAATCTCATCTAAGTTTTTCAAGGAATAGTCAGGAAATCGTTCCTCAAGAAATGTCCATATAGTATAAGCACAATCAAGAGTTGGCAAGTGACCAATCAAATTTCTAGGCAAGCCTCTAGTGATAAGATTGATAGTTCTAAGATTGCGAATCATGTCAAGAGAGTCATCATAGGTAGGATGCAAGGGATCAACAAGGGGTTCACAAGGAGTAGTAGTGTACTTGTTCAAGTGATATTCATGAAAGATTCCAAGCATCTCATTTTTCCACTCACTAAAGAACTCTCCGTCAAGCATAGGCACTCTACGTCTAAGACTTCCCAACGTAGACTCATCCATCTTCCTCCAATGGTGATTAAACCAAAGCAATGGAGACCAAAGCTCTGATACCAATTGAAAGGATCGAGAAGAGGTGTCTAGAGCGGGGTGATTAGACCCTCAACAAACAAAGTTGGAAGTTTTTGAGTTTTTCAAGTTAAGGTGGTAGATTAGCACAATTTCAAGCATACACAATAAAATTCAAGCAAGCATGCAAAGAGTATATGAGCAGCAGAAAGTAAAGCATGCAACTTGCAAGAAAGTAAAGGGATGGGATTGGAGTGTGCAAACGCAATTGGAGACACGAAGATTTTTGGCGTGGTTCCGATAGGTGGTGCTCTCGTACATACACGTTGATGGAGACTTCAACCCACGGAGGGTAATGGTTGCGTGAGTCCACGGAGGGCTCCACCCACGAAGGTTCCACGAAGAAGCAACCTTGTCTATCCCATCACGGCCATCGCCCACGAAGGACTTGCCTCACTAGGGTAGATCTTCATGAAGTAGGCGATCTCCTTGCCCTTACAAACTCCTTGGTTCAACTCCACAATCTTGATGGAGGCTCCCAAGTGACACCTAATTAATATAGGAGACACCACTCTCCAAAAGGTAATAGATGGTGTGTTGTTGATGAACTCCTTGCTCTTGTGCTTCAAATGATAGTCTCCCCAACACTCAACTCTCTCTCACAGATTTGGATATGGTGGAAAGATGATTTGAGTGGAAAGCAACTTGGGGAAGGCTAGAGATCAAGATTCATCTGGTAGGATTGGAATATCTTGGTCTCAACACATGAGTAGGTGGTTCTGTCTGATAAAATGAGTAGTGGAAGTGTAGGTATGTTCTGATGGCTCTCCTCACGAATGAGGAAAGGGTGGAGGGTATATACAGCCTCCACACAAAATCTAGCCGTTACACACAGATTCCCAAACTCGGTGGGACAGAATCAGCAAACTCGATCAGACCGGTTCAGGTCAAAATATGAACGTTAGAGTTTTCGGTGGGACCGATATAGTCATCTCTATGGGATTGATGTGTAGGGGTTATGGTAAAACCTCAACTCTGTTTGACCGATTACTCAAACTCGGTGAGAACGATTTTGGTAATAGGTAAACATAGGATTGGTCAAGCAAACTCGGTGGGAGTGACTGAACAAACTCGGTTAGACCGAAAATGTTGCAATAGATCACACAGAGTTTGCACGCCCAACTCGGTGGATCCCATCGGTGAGACCGAAGTGACTAGGGTTTGGCAGTGGCTGAAAAAGATGAAACTCGGTGGCGCCAGATAGACAAAGTCGGTGGGGCCGAGTTTGACATTTAGGTTTAGGACATATGTCGATGTGAGAAAGTGGCTAAGGGTTTTGGAGCATATCACTAAGCACTTTGAGCAAGCAAGTCATTAAGCAACACATCATCCCCTTTTAATAGTACTGGCTTTCCTATGGACTCAATGTGATCTTGGATCACTAAAATGGAAAATGTAGAGTCTTGGGCTTTTGCCAATATTTGTCCTTGGCATCTTGAAGAGGTTCCACATCCTTTTGTCCATGTCCATGCCACTCCAATGTTGAACTTATCTGAAATGCAGGTAGAAGTATTAGTCCAACAAGAGATATGTTGTCATGAATTGCCAAAATCACCCAGGGAGCACTTGTGCTTTCATAGTAGCGCTGGGTAGGCGTCTAGCTACATCGCTGGTTTAGCAGCAGCGCTTTCTTTGGCGCAAAGCTACACATAGTTTGCAGTAGTGCTGGTCCGGACAACGCTACTACTAACCATACTTCCCAGTAGCGCTGGTCCAAGCAGCGCTACTGCTACAACTTAGCTGTAGTGCATTAGCAGTAGCGCTGCCCCCAGCGCTACTGCTATAGGTATTTCTAGCGCTGCTAGTAGGCTTTCTCCTAGTAGTGTTTGGATCCGTAATTCCTATTTAAGTGATTCTTTTTGCAAAATACTCCTTGTGACATATACTTTCCAATAAAAAGTGGATTTTGGAGATTGAGAAAATTAAATTTATTCAACTTCAAATCTAAACCTTTGTTCGATCATAACTTTTGATCCAGAGCTCCATTTTTTATGAAACCAATTGTACTAGGTTCATCTCGAAGAAATCTATCCATTGACACCGTTAGTGTTAGCTTTCATCATATTACTTTTGTTATAGTGATAATATTATGATTAGTCAGTAAACACTGCCACGACAGAGTTTTTGACATATTTCAATCCAGGCTTTGTCTTATCATATGATCTGTACACCCAAATCGAGTGATTCTTTTTTGCACATTGAATCACTATTCAAACCCCTTCTATATTGCAATACCTTTTAAATTGTACAAATTTATTTTGAATTTGAATATTCCGGAGGACATATCTTCCAAATTTTTGATCCAAATAAATTGATCCATTTTGCGTTGTGATCCTATTAGCTTGTATAAAATGAATACCGTCTATTATGCTACTATTTTTGTTTGGAGTTTTATTTGGTTCTTTGCTATTAAGTGTTATTTGGGTCTTGGTTATTTATTCATGATTTTCTTTGAATTGTCCGGAGTGCGAATAGTATCGTTATCAGGATTGTGAGAGCGATAATCTTCAGCAAGTATTACTAGGCAAGTTCACTTTGATCATGTTATTTGTACCTGCGTTTTTATTGCATTTAGTGTCACCATTCATAATCCCTCCAGTAGTTATATTGACTTCTTGTAGTTGAGTAGAATGCACGAGGTAGGAACCATCTCCCTGTAACCAAGCTTGGGGCGTATATAGTTTTAATGCTATGCTATATAGTTTCCATCTATGTCAATGAAGACAACTCCATGATGGCATCTGCAAGGATAGCATCTTCAAGGCCTCAAGACATTAAGGCTCGAGACAAGAATTCAATATACCTCTAGGTGGAGAATGGTTAAGAAGTGTACATGGTGCGCCCAGTAATCAGTGATTCCGGAGAAGCGTCATGATATCATGCGGAAAGCTCCACCCTGGCTCAAAGAGATGAAAGAATACTTCATTCCCGGAAGCTGTAACGCCTCGGATTCGTTGCGCCAGGTGTCTGCCAGTTATTCATCGTTGTTGCCATGTCTTTTGCTTGCGTGTTGCGTTTTATCATGTCATCATGTGCATCTCATTTTGCATACGTGTTCGTCTCATGCATCCGAGCATTTTCCCGTTGTCCGTTTTGCAATCCGGCACTCCTATGTTCCTCGGCGTCCCCTTTTGTCTCTCGTTGTGTGAGGGTGTTAAACTTTCTCGGAATGGCCCGAGGTTTGCCAAGCGGCGTTGGTATAGCACCGGTAGACCGCCTGTCAAGTTTCGTGCCATTTGGAGGTAGTTTGATACTCCAATGGTTAACCGAGTAGCCCGAAAGCCCCTTTCGTACTGCAGCCCAACACCCTTCCAAAGTGGCCCAAAACCCAGCAAACTCCCCTCCATGTTCTCGGTCATTCGATCACGATCGTGTGGGCGAAAACCGTGCTCCATTTGGACTCTCCTAGCTCCTTCTACCTATAAAAACGTCCTCCCCGTCCATTTTCGCAGACGAAACCCTAGCCCCGCTCCCCTCGCGCGCCGGACATGTCCAACCCCGCCGAACATGTCCAACCCCGCCGGACATGTCCAGCCTCCACGTCGCCCGAGCCAATCCCGCCGTGCCACGTCGCCCGCCGCCGCCGCCAACCACTCCCGCGCCGCCACCTCAGCCCGCGCTCGCGCCCTCTCTCTCCCCGCCGCCGCCGCGGCCAGCCCGAGCCCGTCGCGGGCCTGCGCA
>NC_041393.1:315908322-315974862 GCF_002162155.2 Triticum dicoccoides
GGCCGCGCCTCCCCGGTCGCCATCCGCCGTCCGGCTCCTCCATCGCCGCCGGCCGGCGCGCCGCTCGCCCGAGCCCCTGGCTCCGCCCACGCCGCCCGGGAGCTCCCCGCCGGAGCTCCGCCGCCCCCGCGTCCGGCCTCCTCCGGCGGGGCCCGTCCTCCCCGACCCACCAGTGCCCTCCGGCGAGCCCCTCCTCCCTCCGGCCGCCGCCTTCTTCCCCGTCTCCGGCGAAACCCCCAGATCCAGATCTGAATATGAGGTTGAGCCCAAAATATGCCTAAGTCCCGAAGTTATATTTATATTATCATGCCATGTTCATTGCATCATAACTTGATGCATACTGCTCCGTTTCGTGCGTGTAATATGTCAAATTGTTCGTCTCAACGAGTACTTCATTTCATTCCATTGCATCATGTTCATTTGAGTCCATCTTGATGCCTGAATCATCGTTGCAAGAGTGCTTCATGATGTTTTCTGTTGTCTGTTAACAGAACATGCTCATTTGTCATTTTTGCCATGTTTGATGTGTGCATCCTATGAGGTTGATGTCTACATGTGTTTTGAACTATGCCATGTCTTCTTTACAGAGGTGCTTACCATGTATTTTTGTGATCAATGTGGTGACTATCACAAGCATGCAAACTAGGCTTCGTGAAGTTGCTGATTTTAGTCCCCGTTCTGCTGTTATTTTGATGCCATGTAAACATGTTGCTACAGGGAGATCCATGCATATTTTGATATACTTCAGCAAGGATGTTTTGAACATATGGTTATCCTCTATCCATTCATGCCCCTGTTTGCAATTATGGAGTAGTCTAGCATGTCATTTTTGTGCTCTACTTTTGCTACAAAATGTTTCCTAGCGGATTGTTTACATGTTATTCAATTTTGCCAGGGTTGTTGTAGTTGATCCTTGCATGCTATGAACTTGTTTTTGCATTGGTTTGCTTCATAAACATGTCTTATTGCTGATGCTATACTTATCTTGTCATGCAATGACTTGTGGTGAGTGAATCGAGCTTGTTAAGTAGTGTACTTGCTGTTACTGTTTTGCTAGGCTGAATCTATTATTTCGTGATGCTATGTAAACCTGCTGCTACGAATCATTCTGTGCATAATCTGGAGATGTTCACTAAGAGTGTTTTGTTCTACATGTCATGCTCTATCTATCCATGCCCCTGGTTGCAATTATAGCCTGCTGTAGCTTGTCGTAATCTTGCTCCAAAGTTGCTAAATAATGTTGTTCTCAGCCTGTTAACATTAAGTTCAGTTGTTGCCATGATTGTTGTTAGTGATCCATGCACCCTATGGACTTGCTCTTGCCATGCTTAGCTTAATAAACATGTATTCTTACTGTTGGTTGCCTTGCTATGCCATGTAATGCTCTGTGGTGAGTGGTACAAGCTCACCAACATGCCTACTTATCGTTGTTCCTGCCATGTTTGAATATGTAATATAACTTGCCATGTTTACATGGGTGCCATCATATCTTCTGATCCTTTTTGGCTCATGGTCAGTAAAGGACATTTGATCTATGCATTTAGTAGGTTCATGCCATGCCTTTGTTTGCCATGATATGTTCCTGCAGCATGCTATTTGATAGCTCTAAACATTGCAACCTGATGTTATTTTCTGCAAAGTCTGAACGGTTATTATTTGCAATTTTGCCATGTGTGTTTGAGCATGTTCTAGTGATTTCTGGAGATAGCTCAGTGTTCATGTTTTGTTATGCTTTACCTGTACATCATGTCCATGCCTTTTGTTATCTTGTTGAGCTGCTGTAGCATGTTGTTTTGGTGCTTGCATTATGCCTAGTTGCTGTTTTGGACAGATTGTTGCTATAACTTGTATAGCGTGTATGTGTTGAACCGTTGCTCCGTTTTGAGTGTGCTCTATATGAAACTTGCTTAGAATTGCATGTAGATTCATATTATCATGTTGCATCCTTGTTTTGAGGTGTTTGCTTGATGTTTGAGTGCATTTTGCATTAATGCCATGTTTGACTTGTTTTGCTCATATCTTCTAGGCCGTAGCTCCAAACTAAATGAACTTTATATGTAACTTGACTAGAATCTCGTGTAGATCATCGTGGTGCATCTTAACTTGCTGTTTAACAACTTGAACATAATGTTTATTCAGATCTGGACCAATTTCGAAATTTGCATATGAGGACTTACCGGAATTGTTATATGTTGTTCCCGGCCTCATTTAAACTTGCCTTGATGTGTTGCTTTTGTTTGCATCATCTCTTTCCATGAGTAGCTTCATGTAGCCTTGTCATGCATCATGCTTGCTTGTGCATCATGCCTTGTTCATGTGTGGTGTGTTTACTATGTTGTGTGCTTCTTCTCGATAGTTCCCATTTCGTTGCGATCGTGAGGATTCGTTCGTCTATGCTTGGTTCGTCTTTGTGGCTTCGTCTTCTTCATGGACTCGTTCTTGTTCCTTGCGGGATTTCAGGCAAGATGACCGCTACCCTGGATCTCACTACTATCATTGCTATGCTAGTTGCTTCGTTCTATCGCTATGTTGCGCTACCTATCACTTGTTTCTCAAGCCTTCCAAATTGCCATGTCAGCCTCTAACCTTTTTCACCCTTCCTAGCAAACCGTTGCTTGGCTATGTTACCGCTTTGCTCAGCCCCTCTTATAGCGTTGTTAGTTGCAGGTGAAGTTGAAGATTGCTCCATGGTTGACAGGATTATGTTGGGATATCACAATATCTCTTATATTATTATTAATACATCTATATACTTGGTAAAGGGTGGAAGACTCGGCCTTTTGCCTGGTGTTTTGTTCCACTCTTGCCGCCCTAGTTTCTGTCATACCGGTGTTATGTTCCCGGATTTTGCGTTCCTTACGCGGTTGGGTGATTTATGGGACCCCCTTGACAGTTCGCTTTGAATAAAACTCCTCCAGCAAGGCCCAACATTGGTTTTACCATTTGCCTCACCACCACCTACTTTTCCCTTGGGAGTCGCCCTCTCGAGGGTCATCTTTATTTTAGCCCCCCGGGGCCAACGCTTGTCTAAGTGTTGGTCCAAACCGAGCGATGTCCGGCGCCCCCTGGGCAATCAGGGTCTATGCCAACCCGACGTCTTACTCATCCAGTGTGCCCTGAGAACGAGATATGTGCAGCTCCTATCGGGATTTTTCGGCACAGCGGGAGGCTTTGCTGGTCTTGTTTTACCATTGTCGAAATGTCTTGTAAACCGGGATTCCGAGTCTGATCGGATCTTCCTGGGAGAAGGTATATCCTTTGTTGATCGCAAGAGCTTATCATGGGCTAAGTTGGGACACCCCTGCAGGGTATAATCTTTCGAAAGCCGTGCCCGCGGTTATAGGCAGATGGGAATTTGTTAATGTCCGGTTGTAGATAACTTGACACCAGATCCGAATTAAAATGCATCAACCGCGTGTGTAGCCGTGATGGTCTCTTTTCGACGGAGTCCGGGAAGTGAACACGGTTTCTGTGTTATGTTTGACGTAAGTAGGAGTTCAGGATCACTTCTTGATCATTGCTAGTTTCACGACCGTTCCATTTGCTCTCTTCTCGCTCTTATTTGCGTATGTTAGCCACCATATCATGCTTAGTCGCTGCTGCAACCTCACCACTTTACCCCTTCCTTTCCCTTTAAGCTTTGCTAGTCTTGATACCCATGGTAATGGGATTGCTGAGTCCTCGTGGCTCACAGATTACTACAACAACAGTTGCAGGTACATGTTGTGCGATGATCATGACGCGAGAGCGATGCTTGTTTTGAAGTTCTTCTTCTGCTTCTTCTTCGATCAGGGGATAGGTTCCAGGTCGGCAGCCTGGGCTAGTAGGGTGGATGTCGTTTGAATTTCTGTTTGTGTTTCATCCGTAGTCGGATGATGCTCTTATGTATTGTGATGGTGTATTCGTGTGGCATTGTATGCCTTATGTATGTATCCCCATCGATTATGTAATGTTGATGTAATGATATCCACCTTGCAAAAGCGTTTCAATATGCGGGTCTATCCTTGGTGGGACCTTCAAGTTCCTTTTGGATAGGGTCGCATATTGGGCGTGACAAAAGCTTACTTGTGCAACCGCAAATCACTATGGGCTCTGGCTTGGTTGACCCTAGTGGTGACTCTGGCTGGGATGGTGCCAGCAGATGTAGAACCACGATGGAATTGGATGGGTACCGGACAGTGGATAGAGGAACTCTTCAAAGATCATGTTTCAATCGTCCTGTTCTCAAACGATCTGAAGTGTGAGGATGAAAAGGGAGGGATGGAGTTTTGCGGGTAAAGTGTACAATCCTCTGCAGAGGGATAAAACCTAATTGATTAGCCGTGTCCACGGTTACGGACAATTTTAGCCTCTGGACTTGGATCCATCTCCGAACTCTCAACATTGGACTGATAACTTAATTGTGGGCAAGTTATGATGAAATGGGCTATGATACATCGGTTAGCGGAACCATGTCATGATAGAAAACTCTATAGTACAGACTCTGGTTATTTTCTTTGTTGTAGGGAAAATAAAACCCAGCTTCTACGCAACTTAAACTCAGACACAGAGCCACAAAGCTATATTACATAAAGTATAGTTCTATGATCTATTTTTCTTACAGTGGTCATGCCGGTACATTCAACGTACTGACCTACACAGCTGCAACGTATCATGTTGCGGGATTATTTCTACGACGAGTGAGTTTCATTGTTGGGTTACAGTCTACACTCAACATGCCGATGGTGTTGATGGGACTCCACGCCCGTTTGACTGTTTCCGCTGAGATTTATGAGGTATATATAAGTTTTATGTTATTTATACATGTGATTGCACTTTGATATATACATTGATGTACTGTATGCACCAGCATACTGATCCAGGGATGGCACAGATACACAGAGACTTGACCGTTTAAGGCCGGTCGCTACATCGGAAGACAACAGTGAAAATGTTGTTAAATACTGACGACATGTTTCTTGGAAATGGAGAAAATGTAGAGGTTTTTGTAAGGAGTTACATCAATACATGCGCATTGTAAGTAGTACAACGACAAAAATCTTCATCGGTGCTACAAATGATTTCCGATTTTAGTGAAATGAGTTATGGTGGCACAGTAAGTTAGAATTGGTCCAAGAAAGTTACTGTGGTGAATTCTATAACAAAGGACTAAGTATATTGTCGCCTTAGAAGCAATATAAGAGAGTGATGAATCAATGGTTCATTTATGAACTTGGTATGTTTCTAGATGATTGTGCAAATGGAAAATTATTCTCAACGGTGGTTCTCTAGCTCGATCTAAGGAAACAAATGTCCTGTCAGTGATTCAATATATACTAAGCTTGTTTCACATAAATTATGAATTCTTGTGAAAACATGATAGATGCATAGATATGTAAATAATACACATGGATCTAATGTTGTCAAGATCGGATAGGACGAAGGCTCTACCACAAGCAAAGCATGAACAAACACCGGATTGCCATTGGTGTAACAGAAAATGTACTAACTACATTATTGACTCTAGTGCAAGTGGGAGACTGTTGAAACTATGCCCTAGAGGCAATAATATTGTATTATTTTATCTCCATGTTCATAATTAAGAGTTTGTATTTCATGCCACAACTACTATGATCCTAGAATAAATGATTCAGTGGAAAACTCATATACATGTGTGAAATGATAAACGATAAAATATAGGTTCCCAGTCTCGCCTCTAAGACTGGCTCAAGTGTTGTTGGTGATCACATTTTCTAGATCTTAGGATATTGTTAAGTGTAAATGATAGTTCTAAAACAACATTGAGATTATGGCGTTGGAAGAATGATCATATCGAATCAACCCAAATTTGTCTGATTATATCGTCGATAATCAATTATAATAACACGGAA
This sequence comes from Triticum dicoccoides, assembly GCF_002162155.2. Taxonomy (NCBI): domain Eukaryota; kingdom Viridiplantae; phylum Streptophyta; class Magnoliopsida; order Poales; family Poaceae; genus Triticum; species Triticum dicoccoides. The sequence continues at coordinate 315,914,193 of NC_041393.1, forward strand.
TGTTAACGTGTGATTTTGCTCCTTAGACCATGAGAGTATCATAATCACTTCCAACCGTAGGTGGACTTTGGGGTTTCTCAAACGTCACTTGTAAGACATTGATCATAATGACAACTTACAGGATCATCGAAAAGTTTGAGAAGGGACTAGATAGCTCAAGAGTGGGATTTTATCCTCCGATGATGGAGAGATATTTTTAGGGATATCTTGGTGTGACGGCAACCATCATCGTCTGGCCAGACACAGGTGTCTTCACAGGGATGCCAGAACATGATAAGAAGAAAGAAGCACAAAATCGGTAACAAGGATAATGGTATAGTGAGCATGTGATGACTCAAGGAGATACTGATGCATCCCGGGTTTTGTGAAGTATCATGAAGCGAAGGGAACATCACATGATAACGAAGGGTTCACTCGAGTATCATTTGTGTGCTCATAGGGATTGATATGGACGTCCATGGTTCCGCTACCGGTCATTGAACGAAGGGGTTTCATTCATGTCTATGAGTTATCGAACCTACGGTGTCACAAGCTTAAGGCAATCATGATCTGTTGAGTGTTAGTAGGAAGGGAGTGATGAGAATATATATGTGGAATTGTTTCAGAAATATTCCTAAGAGCTTCGAGAGGATCCGGAAGCGTTTTGGGGTCACCGGAAGGGTTTCGAAGAGTATCGAGTAATACTAGGTATTACCAATAATTAATATATAGGTGGAAAATGCTTCTGTGGTTGTTAAATTATATATAATATGATCTAGTAAATGTTAGAGGGCTTGTATATTTAATTTGATATCAACGATACTAAAAAGGCCAAGTGGTCGAACGCTACTTGGGCCACTTGGGCCCAAGTAGAGGTGGCGCCCTCCTTTCCAATTGGGGAAGGGAGGGGAGGCCGAATTGGACAGGGACTCCCCCTCCTCTTGGCTGGCCAAGGAGGGGGTCATTTCCGTGAGTGTGGTGCCCCTCCCTCTCCCCTCCAATCTATATATACTAGAGGATTTGCACCTTTTCTATACATAAGTTTTGGAGCCTCCTCTTGTTTATCTAGCCCTAGTTCTAGCTGGTCTTAGTTGACTAATAAGAGCTTGGTATAGTTCCTCTAATCCTCATAATTAGAAGCCCAGTGTGGTTCCAATCTCCTCCCTCTAATTCTCCAGTGATGATTAGCTCTGGACGGTGAAGCGCTACCGAATCATGAAGGCTGCCTGCAACCAAGTAGAGAGGTTGTGCTTTCGGTCTTTAGTATGAGGGATTGTTCGTGGGCGTATGAGGGATCGTTCATCAACGGTTCAAGGGACTCCAAGTATGATCTACACTGTCATGATCTTCTTCCACTAAAACTCGGTAACGCTAACGATCGTGATCCCAACCCATTATGCATCTTCATATTGATCTTGGTTGTTTGTAGTGCGAATATTTTGTTCTCTATTATGTTTCCCTTCATTAACGATATCCTAAGATTCGAAAAACATGATCACCAACAACACTTGAGCCAGTCTTAGAGGCAAGATCGGGAATCTATTCTTTACTGTTTATCATTCCACACGTGCATATGAGTTTTCCACTGAATCGCATATACCAGGATCATAGCAGTTATAACATGAAGTATAAACTCTTAATTATGAACATGGAAATATAATAATACAATATTATTGCATCTAGGGCATATTTCCAACAATAAGGTATTTGCAACAAATGGTGGGGCTATCAAGGGTAATGGCAAGGGAAGGAAAAGCTTATGACGGTATGGATGCCTTCATCGCACTAAACCTTTCACGAAATTAGGGATGAACCAACCTTGCTTCTAGTTATAGGTGGTCTCAAAGGATGAAGTGGTCGACGTCAGTTGCGGAAGCTTGGTTTGTTGATGTAGTCGATGGCGCGATACACGTATTCTTTCTTGAAGTAATCATCCCTAAGTAGCCGAAACACCGTAGGAGACACAAACTGCAAGTCAAATAACCACAGATGCAATGGTGATGAAAATGATGGTCAAATGCAAAAGTTTTGGTGGTACTGTGAAAGATATGGTGGAGGGCTGAGGCAAAGGTGGAAAATAATGAAAACATTTATGGACTAAAATGGTGGTGGAACTAATTTTGGTGGATGGGTGCTACTTCTTGAGCTTGCGTTGATTTTTCCCTTGAAGAGGAAAGGGTGATGGTCAACAAAGTAGAGATAAGTATTACCCTCAGTTAAGAACCAAGGTATCAATCCAGTAGGAGGTACAAGCAAGTCTCCAGTCTATGCACCTGCACAAACTACCAAACACTTGCCCTCAACGCGAAAAAGGGGTTGTAAATCCGTTCACAGTCGCGAACAAGAGTGACATCTAAAAGAGAAGGGTATAAAACATAAATAAAAGAGCAAAATAAAGTAAATCTAAATAAATTGTAGCAAGGTATTTTTGGGTTTTTTGGTTTATAGATCTGAAGATATATGATGGAAAATAGAACCGGGAGCCATAGGTTTCACTAGAGGCTACTCTCTTGAAAGAAAACACACGTTGGCTAAACAAATTACTGTCGATCAATTGATAGAAAAGCGCAAAGTTATGACGATATCCAAGGCAATGATTATGAATATAGGCATCATGTCTGTGTCAAGTAAACCAAAGCGATTCTGCATCTACTACTATTACTCCACACATCGACCGCTATCCAGCATGCATCTAGAGTATTAAGTTCATAAGAATGGAGTAACGCCTTAAGTAAGATGACATGATGTAGAGGGAATAATCTCAAACAATATGATGAAACCCCCATCTTTTTACCCTTGATGGCAATAATACAATACATGTCTCGCTACCCCTACTTTGTCACTGGGCGAGGACACCACAAGATTGAACCCAAAACTAAGCACCTCTCCTATTGCAAGAAAAACCAATCTAGTTGGCCAAACCAAACTGATAATTCCAAGAGAAATACAAAGATATTTAATCATGCATAAAAGAGTTCAAAGAAGACTTAGATAATATTCATAGATAAACCAATCTAGCTATGGACCTGTAGGTCTATGGTAAACTACTCATGCTTCATCGGAAGGGCAGCAAGGTTGATGTAGATGCCCTCCATGATCGAATCCCCCTCCGGCAGGGTGTCGGAAAAGGCCCCAAGATGGGATCTCACGGGAATAGAGTCTTGCGGCGACGAAAAAGAATTTTGGTGGATGTTTCTATTGGTTTGGGAATATTTGGAAATTTATAGAGTAAGAGTTAGGGTTGGGGGACTACCAAGGTGTCCACAAGCTAGGGGGCCCTAAGGCGCACCCTGAGGGCTTGTGGGCCCCTCGAGACTCTTCTGAGCCCCTCTCCAAGCTCCGTGGATGTCTTCTGGTCCAAGAAAAATCATCGTAAAGTTTTATTCTATTTGGACTCCGTTTGATATTCCTTTTCTGTAGAACTCAAAAACAAGGAAAAAACATAAACTGGCACTGGGCTCTAGGTTAATAGGTTAGTCCCAAAAATAATATAAAATAGTATATTAATGCATATAAAACATCTAAAATAGATAATATAATAGCATGGAACAATCAAAATTATAGATACACTGGAGACATATCAATGGGGGTCGATAGCTATAAAATGAGCTAAAGAACACGAAAAACGGACTTCAGATGTGAAAGTTATGGTCAAAATGGTGAACGGGAGCGATGCTGGAATTTTGATGTGATCTCTATGTTGACTGGAAGTCCCAGGGAGTCTGGAAGTTCTGGAGTTCTGGAAAAACTTTTGGGGCGAGCCCTAAATTCTAGATTGGAGCTCGGGGATGGAAAACTCGTATTCCAGCTCAAAATTGAAGGGGGGGGTTAGGCTATGGGGACGCAAAGGAAGGTAAATCAACTAGTTTTGCACGAGATCCGTGGATCAAAACCAACCCAATCTCATGAAATCCAACAAATCACAATAATTTGGCTATGGCTATTTTTGTGGGAAATTTTTGAATTAGGCTAGAAAAAATTTGATCTAAGGCTAGAAAGTGGGGGTAGGGTTCCAAATTCGTGGCAACGTTGCTCTTGATACCAAAATGATGTGGGGACCCTCTGTGGCATAGTCTTCACAAAATTGGAGGTGGGTTTTAGGAAGAACACAAGGAACATAAAGAACACTAGGGGAAACACACAAAAATTAACACGCATAGATGCAAATAGAGATACACATAGATAAATCCTTGATACAAATCATCCAAAGAGTGGGATGGAACAAGATAGGTTTCTTTCCCAAGTCCTGGGACAAGGGGGCTTGATGCTTCTACGAAGCCTTCTTCTCCCAAGTGGAGGCCTTGGTAACCATGGAAGGTTCTTCTCCGAAGAGTCCTTGGTCTCCGTAGGAAATATAGATTCCACCATGGAGAGGCACATGAGCTAAGTGATGTCTACTACACAACCTTCTTATTGTAGACGTTGTTGGGCCTCCAAGTGCAGAGGTTTGTAGGACAGTAGCAAATTTCCCTCAAGTGGATGACCTAAGGTTTATCAATCCGTGGGAGCGTAGGATGAAGATGGTCTCTGTCAAACAACCCTGCAACCAAATAACAAAGAGTCTCTTGTGTCCCCAACACACCCAATACAATGGCAAATTGTATAGGTGCACTAGTTCGGCGAAGAGATGGTGATACAAGTGCAATATGGATAGTAGATATAGGTTTTTGTAATATGAAAATATAAAAACAGCAAGGTAACAAGTGGTAAAAGTGAGCGTAAACGGTATTGCAATGGTAGGAAACAAGGCATGGGGTTCATACTTTCACTAGTACAAGTTCTCTCAACAATAATAACATACTTGTATCATATAACTATCCCTCAACATGCAACAAAGAGTCACTCCAAAGCCACTAATAGCGGAGAACACATGAAGAGATTATGGTAGGGTATGAAACCACCTCAAAGTTATCCTTTCTATTCTATCTATTCAAGAGTCCATAGTAAAATAACATGAAGTTATTCTTTCCGTTCAATCTATCATAGACTTCATACTAGAATAACACCTTAAGACACAAATCAACCAAAACCCTAATGTCACCTAGATACTCCATTGTCACCTCAAGTATCCGTGGGCATGATTATACGATATGCATCACACAATCTCAGATTCATCTATTCAACCAACACAAAGTACTTCAAAGAGTGCCCCAAAGTTTCTACCGGAGAGTCAAGACGAAAACGTGTGCCAAGTCCTATGCATAGGTTCATGGGAGGAACCCGCAAGTTGATCACCAAAACATACATCAAGTGGATCACGTGATATCCCATTGTCACCATAGATAAGCACGGCAAGACATACATCAAGTGTTCTCAGATCCTTAAAGACTCAATCCGATAAGATAGCTTCAAGAGGAAAACTCAATTCATCATAAGAGAGTAGAGGGGGAGAAACATCATAAGATCCAACTATAATAGCAAAGCTCGCGATACATCAAGATCGTATCACCTCAAGAACACGAGAGAGAGAGAGATCAAACACATAGCTACTAGTACATACCCTCAGCCCCGAGGGTGAACTACTCCCTCCTCGTCATGGAGAGCACCGGGATGATGAAGATGGCCACCGGTGAGGGATTCCCCCTCCGGCAAGGTGCCAGAACGGGCTCCCGAGAGGTTTTTGGTGGCTACAGAGGCTTGCGGCGGCGGAACTCCCGATCTATTGTGTGCTTCGATGTTTTTAGGGTATATGGGAATATATAGGCGAAAGAAGTTGGTTGGGGGAGCCTCGAGGGGCCCACGAGACAGGGGGCGCGCCAGGTAGGGGGGGCACGCCCCCACCCTCGTGGCCACCGTGAAGCTTCCTTGACTTCAACTCCAAGTCTCCTGGATCACGTTCGTTCCAAAAATCACGCTGCCGAAGGTTTCATTCCGTTTGGACTCCGTTTGATATTCCTTTTCTTCGAAACACTGAAATAGGCAAGAAAACAGGAATACGGGCTGGGCCTCCGGTTAATAGGTTAGTCCCAAAAATAATATAGAAGTGTATAATAAAGCCCATAAACATCCAAAACACATAATAATATAGCATGAATGCTTCATAAATTATAGATACGTTGGAGATGTATCAGCATCCCCAAGCTTAATTCCTGCTCGTCCTCGAGTAGGTAAATGATAAAAGAAAGAATTTATGAAGTGTGAATGCTAGAAGGTGCACAAGTTTGATCAATGATAATTTCAATCACCTTTTCTAGCATGATTATATGTCATAACAGTAGTTCATCTCATAAAACTTCCCAAGATCAAGTAACAAGCTATTCACATGTTAAAGCATAGACCATAAACTTTCTTGAAAACTAGCAAACTTCATTCTTAGTCATCAAACAATTACAATTCATCTTATTTTCAGGAAGGGTCTATGTCAAAGCTATGATTTAGCAAACCTCACATACTCAACTATCATATAGTCTTCTACAATTGCTAACACTCACGCAATACTTATGGTTATGGAGTTTTAATCGGACACTGAGAAAGATAGGGGCTTATAATTTCGCCTCCTAACGTATTCACCTTTGGGTGATGTCAACAATAATAGTTCATGCTAACTTACATCCAATTGGATATATATATCAGGATCTTTCCAACACGAGGTGCTTTCCAAAGGATAAAATAAAAAGGGAAAGGTGAAGATCACATTGACTCTTGCATAATGTAAAGACATAAAGTAAAAGATAGGCCCTTCGCGGAGGGAAGCAGAGATTGTCATGTGCTTTTAGGGTTGGATGCACAAAATCTTAATGCAAAAGAACGTCACTTTATATTGCCACTTGTGATACAAGCCTTTATTATGCAGTCCATCGCTTTTATTACTTCCATATCACACGATCGTATAAAGCTTATTTTCTCCGCACTAATAAGTCATACATATTTAGAGAGAATTTTTTGTTGCTTGCAACATGACAACTTACTTGAAGGATCTTACTCAATCCATAGGTTGGTATGGTGGACTCTCATGCCGAAAACTGGGTTTAAGGATATTTGGAAGAACAAGTAGTATCTCTACTTGGTGCAAGGAATTTTGGCTAGAATGAGGGGGAAAGGCAAGCTCAACATGTTTGAATGATCCATGACAATATACATTAACTAAGATGTGAGAAAACATAACCCATTATGTTGTCTTCCTTGTCCAACTTCAACTCTTTTAGCATGTCATACTTAATGAGTGCCCACAATTATAAAAGATGTCCAAGATAGTATATTTATATGTGAAATTTCTCTTCCTTCAATATTCTTTCATGAATTGTTCAAGTGACCAATACAATGCTTGCTAACCTTCAATAAATTTACCACCTCTACTTCTTAGATGTGAAGTCATTACTCCCAACGGGGTAAGCATATGATACATATATAATTTCAGATTTATAACATTCAACTCATTCAACCATTTACTCGTAGGATATAAGTGAAGCACACGAGTAAATTACAAACTACTCCAAAAAGATATAAGTGAAGATCAATGAGTAGCTAAATAATTATGCAACTATGTGAAGACTCTCTCTCAATTAAGAATTTTAGATCTTGGTATTGTATTCAAACAGCAAGCAAAACAAAATAAAATGACATTGCAAGGATAGCACAACTCATGTGAAGAAGCAAAAACTTAGGTTCAACCGATACTAACCGATAGTTGTTGAAGAAGAAAGGTGGGATGCCTACTGGGGCATCCCCAAGCTTAGATGCTTGAGACTTCTTGAAATATTATCTTGGGGTGCCTTGGGCATCCCCAAGCTTGAACTTTTGTGTCTCCTTAATTCCTCTCATATCATGGTTTCTCTAAATCTCGAAGGCTTCATCCACACCAAACTCAACAAGAACTCGTGAGATAAGTTAGTATACACCAATGCGAAAACCTTATCATTTTCTACTGTAACAAATCACTAAAATTATTATTCAACATTTCATACTAAATGTCTCTGCATATTTAATACTCCTATCCTCAAATATAATCAATAAACAAGCAAACATATGCAAACAGTGCAAACATAACATCAATCTGCCAAAACAGTATAGTATGTAAAGAATGCAAGATTCATCATACTTCCCTAACTCCAAAAATTATGAGAAAAATATTATGCTGTAGAATATTTATCAGAGCTCAAAATTCAAAAGGTTTCAACATTATACCATTCTCTGACTTATCTAGGTAATTTTTGCAACATCGGAAACTTTCTGTTTTCAAATAGCAACATGTATACTAGCAAAATAAGCATGGTAAAGGCTATCCTTGACATTTTTATTGAAAATATAGATGCAAAACATTATTATAAATAAAAGCAAGAAAAACTAACAAAAGAAAATGATGCTCCAAGCAAAACACATATCATGTGGTGAATAAAAATATAGCTCCCAATAAAGTTACCAATGAACGAGGGAGAAAGTGTAACACCCCAGATGTAACATGTCCCAATTTGGCAATATATCAACTTGACCTCATCCAATTCTTGTGGGTTTTATCATGATTGGCCTCATCTTGTTTTGGTTATGTGTGTTATTCTTTTCTTTGTCATGCTCTCCTTACCATATTGCATTTGTGCTTCTTGTCACATTCCTTTTAGTCATCATATGTCATCATCATATAGTGCATTTTCATCTCATGCCATCTCATGTTGCATTTTGTCATTCATGTTGTTGCCATGAGCATCATGGGCATGACCTTGTCCCCCTTTCAAACCATTGCACCATCACTTCTCCTCCTTCCCTCTACTTCCTTCTTTTATCAAGTGCTATTTTCCCTTTCTCTATTAATGTTCATCTTCTCCCTGTAAATCTTGCTCCATGCCCTAAGCCTCTCTGCCAAATATCTCCTTATTTGAAGTTGTTTTGGTCAGGTTCAAAAATGACACAAGTTTGAATTATATTGAAACTTGTCTTATTTGTCTACCTCTAAAAAAAGCCCAATGCAATTTATTAAAATAGTGGATAATTCCAGGAGTTGGAAAATATTTTCTTTAAGCTCTAACTCCTCTTCTTTTTCCCTGAGCTTTTCTGTTTCTAATTCTGTTTAAAAAAAATAGAAACAGAGCAGCAGCCTGCAGCCAGCGCAGCAGCCCCCCCTGGGCCTCGGCCTCCCAGGCCGGCCCAGCTAGCGCACCGCGCAGCCCAGCCAGCCAGCCAGTCCACTTGCCCGCTGGACGTTTCTCACCCAGCCGCCCCGATACCCAGCAGCCCGTACGCCCACGTGGCTAGTTGGGTCCCGCTCGTCAGCGCCTCCCTTGTTCCCCGCACCCACCTTTTCCCTCTCCTCTCGCCGTCGCCATGGGGACCGCGAGCATGACCGCGCGTGAGCTCGCGCCGCTCGCCCTAGCCCTTTTAAGCCCCAGTTTCCGTGTCCCCTGCTTCGCCTAGGGTTTCCCTCGTCCACCGCTGCCGTTTCCTGGTAAGTTTAGCCACCAGATCCACCACAACCGCTCCGCCCCGAGCGCACCTGAGAGCGCGTCCTCGCGGCCGGCGTGCTCTCCTTCGGCATCTTCCCCGCCTGGCTTGTCCCTCTTCTTCCCCGTCGTCCACTACGTCCCCGTGGTCGACAACATGGAGCCGGAGCCCCTGCAACGACCGCTTCTTCCTCGTCTTCGAACCCGGCCGCCGAACGAGTTCGTCCACCACCTTCGCCGTCTTTGTCCACCTCCCGCCAAGCCAAGCGCACCATCGTGCTTGTGGTGAGCTCGCGCATCTTCCTGCCCCTTTTTCCCCCTCGTTTGCTTGCTCTAACCGCGGCCGCCGCGGGCGCCCGATCTCGCCGCCGTCGGACCTCGTCTCCGGCGAGTGCTCCGACCTCTTTAGCCTCTCTGCGCATGTCCATAGGCATCGTCGTATCACGTAGGGTAGAACCGTGCTCCCTGCCGCTCGTTTAACCCAGCGCCTCGTCGTGGGTTAGCTCGTCGCCGCCCGCTCGGGACCTCGTCGCCGGCAGCGTTTCCGTCGTTGTTTGGCGTCGTGCGTTCCAAGCGCGAGTGCGGGATCCCCTTGCGATCCCGTAGCACCCTTCCGCCACTCCGTTAGGGCGCCAGAGCTGCTCCGGTGATCCCTCCGCTGCCTCTGTTCGCACCAGTGATGTGCTCTGTTTTCTTCCGTGGGGATAGAAGCAGTAGCAGTAGATAAAAGGGGCCGATCCCTTTTCCTATCAGTAGTTCCCGCCTAGCCCAGTGGTTGCCGATGCAGAGCCACACCGGGGAGACCCGGGTTCGATCCCCCGCGGCTGCATATTTCTCCCCCTCCCCTTTTTCCTGTTTCTTGCACTGTGCGTATGACAGGGTGGCCCCACCTGTCATACTCTCTTGGTTGTTTGTTTTTTTATTTATTTTATTATTATTATTTGTTTTATTTTGGTTCCATGCGAATATTCCATTTCTGGCATATGGAATCTGTCCTTTTCGGGCAAGTCCATTTCTGGACGTTTCCAATTATGGAATATGCCATTTCTGTCATTTACCATATAGGGCGGGTTTTAACTTAGTGCATTTGTGATGATTTTTCTACAGCAACCCTAACATATTATATATATTTTTGGGGTAGAAAAATCCCACCAATCCAGTGGTGGCATTAGTTTCTGCATTTGAGCAAGTTCATAATCATGTCATCTCACTTCATATTGCTGTTTTGTCTCTTATGTGTTTGTTCATGCAAATATGCTAGTTGTTTGTTTTGCACATGAGTAGCTTCATTTCCATGCCTATTTCATGCTAGTACTTGTTCCATGCCATGACATGCCTGTTAGTGAGTTAATCGAGCCTGTAGAGATGCCATGATGAATCTGTTTCTGCTATGTCTAGTAATTCCACTAAGTCTGTAGATACTGTTTTCTTTTGCATCATTGCCATGCTATTTTAGTCATGCTCTAGTGGTTTTTAGATCAAGCTCAGTGTTCATGTTTCGTAGAGCATCTCCTGTACATCACTGCTGTGCATCTTGTTCATATGTTTTCGTGCTATAGCTTATTTATACTTTGCATCCAAGTGGCCATGTTGCTGTTTGCATCATATCTTGTCGTGCTTGTCATTTGAAAATCGTGCATCCGAATCTGGTGATCTCTATATCGATTTCAACCGAAATCATCTCATCTTTCCAGCGGCATACTTGGTTTTCCAAGTTGATGCCTTGTTCATCATCTTTCCTTCCGAAGCACACATATGCATTGCATATCACATCTCGCATATCATGACATGTATTGCATCATGTTGCTTGTGCATTGCACCGTGATTTATTGTGGTTCCTTTGCTTGTGTTCTTGCTTTGGGTAGAGCCGGGAGACGAGTACGTGCATGAGGAACCAGTTGAGAACTATTACGAGGATCAAGCCTTTGGCAACTCTGAGAACCTTGCAGGCAAGATGACCATACCTTCGATATCACTTCTATCTTTGCTTGCTAGTACTCGCTCTATCGCTATGTTAGCTCTTCCTGCCATTGTTTACCATGCCTCCCTATTGCCATGTTAAACCTCTAACCACCCTGTCCTAGCAACCGTTGTTTGGCGATGTCACCGCTTTTGCTCAGCCCCTCTTATAGCATTGTTAGTTGCAGGTGGAGATGAAGTTTGTTCCTGGTCGGAACATGGATAGTTTGGGCTATCACAATATCTCATGTTTAAAATAATGCACCTTATATACTTGGTAAAGGGTGGAAGGCTCGGCCTTATGCCTGGTGACTTGTTCCACTCTTGCCGCCCTAGTTTCCGTCATACCGGTGTTATGTTCCTTGATTTTGCGTTCCTTACACGGTTGGGTGATTTATGGGACCCCCTTGACAGTTCGCTTTGAATAAAACTCCTCCAGCAAGGCCCAACCTTGGTTTTACCATTTGCCACCTAAGCCTTTTTCCCTGGGGTTTTCGCGAGCCCGAGGGTCATCTTTATTTTAACCCCCCCCCCCGGGCCAGTGCTCCTTCGAGTGTTGGTCCGAAATGAGTAGACTGCGGGGCCACCTCGGGGAAACTTGAGGGCTGGTTTTACTCGTAGGACGTCTCATCCGGTGTGCCCTGAGAACGAGATATGTGCAGCTCCTATCGGGATTTGTCGGTGCATCGGGCGGCTTTGCTGGTCTTGTTTTACCATTGTCGAAATGTTTTGTGAACCGGGATTCCGAGACTGACCGGGTCTTCCCGGGAGAAGGTTTATCCTTCGTTGACTGTGAGAGCTTATGATGGGCTAAGTTGGGACACCCCTGCAGGGTATATAATCTTTCGAAAGCCGTGCCCGCGGTTATGAGGTAGATGGGAATTTGTTAATGTCCGGTTGTAGATAACTTGACACTTGACTTCATTAAAATGCATCAACAGCGTGTGTAGCCGTGATGGTCTCTTCTCGGCGGAGTCCGGGAAGTGAACACGGTTTGTGTTATGCTTGACGTAAGTAGTTTCAGGATCACTTCTTGATCGCTTCTAGCTTCTCGACCGACGCGTTGCTTCTCTTCTCGCTCTCACTTGCGTATGTTAGCCACCATATATGCTTAGTGCTTGCCGCAGCTCCACCATATTACTCCTTTACCTACCTATGAGCTTAAATAGTCTTGATCTCGCGGGTGTGAGATTGATGAGTCCCCGTGGCTCACAGATTCTACCAAAACAGATGCAGGTGCCGAGGATACTGGCGCAGATGGTGCAACTGAGCTGAAGTGGGAATTTGATGAGGCCCTTGGTCGTTACTATGTACCGTTTCCAGATGATCAGTAGTGGAGCCCAGTCGGGGCGATCGGGGATCTAGCATTTGGGGTTGTCTTATTTTCATTTGAACTTGACCGTAGCCGGTCTATGAGTGTATTTGAATGATGTATGATCTTAATTTATGTATTGTGTGAAGTGGCGATTGTAAGCCAACTCTCTTTATCCCATTCTTGTTCATTACATGGGATTGTGTGAAGATGACCCTTCTTGCGACAAAACCACCATGCGGTTATGCCTCTAAGTCGTGCTTCGACACGTGGGAGATATAGCCGCATCGTGGGTGTTACAAGTTGGTAATCAGAGCCATCCCCGACTTAGGAGCCCCCTGCTTGATTGTTTGCTGGCGATGTTGAGTCTAGAACAAAAAATGTTTTGAGTCTTAGGATTATATATATCGGAGAGTAGGATTCTTTTTACTCCTCAGTCCCTTCGTCGCTCTGGTGAGGTCTCCTGACGTAGATGTTTTGACGGTCCTCTTCTCAAATTTCACTAAAAAAAATTTTAGGATCACACGGGTATCTTGGAATCGTTCCGATAGTTTTGTGACGAGAACATTGTTCTTGGTGCCTCCTGACATTTAGGGGTTGTGGCAGTGTCCCGGGGAGTTGAGCTCTGAGGTGTTGTCGTCACAATTTTATCGTTGCAGTGCTGGAATACCTGAGCTTTGCTGACATCGAAAATCTCTTTTGTACAGTTGTTGGTGAGATAACCCCGATAACCCAGTACTGGGGCGAGCTCGGGAGTATTGCCATAACTCGTATAACGGATGCTTTTTGAAGGTTGAGGTACACGATTTCCGAAGGTTTCTTGGTTATGTGTTGACGGATGGATACAGCTAGATGTAGGGATTGTCAGTTTGGGTGAGATTTATTGCTTCCCCTGTATCCCCAAGACCTGATTGCATAACCAGAAAGTTTGGGAGTTTATAGGTGGGATTCAAGTAGCTCTAGCATTTCTTCCCGCAGATATTTGGTTTATGATTGGGTAATCCTTACCACTTATTTGTTCCAGTTGTACCTTGTTTATTTCATTCATCAATCTCTTATCAAGTGGCTTCTCACCTTAATGGACGTGTGATGTTTGCTTTGGAATTCATTCGTTCATCTTTGTTCGAATGTTTACTGTGAAGACTATATGTTGCAATTTCTATCTGTTGTTTCAACTTGTCTATCTGTCTATCAAGATGCTAACAGATGTCACCCTCTTCAGGATGGCTCCGCCAACGCGTCAGAATCTGGAATGCAATGATGGGAGTCAGGTGAACCCTCCACCTCCACCTCCGCCTCCGGAGGCATGACAAGCTTTGATGGCAGCCTCTAACGCCCATGCCCAGCTGATGATTCAGCTCATGCAAGAGCGCAACGAAGGCCAAGGCAACCAAGGGAATCAAGGTCAAGGGCAGTTCAATCATCAGCCTCAGTTTCCTACCCTCAACCAATTCCTTGCAAATCAGCCGAAGTCTTTCAGCTACTATGTCGAGGCCACAGACGCCGATGATTGGCTCGTGGATATCAACAAGCATTTTGAATGCAGCAATGTCAGGCCTGAGGACTATGTCAAGTTCGCTTCTTTTCAGCTCAAGGATCAGGCAGCTGATTGGTTCCAGCAATACAAGGATTCCAGAGGTGGTCGAGTGATTACTTGGACTGATTTCTGTCGGGACTTTAAAGCTCACCATATTCCTACCAGTGTTGTTGAGAGCAAGCGTGAGGAGTTCCGCAATCTCAAGCAAGGCAACATGTCAGTGTACAAATACAACAAGTAGTTTCAGAAACTTGCTCGCTTTGCTAAGCAAGATGTTCCAGATGAGAAGAGTATGATCTATCAATTCAGAGGTGGCCTTAGAGAGGATCTGCAGTTAGCTCTCGTTCTTGTTGAGCCTACTCAGTTTGATCAATTCTACAACATGGCACTCAAGCAAGAAGGTGCTCAGCTCAACTGTGAGGCTTCTAAGAAGAGAATCAGGGATGCAGTGCAATCTTCTTCTTCCTCACAAGTGGCAGCTAAGCAGCAGAAGTTCTATCTTCCTCCTCCTCCGTTTCGTCAGCCTTACCAACAGAAGAACTCAGGTAGTCGTGGATCTTCCCACCCACCCAACCCAAGCTATCAGAACAAGTCTTAGCCTCAAGCTTCAAAGTCGAATGGTCCTTATCACCGTCCGCTCTCAGAAGTGACTTGCAACAAGTGCCAGCAGAAAGGCCACTACGCGAACAAATGCTTCAACCAAAGGCGCCTTCCTCCTCCTCCTCCTGTGAGATCTTCAAGCAATGCTGTGGTCAAGCATAATTCCAAGTTTGCAAAGGTGAACATGATGAATGCAGCTCAGGCAGACGATTCTTCAGATGTGATCATGGGTAATCTTTCTGATAATGATATTCCTACAAAAGTCTTATTTGATACTGGTGCATCGCATTCTTTCATGTCATACCCATTTGCATCCGAGCACAATGTGGGCACAGAGGTCTTGTCCAAAGTCATGCAAGTTGTTTCTCCGGGAAGACTTATGACTTCCAGTTTAGTTGCTCCTGATGTTTCTATTAAGATGGGTGACTATAAATTTCTGTCTTCTCCAATTGTTCTTGGCGACTCTGATATTGATCTAATTCTCGGGATGGACTGGCTTTCTAAGCACAAGGCTCAGCTTGATTGTGCTGCCAGGCAAATTCAATTGACACACCCTTCTGAGGATGTTATCATCTATGCCGCTCGTTATGAAACCATTCGGTTGTTTTCTCTCAATGAGAAGGGCGAATTGGATGCTATTTCTCAAATTCTAGTTGTTTGTGAGTACCAAGATGTCTTTCCAGAAGAGCTTCCGGGTATGCCTCCTCATCGGCCAGTCGAGTTCGTTATTGATCTTGAGCCCGGTACAGAAACCGTTTGCAAGCGTCCATACAAGCTTGGACCCAAGGAGCTGAAGGAATTGAAGAAGCAGCTCGATGAACAAGAGCGTCTGGGTTTGATCAGACCGAGTTCTTCCCCATGGGGTTGTGGAGTTCTTTTTGTCCAGAAGAAGGATGGCACGGACCGACTTTGCGTTGATTACCGTCCATTGAACAAGAAGACAATCAAGAACAAGTATCCACTTCCCAACATCAATGAGCGTTTCGAGCAACTCAAAGGTGCTAAAGTATTCTCCAAGCTTGACCTTAGTATGGGTTATCATCAGATTCG
Source organism: Triticum dicoccoides (assembly GCF_002162155.2). Lineage (NCBI taxonomy): Eukaryota > Viridiplantae > Streptophyta > Magnoliopsida > Poales > Poaceae > Triticum > Triticum dicoccoides. The sequence goes on from NC_041393.1 coordinate 315,930,001, forward strand.
CATTCGTGAACAAGATATTCCCAAGACAGCATTCAGAACAAGCTATGGTTCTTATGAATATACTGTCATGTCTTTCGGCCTTGTCAATGCTCCTCCAACATTCTCTCGCATGATGAAATTTATCTTCAACCCCTACACCAATGAATTTGTTCTGGTGTATCTCGATGATATTTTGGTCTTCTCCAAGAATAAGCAGGATCATGCCAAACATTTGCGATTGGTGCTCGACAAGCTCAGAGAGCATCAATTCTATGCGAAGTTTTCCAAATGTGAGTTCTGGCTTGATGAAGTTCTTTACCTTGGTCATATCATCTCTGCCAAGGGCATTGCTGTTAATCCCACGAAGGTTTCTGCAGTTCTGAATTGGGAACCTCCTCAGAATGTCAAGCAACTCCGCAGTTTTCTCGGTCTTGCAAGCTATTGCCGAAGATTCGTTGAGAACTTCTCTAAGATTGCAAAGCCTCTTTCCAACCTCCTCCAGAAGCATGTCAAGTATGTCTGGACGCCTGAGTGTGACGTTGCTTTCAACACCCTCAAAGAGAAGCTAGTCACAACTCCTGTTTTGACTCCTCCTGATGAATCCAAGCCATTCGAAGTATTCTGTGATGCTTCCCTTCAAGGTCTCGGTGTTGTGTTGATGCAAGAGAAAAAAAGTTGTGGCCTATACCTCTCGTCAGTTGAAGCCCAACGAAAAGAACTACCCCACTCACGATGTTGAGTTGGCGGCAGTTGTCCATGCATTGATAACATGGAGACATATCTTATTGGGAAGGCAAGTGGACATTTTCACCGATCACAAGAGTCTCAAGTATATCTTCACTCAACCCAACCTCAACCTCAGGCAAACTCGATGGGTCGAAATGATTCAAGAATACAATCCGAGTATCGAATATACTCCTGGCAAGGCGAATGTGATTGCAGATGCTCTGAGCAAAAAGGCTTATTGCAACAGTCTAATTCTCAAGCCGTTTCAACCGGATCTCTGTGAAGCCTTCCGCAAGCTGAATCTTCAAGTTGTTCCTCAAGGCTTTCTGGCCAACCTCATAGTCTCTCCTACTTTGGAAGATCAAATTCGTGAGGCACAACTCCTGGATACCATGGTGAAGAAGGTAAAACATGGTATTGACAAGGGCTTTCCCAAGTACAAGTGCTATCGCTTGGATGACAAAGATACTCTTTTCTTTGAGGATCGTATTGTGGTTCCTAAAGGCGATCTGAGAAAAGTCATCATGAACGAGGCACACAATTCCCTCCTATCCATTCATCCTAGAAGTACAAAGATGTACCATGACCTCAAGCAGTCATATTGGTGGACTCGAATGAAGCGAGAGATTGCTCAATTCGTGAATGAATGTGATGTCTGCAGAAGGGTGAAAGTAGAACACCAACGACCAGCTGGTCTCCTCCAACCTCTTGCTATTCTGGAATGGAAGTTTGACCATATCGAGATGGACTTCGTGACTGGTTTTCCTAAGTCCAAGCGTGGAAATGATGCTATCTTCGTTGCCATTGACAAGCTTACCAAAGTGGCTCATTTTCTTCCTATCAAAGAATCTATCACAGCAGCTCAGCTGGCAGAGCTATACTCCTCCAGAATTGTCTCCTTGCACGGCATTCCACAATTGATATCTTCAGATCGTGGAAGCATCTTCACTTCTAAGTTCTGTGACTCCTTTCAGACGGCCATGGGTACCAACATTTGTTTCAGCACAACTTTCCATCCTCAAACAAGTGGCCAAGTCGAGCGAGTCAATCAAATCCTTGAAGATATGCTCAGGGCTTGTGTCATCTCTTTCAGTATGAAGTGGGAAGATTGTCTTCCATATGCCGAGTTCTCCTACAACAACAGCTTCCAAGCGAGTTCGGGCAAGGCCCCATTCGAAAATTCTCTATGGCAGAAAGTGTTGTACTCCTCTCAACTAGTCTGAGACAGGTGAACGCCAACTTCTTTGCAACGACTTGATCACAGAAGCCGAAGAAATGTGCAAAGTCATTCGTGAGAACCTCAAAGCCGCGCAATCGCGCCAAAAGAGTTACTATGATAGCAAGCACCGAGACTTGGCTTTTGAAATCGAAGACCATGTCTATCTCCGCGTCTCTCCAATGAAAGGCACTCGTCGCTTCAGTATCAAAGGGAAGCTTGCCCCTAGATACGTAGGTCCTTTCAAGATCATTGGCAAAAGAGGCGACCTCGCCTATCAACTTGAGCTTCCATCCAACTTTGCAAACGTGCATGATGTGTTTCACGTGTCACAGCTTCGCAAGTGCTTCAAGACTCCTGAGCGCACTATCAACTTCGAAGAAATCGACCTCCAAGAAGATCTATCTTATCATGAGCACCCCGTTGCTATTCTTGAAGAAACCGAGCGCAAGACTCGCAACAAGTCAATTAAATTCCTGAAAGTCAAGTGGTCACACCATTCCGACCGAGAAGCCACCTGGGAGCGCGAGGATCACCTCCGTTCCGAATATCCGGAGTTCTTTCAGTCCTAGATCTCGGGACGAGATCCTCTTGTAGTAGAGGAGAGTTGTAACACCCCAGATGTAACATGTCCCAATTTGGCAATATATCAACTTGACCTCATCCAGTTCTTGTGGGTTTTATCATGATTGGCCTCATCTTGTTTTGGTTGTGTGTGTTATTCTTTTCTTTGTCATGATCTCCTTACCATATTGCATTTGTGCTTCTTGTCACATTCCTTTTAGTCATCATATGTCATCATCATATAGTGCATTTTCATCTCATGCCATCTCATGTTGCATTTTGTCATTCATGTTGTTGCCATGAGCATCATGGGCATGACCTTGTCCCCCTTTCAAACCATTGCACCATCACTTCTCCTCCTTCCCTCTACTTCCTTCTTTTATCAAGTGCTATTTTTCCTTTCTCTATTAATGTTCATCTTCTCCCTGTAAATCTTGCTCCATGCCCTATGCCTCTCTGCCAAATATCTCCTTATTTGAAGTTGTTTTGGTCAGGTTCAAAAATGACACAGTTTGAATTATATTCAAACTTGTCTTATTTTTCTACCTCTAAAAAAAGCCCAATGCAATTTATTAAAATAGTGGATAATTCCAGGAGTTGGAGAATATTTTCTTTAAGCTCTAACTCCTCTCCTTTTTCCCTGAGCTTTTCTGTTTCTAATTCTGTTTAAAAAAATAGAAACAGAGCAGCAGCCTGCAGCCAGCGCAGCAGCCCCCCCTGGGCCTCGGCCTCCCAAGCCGACCCAGCTAGCGCACCGCGCAGCCCAGCCAGCCAGCCAGTCCGCTTGCCCGCTGGATGTTTCTCACCCAGCCGCCCCGATACCCAGTAGCCCGTACGCCCACGTGGCTAGTTGGGTCCCGCCCGTCAGCGCCTCCCCTGTTCCCCGCACCCACCTTTTCCCTCTCCTCTCGCCGTCGCCATGGGGACCGCGAGCACGACTGCGCGTGAGCTTGCGCCGCTCGCCCTAGCCCTTTTAAGCCCCAGTTTCCGTGTCCCCTGCTTCGCCTAGGGTTTCCCTCGTCCGCCGCCGCCATTTCCTGGTAAGTTTAGCCACCAGATCCACCACAACCGCTCCGTCCCGAGCGCACCTGAGAGCGCGTCCTCGCCGCCGGCGTGCTCTCCTTCGGCATATTCCCCGCCTGGCTTGTCCCTCTTCTTCCCCGTCGTCCACTACGTCCCTGTCGTCGACTACGTGGAGCCAGAGCCCCTGCAACAACCGCTTCTTCCTCGTCTTCTAACCCGGCCGCCGAACGAGTTTGTCCACCGCCTTCGTCGTCTTCGTCCACGTCCCGCCAAGCCAGGCGCACCATCGTGCTTGTGGTGAGCTTGCGCATCTTCCTGCCCCCTTTTCCCCCTCGTTTGCTTGCTCTAACCGCGGCCGCCCGATCTCGCCGCCGTCGGACCTCGTCTCCGGCGAGTGCTCCGACCTCTTTAGCCTCTCTGCGCATGTCCATAGGCATCGTCGTATCACGTAGGGTAGAACCGTGCTCCCTGCCGCTCGTTTAACCCAGCGCCTCGTCGTGGTTTAGCTCGTCGCCGCCCGCTCGGGACATCGTCGCCGGCAGCGTTTCCGTCGCTGTTGGGCGTCGTGCGTTCCAAGCGCGAGTGCGGGATCCCCTTGCGATCCCGTAGCACCCTTCCGCCACTCCGTTAGGGCGCCGGAGCTGCTCCGGTGATCCCTCTGCCGCCTCTGGTCGCACTAGTGATGTGCTCTGTTTTCTTCCGTGGGGATAGAAGCAGTAGCAGCAGATAAAAGGGGCCGAGACATTTTCCTATTAGTAGTTCCCGCCTAGCCCAGTGGTTGCCGATGCAGAGCCACACCGGGGAGACCCGGGTTCGATCCCCCGCGGCTGCATATTTCTTCCCCCCCCTTTTTTCCTGTTTCTTGCACTGTGCGTATGACAGGGTGGCCCCACCTGTCATACTCTCTTGGTTGTTTGTTTTTTATTTATTGTATTATTATTATTTGTTTTATTTTAGTTCCCTGCGAATATTCCATTCCTGGCATATGGAATCTGTCCTTTTCGGGCAAGTCCATTTCTGGACGTTTCCAATTATGGAATATGTCATTTCTGTCATTTACCATATAGGGCGGGTTTTAACTTAGTGCATTTGTGATGATTTTTCTACAGCAACCCTAACATATTATGTATGTTTTTGGGGTAGAAAAATCCCACCAATCCAGTGGTGGCATTAGTTTCTGCATTTGAGCAAGTTCATAATCATGTCATCTCACTTCATATTGTCGTTTTGTCTCTTATGTGTTTGTTCATGCAAATATGCTAGTTGTTTGTTTTGCACATGAGTAGCTTCATTTCCATGCCTACTTCATGCTAGTACTTGTTCCATGCCATGACATGCCTGTTAGTGAGTTAATCGAGCCTGTAGAGATGCCATGATGAATCTATTTCTGCTATGTCTAGTAATTCCACTAAGTCTGTAGATATTGTTTTCTTTTGCATCATTGCCATGCTATTTTAGTCATGCTCTAGTGGTTTTTAGATCGAGCTCAGTGTTCATGTTTCGTAGAGCATCTCCTGTACATCACTGCTGTGCATCTTGTTCATATGTTTGGGTGCTATAGCTTATTTATACTTTGCATCCAAGTGGCCATGTTGCTGTTTGCATCATATTTTGTCGTGCTTGTCATTTGAAAACCGTGCATCCGAATCCGGTGATCTCTATATCGATTTCAACCGAAATCATCTCATCTTTCCAGCGGCATACTTGGTTTGCCAAGTTGATGCCTTGTTCATCATCTTTCCTTCCGAAGCACACATATGCATTGCATATCACATCTCGCATATCATGACATGTATTGCATCATGTTGCTTGTGCATTGCACCGTGATTTATTGTGGTTCCTTTGCTTGTGTTCTTGCTTTGGGTAGAGTCGGGAGACGAGTACGTGCACGAGGAACCAGTTGAGAACGCTTACGAGGATCAAGCCTTCGGCAACTCTGAGAACCTTGCAGGCAAGATGACCATACCTTCGATATCACTTCTATCTTTGCTTGCTAGTACTCGCTCTATCGCTATGTTAGCTCTTCCTGCCATTGTTTACCATGCCTCCCTATTGCCATGTTAAACCTCTAACCACCCTGTCCTAGCAACCGTTGTTTGGCTATGTCACTGCTTTTGCTCAGCCCCTCTTATAGCATTGTTAGTTGCAGGTGGAGATGAAGTTTGTTCCTGGTCGGAACATGGATATTTTGGGCTATCACAATATCTCCTATTTAAAATAATGCACCTTATATACTTGGTAAAGGGTGGAAGGCTCGGCCTTATGCCTGGTGACTTGTTCCACTCTTGCCGCCCTAGTTTCCGTCATACCGGTGTTATGTTCCTTGATTTTGCGTTCCTTACACGGTTGAGTGATTTATGGGACCCCCTTGACAGTTCGCTTTGAATAAAACTCCTCCAGCAAGGCCCAACCTTGGTTTTACCATTTGCCACCTAAGCCTTTTTCCCTGGGGTTTTCGCGAGCCCGAGGGTCATCTTTATTTTAACCCCCCCCCACCCCCGGCCAGTGCTCCTTCGAGTGTTGGTCCGAAATGAGTAGACTGCGGGGCCACCTCAGGGAAACTTGAGGGCTGGTTTTACTCGTAGGATGTCTCATCCGGTGTGCCCTGAGAACGAGATATGTGCAGCTCCTATCGGGATTTGTCGGCGCATCGGGCGGCTTTGCTGGTCTTGTTTTACCATTGTCGAAATGTTTTGCGAACCGGGATTCCGAGACTGATCGGGTCTTCCCGGGAGAAGGTTTATCCTTCGTTGACCGTGAGAGCTCATGATGGGCTAAGTTGGGACACCCCTGCAGGGTATATAATCTTTTGAAAACCGTGCCCGTGGTTATGAGGCAGATGGGAATTTGTTAATGTCCGGTTGTAGATAACTTGACACTTGACTTCATTAAAATGCATCAACAGCGTGTGTAGCCATGATGGTCTCTTCTCGGCGGAGTCCGGGAAGTGAACACGGTTTGTATTATGCTTGACGTAAGTAGTTTCAGGATCACTTCTTGATCGCTTCTAGCTTCTCGACCGACGCGTTGCTTCTCTTCTCGCTCTCACTTGCGTATGTTAGCCACCGTATATGCTTAGTGCTTGCCGCAGCTCCACCATATTACTCCTTTACCTACCAATGAGCTTAAATAGTCTTGATCTCACGGGTGTGAGATTGCTGAGTCCCCGTGGCTCACAGATTCTACCAAAACAGATGCATGTGCCGAGGATACTGGTGCAGATGGTGCAACTGAGCTGAAGTGGGAATTTGATGAGGCCCTTGGTCATTACTATGTATTGTTTCCAGATGATCAGTAGTGGAGCCCAGTCAGGGCGATCGGGGATCTAGCATTTGGGGTTGTCTTCTTTTCATTTGAACTTGCCCGTAGCCGGTCTATGAGTGTATTTGAATGATGTATGATCTTAATTTATGTATTGTGTGAAGTGGCGATTGTAAGCCAACTCTCTTTATCACATTCTTGTTCATTACACGGGATTGTGTGAAGTTGACCCTTCTTACGACAAAACCACCATGTGGTTATGCCTCTAAGTCGTGCTTCGACACGTGGGAGATATAGCCGCATCATGGGTGTTACAGAAAGAGGGGATGCCATCCGGGGCATCCCCAAGCTTTGGCTCTTTGTTGTCCTTGAACATTACCTTGGGGTGCCTTGGGCATCCCCAAGCTTAGGCTCTTGCCACTCCTTATTCCATAGTCCATCGAATCTTTACCCAAAACATGAAAACTTCACACCAGAAAACTCGTAAGCTCCGTTAGTATAAGAAAATAAAACCACCACTTAGGTACTATAATGAACTCATTCTAAATTCATATTGGTGTAATATCTACTATATTCCAACTTCTCTATGGTTCATACCCTCCGATACTACTCATAGATTCATCAAAATAAGCAAACAATACATAGAAAACAGAATCTATCAAAAAACAGAACAGTCTGTAGTAATCTATATCAAATGTATACTTCTGGAACTCCACAAATCCTACAAAATTAGGAAGTCCTAAGAAATTTGTGTGAAAATCCAGAACAAAAAGAATCCGATCATAATCACGTTTATGTGAATTATCAAAACTAATTTACTGGGTGCGCAAGTTTCTGATTTTCACCAGGATCAACACAACTATCATCGTAAGCTATCCTAAAGGTCTTACTTGGCACTTTATTGAAACAAAAGCTATAAAACATGATTACTACAGTAGCATAATCATGTGAACATACAAAAACAGTAAGGGTAAATATTGGGTTGTCTCCCAACAAGCGCTTTTCTTAATGTCTTTTAGCTAGGCATGATGATGACAATGATGCTCACATAAAAGATAAGAATTGGAACTTAATGGGAGCATCATGAAGCGTATGACTAGCACGTTTAAGCCTAACCTACTTCCTATGAATAGGGATTTCGTGAGAAAACAACTTATGGAAACAATAATCAACTAGCATAGGAAGGAAAAACAAGCAAAACTTCAAGATTTTAAGCACATGGAGAGGAAACTTGATATTATTGAAATTCCTACAAGCATATATTCCTCTCTCATAATAATTTTCAGTAGCATCATGAATGAATTCAACAATATAACCAGCACCTAAAGCATTCCTTTCATGATCTACAAGCATAGAAAATTTATTACTCTCCACATAAGCAGATTTCTTCTCATGAATAGTAGTGGGAGCAAACTCAACAAAATAATTATCATGTGAGGAATAATCCAATTGAAAACCAAAATCATGATGACAAGTTTCATGGTTATCATTGTTCTTAATAGCATACAAGTCATCACAATAATCATCATAGATAGCAACTTTATTCTCATAATCAATTGGAACCTCTTTCGAAATAGTGGATTCATCACTAAATAAAGTCATGACCTCTCTAAATCCACTTTCATAATTATCACAATAATATTCAACATCCTCCAAAATAGTGGGATCATTACTTCCTAAAGTTTACACTCTTCCAAACCCACTTTCATGAATATAATCATCATAAATAGGAGGCACGCTATCATAATAAATTTTCTCATCAAAACTTGGGGGACAAAAAATATCATCTTCATCAAACATAGCTTCCCCAAGCTTGTGGCTTTGCATATCATTAGCATCATGGATATTCAAGGAACTCATACTAACAACATTGCAATCATGCTCATCACACAAAGATCTAGTACCAAACATTTTAGTGTATTCTTCTTCTAGCACTTGAGCACAATTTTCCTTTTCATCAAACTCGCGAAAGATATTAAAAAGATGTAGCGTATGAGACAAACTCAATTCCATTTTTTTTGTAATTTTCTTTTATAAACTAAACTAGTGATAAAACAAGAAACAAAAATAGTCGATTGCAAGATCTAAAGATATACCTTCAAGCACTCACCTCCCTGGCAACGGCGCCAGAAAATATCTTGATGTCTACTACACAACCTTCTTCTTGTAGACGTTGTTGGGCCTCCAAGTGCAGAGGTTTGTAGCACAGTAGCAAATTTCCCTCAAGTGGATGACCTAAGGTTTATCAATCCGTGGGAGGTGTAGGATGAAGATGGTCTCTCTCAAACAACCCTGCAACCAAATAACAAACAGTCTCTTGTGTCCGCAACACACCCAATACAATGGCAAATTGTATAGGTGCACTAGTTCGGCGAAGAGATGGTGATACAAGTGCAATATGGATAGTAGATATAGGTTTTTGTAATATGAAAATATAAAAACAGCAAGGTAACAAGTGGTAAAACTGAGCGTAAACGGTATTGCAATGGTAGGAAACAAGGCATAGGGTTCATACTTTCACTAGTGCAAGTTTTCTCAACAATAATAACATACTTGGATCATATAACTATCCCTCAACATGAAACAAAGAGTAACTCCAAAGCCACTAATAGCGGAGAACAAACGAACAGATTATGGTAGGGTACGAAACCACCTCAAAGTTATCCTTTCTATTATATCTATTCAAGAGTCCATAGTAAAATAACATGAAGCTATTTTTTCCGTTCAATCTATCATAGAGTTCATAATAGAATAACACCTTAAGACACAAATCAACCAAAACCCTAATGTCACCTAGATACTCCATTGTCACCTCAAGTATTCGTGGGCATGATTATAAGATATGCATCACACAATCTCAGATTCATCTATTCAACCAACACAAAGTACTTCAAAGAGTGCCCCAAAGTTTATACCGGAGAGTCCAGACGAAGACCTGTGCCAACTCCTATGCATAGGTTCATGGGCGGAACCCGCAAGTTGATCACCGAAACATACATCAAGTGGATCACGTAATATCCCATTGTCACCACAGATAAGCACGACAAGACATACATCAAGTGTTCTCAAATCCTTAAAGACTCAATCCGATAAGATAACTTCAAGAGGAAAACTCAATTCATCACAAGAGAGTAGAGGGGGAGAAACATCATAAGATCCAACTATAATAGCAAAGCTCGCGATACATCAAGATCGTATCACCTCAAGAACACGAGAGAGAGAGAGAGAGAGAGAGAGATCAAACACATAGCTACTGGTACATACCCTCAGCCCTGAGGGTGAACTACGCCCTCCTCGTCATGGAGAGCGCTGGGATGATGAAGATGGCCACCGGTGAGGGAATCCCCCCTCCGGCAGGGTGCCGGAACGGGCTCCCGAGAGGTTTTTGGTGGCTACAGAGGCTTGCGGCGGCGGAACTCCCGATATATTGTGTGCTTCGATGTTTTTAGGGTATATGGGAATATATAGGCGAAAGAAGTCGGTCGGGGGAGCCTTGAGGGGCCCACGAGATAGGGGGCACGCCAAGTTGGGGGGCGCACCCCCCACCCTCGTGGCCACCTCGAAGCTTCCTTGACTTCAACTCCAAGTCTCCTGGATGACGTTCGTTCCAAAAATCACGTTGCTGAAGGTTTCATTCCGTTTGGACTCCGTTTGATATTCCTTTTCTTCGAAACACTGAAATAGGCAAGAAAACAACAATATGGGTTGGGCCTCCGGTTAATAGAGTAGTCCCAAAAATAATATAAAAGTGTATAATAAAGCCCATAAACATCCAAAACACGTAATAATATAGCATGAATGCTTCATAAATTATAGATACGTTGGAGACGTATCACTAAGCTCTAGTGTTTGTTCTAATCTTAGCTAACCCTAGAACGGAGGAGGGAGAAGACTATATATAGTCCAAGCCACGAAGGGGTAAGTGAGGGGTGTAAGGGTACATGGGTCGCACCCAACACACTGCTCGCAGGCAGGGCCGGAAGTTTCGGGCGCCAGACATTTCGGGGAAGTGTCCGGGTAGGGGCTGGGGTTTCCAGAGAGTTTGCACTTGTAGGAGTCATCATGGATGGAAGTTCCGGGTAGGTCTAGAAGTTCCAGGGTCGAGGCCAAAGGTTCCGGGAGTTCCATAAGCTTGTCCTTGCTTCTTCCTCCTTCTCTTCCAAGCTTTCCTCATAGATGGTGTAGGCATACTCTTGAGCTTGGACTCCTCCCCGATGAATGTGTTTCTCCGCTCACACCTAAGCGTGCACATGAGAAAGGGGTCAAATAGTTACCATCCTCAAAGGGCACAAGTAGACACATGTAAAGACGAAGATTCACCTTTGTATGTTTCAACTAGATGTTGCATGTGTCTCTTGGCAAAGGAGCTCTTGACATGGTGATCTCCGTAGGGTGCTCCGCACCACTCTCATTGCTACCAATATCTTTTGGTCTGAACTAACAGGAGGTATTCCTCTAGCAAGTTAAAAAATGACAATTTTGCTCAAAAGCTTCCACAATGCAAACAAAAAGAGATCTACGCATTCAATAACGCCTATGGAAGAGGTGAGCCGGATAGTACGGTACCTCGGTGAAGTAATATTTCATGTGCATGGAAGTCCGAGAGATCGGTTGCGCAAAATGCAAAGATGGCCAACTGTCAATCCTCGACACTTTCTCTTCTTGTTGGTCTCCAATTCTTGGACCAGACGCAACAAGAAGAGCTGCTCGATGATAACTCACAAGTATAGGGGATCAATTTTAGCCTTTCTCGATAAGTAAGAGTGTCGAACCCAACGACGAGCTAAAGGTGGAACAAATATTCCCTCAAGTTCTATCGACCATCGATACAACTCTAGCACAATTTACGTTTGCTTTACCTAGAACAAGTATGAAACTAGAATTAATTTGTACGTGTAAAGGGATAGGTGTAACATCCAAAAATTCTAAATTTTGGAATGTTATATTAAATAAATAATTATGATTGCTTGTTTGATTGTTGTGTCATTGATTGTGTGAAATTGAGTGGAAATTGGAAGTTTTTGAAATTTGAATGTGAGGGAATAAAAGGACGTTCCCAAACTTTCATCCTTGCATTTTTTATCTCCATGAATTCAAATTCATTTCATCACAAAACCATAGAGTGAAGATAATATGACTTCTTCCATTTAAAGAAATGAAAATGAGTTTTGGAAAAGATATGAATACCATTTGAAAATTCGTTCAAATCAGAAACTTTAAGTAACTCAATAAGTTCATGAGGGAAGACAAAATGACTTCTTCAAATTCGAAGAAAGAGAGTTGGAAGTTTTAAAGGAATAATTTGGAAGTCACTTTGAAGTTGTTTGAATTTCCAAATTTCAAATCCTCTGAAAAATATTCAAAATGATGGAAGAAATATGACACTTCAAAATTAAGAGGGCATTTTAAATATAACTTGGCCAAGGGAAACAAAAAAAATTGAAATATGTTTGAAATTCAATTTCAAATCGAATTGGGAATTATTTGGGTTTCTATTCAAACTATTTTCTCCTAAAAATAAATAAACAAAAAAAAGAGTAAAATGATTCCCTTTAATAGAAAATTAGGAGAAAATAAATTTGAAATCATTTTGCTATTTTAAAAATGATTTAATTGATTTTAAATGCAACAGTAGCATTGTTTAACTTTTATGAATTTTTGTGGAATTTATTTGAACTTGGAAAATAGTTCATCTTATTCTTGGTATTTCTTTCTAAATGCCTATGTAGATTTATTATTGTTATTATTTTCCTCTGTTGCAGTTTTTTTTGTTTAGAAAAAACCTCCACAGCCTAGACCAAAACAGAGTTCGGCCCAGGAGCGAACTGCACGGCCCAGGCCAGCCAGCCGGCCTTTAGCCACATCGCAACCCCAAGCACCCCTCGTCGCGCCTATATAAGCACCGCAGTGAATGGGTATGCACCAGTAGGAATCTGCCACGTGGCCAGGGATCAGTTCGCAGATATTTTCTTTCACTATTTAGTCCCTGAATTTCACATATTAGTCCCTGAACTTCATTTAGCCACACCTTTTTAACGGTAAGTCCAAATTGGACAAAACTAGCGGGAATTTATTTGTATCGATTAGATCTATCCAGAGAACCTATCATTTCAAACTTTTGACAATTTCAAATTTTAATTATTTTAAATTCAAATTCAAACTCTATTTGGCCATATCTCCTAAACCATAGCTCCATTTAAAGTAATTCTAATGTAGGGCAGAACCCTAGATGCCTGATCTTTCACAATTGGAGGGGATCCTACAAATAACATGAAGAACACGATGGGAAAACGAGGGGAAACACAAGACAAATCACTCAACCAACAAGATATGGTCACACATATGCTTGATCCTCAAAACACAAAGAGTGATACACGATTCAAAGTCAACAAGGGACGATACAACGGGTCTACTCCGTGAGGAGGTCTTGAAGGGTCTTCCTGTAAAGGGGTCTTGAATCCGCTTGGGGGATCTTCTCCGAAGAGGCGCTCGACTCCGATCGAGAAGTAACCAAGTGGTGAGCAAAGCTCTATCTCAAATATGAGCTATCACAAAGATAACCCTAAAAAGAGGGCGGAGGAGGTCTATTTATAGTCTAAGTGGACGAAAGGGTAAGTGGCTTCGGCCCAACACGCGGGCGGTCACACAGGTGTCAGACGTCCGATGGTCACTGGTCGTCCGAAGGCTCGCGAGGGTCCGGACGTCTGGTGCGGGTCGAGCATCCGATGTTTCGGCTCTGGTCAGGACTTGTCGAGCGTCCGGTCGGGTTTGGTCGTCCGGTCGTTCGGTCGTCTGGAAGTCTCCATTTTTTCGATGTTTTAGCTCGGGTGTGGTGGTGCCGGTCGTCCGGTGTAGCTCAGTCGTCCGAGTGCTGGGAGGTGTCGGTCATCCGGTGTTGCTTGGACGCCCGGGCGTTGGATCATGCGTTGGTTGGAACTTGGCTAGCAGTTGGAACCTCCACGCCTCGGACATCCGAGAGACGTCGGTCGTTCGATGACTAGGAGTTTCAAGTAGTCCTTCGTCTTGTCCATTGAACTTGGTGTCCTTATCGTCTTATCCATTGGGTGTACCTGATCCATGGCTTTCCTCCAAATACCTGATCACACATAGGGTCTCCGCATGAGGTAGTAGCCATGTCTCATAGGTAGAAAGTGGGAGTTCGGAGAGGAGCGAGTTCACCTTATCTTAGATAGCCTTTGCTCGAGCTCTTATCATTGGTCCAAGTGGTGTCATGGGAGATGTAGATACGTCCATGGGGATGATCGTGGGATGCTCCGCATCATCTTCCTCCCCCCCCCCTTGGGAAAGATCCGACCTCGGATCGAAAGCTTCATCACCTTGGTATGGCAAGAGGTCTTTGACGTTGAAGATGTCGCTCATGTTGTACTTGTTGAATGGGAGGTCGATCTTCTAAGCGTTGTTGTTGTAGCGTGCTAGCACCTTGAAGGATCCATCGGCTCGTGGAAGAAGTTTGGACTTGCATTCGTTGGGGAAGCGCTCCTTGCGAAGGTGTAGCCACATAAGATCTCTGATGTTGAATATCATGGGGTGCTTGTTGATGTTGAGCTTGGTCGCGAGTCGTTGTACTTGGCGCTTGATGGTGTGCCTTGTATCTTCATGCATCTTCTTGAGGTAGCTTGCTCGTGCACTCACGTCCATGTTGGTGCGCTCTTGTAGTGGAAGAGGAAGAATGTCCAATGGGGATAACGGGTTGAAGCCGTAGACGACCTTGAAGGGGGACTTGCCGGTAGTCGAATGTCTTGCGTGGTTGTAGGCATATTCGGCGATGGGTAGGCACTCCTCCCACTCCTTGATGTTCCTCTTGATCAACACACGATGTAGGGTGGAGAGTATTCGGTTCGTCACCTCCGTTTGGCTATCGGTTTGAGGATGGTATGTCGAAGAGAACAAAAGCTTGATTCCGAGCTTGGCGCGTAGGGTCTTCCAAAAGTAACTCAAGAACTTGACGTCGCGGTCCGAGACAATCGTCTTTGGCACTCCATGGAGGCGCAAGATTTCCCTACAAAAAAGATTTGCAATATGTGAAGCATCGTCTATCTTATTGCATGGGATAAAATGAGCCATCTTAGAGAATCGGTCCACAAAAACAAACACGGAATCCTTTCCATTTTGAGTTCTAGGTAAACCAAGTACAAAGTCTATGTTAATGTCTTCCCAAGGTTGATAAGGAATATGAAGAGGCATGTAAAGACCATGGGATTGAGATTTTGACTTAGCTTTGCGACATGTAGAGCATTGGTTGGTGAAGCGTGAGACGTCGCGGAACATCTTGGGCCAAAAATAGTTCTTGGAGAGCATAGCGAATGTCTTGTCGCGTCCAATGTCTCCCATGAGTCCGCCTCCATGATCCTCCTGCAAAAGGATCAAACAAAGAGAAGACTCAGGAATGCAAAGTTTGTTAGCTCTCATAAGATAATAATCCTTGATATAATATCGTTCCCAAGATGTATGCGTCAAACACTTAGCATAAGGAATAGAAAAAATAGGATCATGCACATACAAGTCTTTTATGTGCTCAAATCCAATGACATTCAATTCAAGTTTAGTGACAAGCATGCATATGCGGGAAAGAGCATCTGCCACTACATTTTCCTTACCTTTGATGCACTTGATGACATAAGGAAATGACTCAATTAATTCACTCCATTTAGCATGACACTTGTTCAACTTAGTTTGACCCTTTAAGTACTTAAGCGTTTCATGATAGGTATGGATGATAAATTCATGAGGGCGAACATAATGTTCCCATTCACGCAAAACTCACACTAAAGCATATAGCTCTTTGTCATATTTGGGGTAATTGAGTTGCGCTCCGAAAAGTTTCTCACTAAAGTATGCTATGGGGTGCTTCTCTTGCGTTAACACACCTCCTATGCCATTACCACTAGCATCGCAATGAATTTCAAAAGGTTTGTCAAAGTTGGGTAATGCAAGCATGAGTAAGAAAATTGTTAAGCTCATTAAATGCGGTATCTTGCGATGGTCCCCAAACAAATGGCGCATTTTCTTACTCAAATAACGTAAAGGTGAAGCAATGGTGCTAAACTCCTTCACAAATCTATGATAGAAACCGGCTAAACCAAGAAAACTATGCACTTGTTGCAAGTTTGTTGGTTGGGGCCAAGTTTTAATAGCATTTATCTTAGATTCATCTACATAAACACCCTTAGAAGACACAACAAAACCCGAGAAAACAAGCTTATCAACACCAAAAAGGCATTTGTCCATATTAGCATAAAGGCGCTCTTTCCTAAGGGTTTGCAACACGGTTCTAAGATGGGTGACATGATCTTTGAGGGATTTGCTAAAGACAAGAATATCATCAAATAGACCACAACAAATACACCAATATAGGGATGAAGAACAAATTACATGACTCGCATGAAAGTACCGGGTGCTTCGGATGAACCCATTGGCATAACTAGCCATTCATATAAGCCAAATTTGGTCTTAAATGCGGTTTTCCATTCACCACCTTCTTGGATGCGTATTTGATAGTAGCCACTCTTAAGATCAATCTAAGAGAAAATGGTGGCTCTGCTAAGCTCATCAAGCATATCATCTAAGCGTGGAATAGGGTAACGATATCTAACGGTGATAGCATTGATGGGACGGCAATGAAAAACCATGTGATAAGTGTCGTCTTTCTTTGGAACAAGAATGACCAGAACGGTACAAGGGCTCAATCTTTCGTGTACTTGACCGTTGTCTACGAGTTGTTGTACTTGCCGTTGGATCTCCTTAGTTTCCTCGGGGTTGATGTGGTAGGGAACCTTGTTAGGTAGAGGTGCTCCGGGGATGAGGTCGATTCGGTGCTCAATGCCTCATAGTGGAGGTAGACCCGGAGGTAGCTCATCGGGGAAAACATCTTGGAATTCCTGCAAAAGAGAAGACAACACTAAAGGCAGATCGTGAGAGGTGTTAGTTTTTGGTGCCTCATCCTTGCACACAAGGACACGGTGCATAACACGTGATGGGTTCTCACACACGTCTCTCGTCTCACTTTTGGTGGCAAATAGGACTAAGTTTTTCTTGTCGCTCATCATGGAGGCATTTTGGCTGGTGGCGCTCACTCTCTTTTGGGTGGGTCACTCTCTCACTCTTTTCTCCATGATGGGTGGCTTGCTTGTCGGCGATCACTTGACTTGGAGATATAGGTTGTAGCACGTACTCCTTTCCCTTCAACTTGAAGTTATAGTGATTTGTACGCCCGTTGTGGATGACGCCGCGGTCAAATTGCCATGGTCGACCAAGAAGGAGGTGGCAAACGGACATCGGGACGACATCACACTCCAAAGTGTTTGCATATGCCCCGATTCTGAAGGAGACTTTGACCGTATGCTCGACTTGGATAGTGCTGGAATCGCTTAGCCATTGAACCTTGTAGGGTGCTGGTGCTTCATCTTGACCAATTGGAGCTTGGAGCATAATTCTTCACATGCCAAGTTGTGACAACTCCCTACATCAATGATGACCTTGACGGACCTCCCATTGATGCAGGCCTTAGTGTGGAAGATGTGGCATCTTTGGTCTTCGTCTTGTTGATGTTGAAGAGTCAAGACTATGCAGACAACGAGAGCGGGGCTCGAATCCTCATCACAAAAGACTTGATCATCTTCATCTGCATTCACACGCCGGTGCATGGCCACTTGCTCAAGGGCTTCCATCTCCTCTTCACACATGGAGTCATAGGTTCCGCCGCCGTTGAGGATCATGGTGCGCTTGTTGGTACACTCAAAGGACTTGTTGCCTCTGCCGCCGCATGTGAAACACTTGCTGGAACTTGTCTTGACGGTCTCATCGGTTGGAGTAGATGATGAGGCGTGCGGCTTGAAGTTGCTTGTAGTAGGAGGATGACTTGAGGTTGTCGAAGTTTTCTTGTAACTCGACTTGTCGCCGTTGCTTGTAGTTGGCTTGGCTGAGGTAGGCGTTGTTGGAGTCATTCAAGCTTGGGTGTTGGATAAGCCGTAGCTCTTTGACGAGTACTTGGCGTACTTGAAGTCATCTTGCACTTGACAGTCCTCTTTGGTAGCTTGATGCACTAGCTCAATGAGGTTGGAGTAGGGTTGGAAGTCAGCAATCTTCTTGATGGGATGATTGAGGCCATTCAAGAAATGGGCCATAGTTTGCTCATCATCTTCTGTCACATTGGCTCTTATCATGGCAATCTCCATTTCCTTGTAGTATTCTTCAACGCTCTTTGTTCCTTGCTTGAGGAGTTGGAGTTTCTTGAAGATATCATGGTTGTAGTAGGTTGGCACAAAGCATGCTCGCATGACATCTTTCATTTCCTCCCATGTGGTGATTGGTGGTTCACCTCTTGCTTCTCGGCGTTCAAGGACTTGTTCCCACCATATGAGCACATAGTCTTGGAACTCAAGGGATGCTAAAGCGGTCTTCTTCTCTTCCTCCTAGTTGTGCAAATGAAAGATCTTGTCGACCTTCAATGCCCATGGAAGGTACTCTTCGGGATCATTGCTTCCGTGGAACTTGGGCATGGTGAACTTGAGCTTGCCGTAGCATTGCTCTTCATTGTGATTGGGTCGAGGGTGACGATGATGCCCTTGACGTGGAGGATTTTCAACCTCATATTGCTCTTGGCGTGGAGGATTTCCAAAATCATCTTGCTCTTGATTAACTTGAGGTTGTGGAGGAGCTTGTCGAGCTTGTGGAGTAGCTTGAGGAACTTGACGATGCATTCTTGCTTGGTAGTTTTGCTCTTGAATTTCTTCTCGAAGTGCTTCCTCTTGATTGCACCTATCACGGTTGTGGTTGGCATTGGCTCGACTTGATTCTTAAAGGGCACGTTGCACCTCAAAAGTTTATGCTTCACGTTGTTGTTGAAGACGTTCACCCTCGCGTCTTGTTTGTCTTGATGTTGTCGCGCTTGCTCTTCCTCTTGTAGACGTTGACGTTGACAATGTGCTTGCTTGTCGAACTGCTCTTGTGGATAATTGTCGTGTAGAGGATCATGAGTTGCTTTACGTTCTTGGCGCGTGGCTCGACGTAGAGTGTTTGATGTCGGTGTACTTGAGCCAGAGAAGGTGTCGTCGGTGTGCCGACTCGAACGGCTCCGTCTTGAGTTGGACGAAGTGGAAGGATGGCGGTTCACCAACAAGGCACGAATCTCGTCCATTCTTGCATCCTTCTCTTGTTTGTTTGCGTCGAGCTTGTTGTCAAAGTAGTCTCTTGTTCATTGCTCGGAGAGTCACAAGTCGGTGGCGAGATTGTCGATGCGGTCGCTCATTGCTTGTTGTTCTTGATGTAAAGCCCGTTGTGCACCGAAGAGGTGGTTCTTGGTGACATAGGATGACATGTCGTCGTCTTGCTCGATGAAGAGTAGGTTGGTAGAAGAACTTGGCCTATCCATCATTCCAAGCAAATATATATGAGTGGGAGAAAGATAAGAACTTATACCAAATGTACCTTGACCGATGTTGAAGATGGATCAATGATCACTCAAATGTGGAACAAGGAAATAACACAATTGGTACCAATTCTTGTCGGTTCTCACAACTACACAAGTAAAACCTTATGGTGGAGCTCGGCTAGGATGGTGGCACAAAATTTGATGCAATTGTTAGTGTGCCTCAATAATGTTGGAAAAAATTCACAACTTTATAAATGCAACAAGTAGACCAATAGAAAGATATGGTAGACGGAAATACACACACACAAATAGATAAGTGGGGTCGTGCAACCAAGGAATGAGCCAAAACGTGGAATCCGTGAAAATGCTCTTGTTGCACAACACTAGAGAGACGCTAGCACGATTGCACAATAGGCGGATACGAAACTTGTGCACAACCTACTAAACAAAAATGCAACGACTTCTATCCCAAGTAAGCTATATGTATGGTATTCTGATGGTATGATCCAAGATGATCGGATATGATAATCTTAATGTATTATGATGTTATGGTTCTTGCTTATAAGCTCTTTGATTATCTTTCCCTTTTTCTTAAAAGCTTGTTTGGCTCTTTCTCTTTTGAGCGATTTTCCCAAGCAAAACTTCACGAACCAAGATAGCAATTGTGTATATGCGATGACAACTTTGTGACACAAAAGATGATACCAAGATATGCACCACTATGATATGGTATGTATGCTACGGGGATTAAGATCACTAATGTGCACAAGTCACGTTGCCGGCAATACTCGAAGGCTAGTCTCGATGGGTAAGTAACACAAAAGCAAGGCGATGGTGGTTATCACTGCAATGGCAAGGAATGTACCATGAAAGGATATCATGATACCAAGATAAAAGTAGAGGTTACCATTCTTGCTTACGGTCGAGGTGTCAAAATTGTGGAGCGGTCGATGTCGATGATGAATATGAGCGGCAGTGTTGTCGTTGTCGAACCGTCCCTAAGTAGCCGAAACACGTTAGGAAATGGAAACCGAAACTCAAAACTCTAAGACCAAAACGTGTCAAAATTTGTCAGAGTGCGAAAGGGGTGAGCGATGGTGGTTGCAGAAAGCGCTAGTGGCACGCAAGTGCGTATGCGGAAGTGGTGGTGGAACAATGGGGGAAACTAAACTGAAAATATTCCATTTTGTCAGGGATGGTCGGATGACCGATGGTAGTCGGACAACCGGAAGTCGTCAGACGTCCGGTGACAGTCGGACGTCTGGTGCCTAGGCGATTTCAGGCACGGGATGAACTCGGGTTCTCGAGGTGTGGATGACGAAAAATGGTCAAATCCGAGCGATTGTGTGGATGGAAATGGTGGAGATGATGGGGGAAAGCTAGATCCACTCATGGAAAAGCAAATCCATGGATCGGATCCAACTAAACTTCATCACACCAACAAATCACAAAAAATCTGGGGCTATTTTTGGAGGGGATTTTTGGATTAGGATGAAAAAAACAACAAAATCAAGCTAGAAAACAAAGGGTAGGGGCTCCAAATACGTGATCAACGTGGCTCATGACATCAAGATGATGTAGGGTAGAACCCTAGATGACCGATATTTCACGATTGGAAGGGACCCTATGAAGAACACGAAGAACACGAGGGGAAAACGAGGGGAAAACAAGGGGAAACACAAGAGAAATCACTCAACCAACAAGATATGGTCACACATATGCTAAATCCTTGAAACACGAAGAGTGATACACGATTCAAAGTCAAGAAGGGACGATAAAAAGGGTCTTCTCCGTGAGGAGGTATTGAAGGGTATTCTCGTAAAGGGGTCTTGAATCTGCTTGGGGGATCTTCTCCAAAGAGGCGCTCGACTCCGATGGAGAAGTAACCAAGTTGATGAGCAAATCTCTATCTCAAATATGAGCTATCACAATGCTAACCCTAGAAAGAGGGCGAAGGAGGTCTATTTATAGTCCAAGTGGATGAAAGGGTAAGTGGCTTCGTCCCAACACGCGGGCGGTCACACAGGCGTCGGACGTCCGGTGGTCACCGGTTGTTCGAAGGCTCGCGAGGGTCCGGACGTCCGGTGACAGCCGGGCGTCCGACGTTTTGGCTCTGGTCAGGACTTGTCGGGCGTCCGGTCTAGGTTGGTCATCCGGAAGTCTCCATTCTTCTGATGTTTTGGCTCGGGTGTGGTGGTGACGGTCGTCCGGTGTCGCTCGATCGTCCAAGCGCTGGGAGGTGTCGTTCGTCCGGTGTTTCTTGGACATCCGGGCGCTGGAGCATGCGCTGGCTGGTACTTGGCTGGCCGGTCGGAGCCTCCAGGCGTCGGACGTCCGAGATACGTCAGTCGTCCGATGACTGAGAGTTTAGAGCCTTCTTCTTGTCCATTGAACTTTGTGTCCTTGCCATCTTGTCCGTTGGGTGTAGCTGATCTGTGGCTTTCCTCCATATACTTGATCACACATAGGGTCTCTGCATGATGTAGTAGCCATGTCTCATAGGTAGAAAGTGGGAGTTCGGAGAGGAGCGAGTTCACCTTATCTTCGATAGCCTTTGCTCGAGCTCTTGTCATTGGTCCAAGTGGTGTCGTGGGATATGTAGATACGTCCATGGGGATGATCGTGGGATGCTCCGCATCAAATTCTTTTTGCACTTTGTCACCATAGCCAAACCCTATGACTTGGACCATTCTCGCATTACTTTTTTCACACAATTAGGATATGTCCATTAATATTTTACTCATATGCCTAGTATGCGCTATAGTTCACATCACTTTTTGAACCATATGTCATAGGTTGTTTTGCACTTAGAATATTTTTAGTGATAGTTAAGTGTGTTGTGTTTTCATTTGGATTTCTAAGTCTTTACATGTTGCATGTTATTTGGTTCTCTGAAATGATTGCTTATGTGATTACAATGTTTGACTTTATAGATTTTCATCGAAGAGTGATGAATAGTTCTATTAAGTAAATTTTTGGGAGCGATATAATCTTCATCAACTATTACTAGGCAAGTTCACATTTGACCATACTTTTCAATTACCTATGTTTTATATATGCACTTAGTCTTTGTGGTAGGATTAAATGGTAGCAATTTATGCCGGATGGCTATGCTTTTACCTAGTAGTTCATTTGAGGTAGGTCTGAACGATACAACCTTGTCACCACTCTGTAAGTTTATTTTTGCCTCGCTAATGTAGACTTGGATTAGGAAGTGTTCATTGCGAGACTTGAGTGAGAAAGTATTAATAAGGACCAAGACTTTTAAATGAACTACCTGGGCGGAAATTGGTTTGAATGGTGGCGAAGTACAGTGGGAGCATGCATGGCTAATCCATGGTGATGCACCACTAGTGGTCTGTCCACCCAGGCTCAAAGGGATCAAACGTGTTTTCATGTCTAGAAGCTTACGTGTGCAGCCACAAGCCAATATGGGCTCTGACTTAGTTGAGTAGTTAGTGTGACCTCTTTCGGGATGGGCTAGCAGATGTAGAATGACTAGGTGTACCTGCCTATCCATGGGTTAAGAGGGAATGCTTCTGAAGGACTATGTCTCGATCTTCCGATCAAGGAGGTGGTCGAGTGTTGTGGGGAAAAGTGCGCAAAGCTCTGCAGAGTGTCAAAACTAATCGATTAGCCGTGTCCCCGATTACGGACAATTTGAGATTTTAGTAGTGCAAATGCCGGGAGATGTCATCACCCTTAATTAAATAAGTTGGGTTTAATTGAAACTTAGGGGATGGATTGAGTTGGGTTTGCCAACTCATCCTATGCTATTTTGTAGTAGTAGAATAATATCTTTTTCAACAGGGAAAAACTATATTTATGCAAAAACTAAACTTAGAGCCTTTCTACCAGCCAAATTGCATGTACAAATAGGTTCATTATACTCATGATGTGACTTGCCAGTACATTCAATGTACTGACCTACATGGTTGCAACGTCTAATGTTGCAGGATTTTCTTCGACGAGTAAGAGTTATGTTGTAGGGTTACGGTCTACACTCAACTTGCCATTGGCGTCGATGGGACTCCACACCCGTTTGATTGTTTCCTCTGAGACTTATGAGGTATATATCAGTTTTATGTTTTTTGTACATGTGATTACACTTTGATATATATATATATATATATATATATATATATATATATATATATATATATATATATCGATGTAATGTGCGTGCCAGCATACTGATCCATGGATGGCACAGATACATAGAGGCTTGACTGTTTGAGGTCGGGTCGTTACAAGATGCTATCAGAGCACATGTTGACTGTAGGACGTGACCCTAGAAACTGGAAATCCCTTAGGAAATGATCTCTCTAAAACTTTACTTTCCAAAAATAGATCCTTTACCTCTCTTCTTCTCTGAGCTTTATCAAATTTTTCCTTTTGCCTCAAATAGTTAGACAATACCCTTTTCCCTTTGACCACACTGAAGATCAACTGATGAGACCACTCCGAGAAGGACAAGATATCAGACAACTGAGGACCACTTCAGAGTAAAGGAGACTTCACCATACACTAGAAGAATTGAAGCTACAACAGTCGTAGACTATGAAGACTCGAAGAATTTGAGGACACTAGAGTTCCGAGATTTTTATGACCTTTTAGAAGACCAAACCCTTGTTGTATACTAACGTTAGATGCGATGATGTGAGCTATCATATATTATCTGTGTTTTCCAACAGCAACGGATAAAACCTATCTTCAAAACTATGTTGTTTGTTTTGTTTGTATGGGCATCTTCTCCCTCTCTTATCTCATCCCCAAAACCCTTGGACCCAATAGATGATGAATGAAGATGGACTCATATTCTCTGGACCGATGACTCGACCGGAGGTAGAGCTATGGATTCAGAACATGGAAAAGCACTTCGGGGAAAATTTGATTGCAAGGAAGTATGAGGTTCAATACGCTCTTTAGTACTTTACAAAAAGTGTTGCAGCATGGTGTAAGATGCACCAAGCTATACAAGGATGGAATGGAGAAAAAACTTGGGAGGAGTTCAAGATGACTCTACTGAGATCTCGTCTTATCCAGAAGCCCTATGGCAATAAAATGAAGAAACCTTGTGCATGCAAGATTTGTGGAGAGATAGGGCACACCCATGAAGAACACAAGGGTGGATTCCCTCATTGTGAACAAAATCACCGAGCTGAAGAATTCCCAACTAGGTAGGTTACTTATTTCTCGTGTGAAGGAACTACGCACTACCCTGCACAGTGTCATATTTATCCCAAGGTATAAGAAGTTAGCAAGCAGCAGAAGGAAGCAATGAAAGAAGCCCTCGGGGAAAGTTTAGAAGAACCTATGATGAAGTAAGATGTTGACGACCTTGATGGAGAAGGCCTAACAAGATTTTACTCCAATGTCTGCTATTCATGTGGAGAAGAAGGACATTTTTCCCAGTATTGCACGAAGCAAAGCCAAGAGTATCTGGGAGACTTCCCGACAGAAGAAGTGGAGTTTGATCCAAAGGAGATAGAAGAATTGATCCGAACGAAGAAGTCCAGGAAGAGAAAAAGCATGTATCCCCTGAACAAACCGGTCTCAGTAAAGAAGGACCGGAGTCATATCACATGTTTCAAGTGCAAGCATACAGGTCATTACGCAAGCAAATGCCTAGAAAGGAAGCCAAGAACCCAAGGAGCCAAGATAACCACCAGGAAGCCCCTGGATTTGTCTGACCTCATTTGTTTACGCTGCAAAGGAGTAGGACATTTTGCCAGAGAATGTTCAGACCTGAGGAAAGCTTGGGCTGAGTAGTTGAGATCTTGATATTTGGAATATAGAATGTAATAAATGTGGAACGTATTTTTATTTTCATTGGGGATGTTGAGTTGAGTTATGGAATGGAAATTGTATTAGTTTGTGAAGCAATAAAAGTTGATATGTTTGGAATCTTCTCTCTCACTATCTCACCCAAACTTAAACCTTGAACCCATGGACAAGCTGGCCCCAAAACTTTCCCCAAAAAACAACCACATTTCACCCAAGGAAATACATACATTATCCTGAGTACCCCTTCTATCTTATACCTGCAGATGGCAACCCTTTATGAGTCTTTTCTCAAGGGCTGGGAAATGATCATGACCCTGACTAGTGATCGGGATTACCCAAAGATCCTGAAGGACATGATGAAGCATATTCACCTTGAACGAGATGCAGCCTACAAGGGTTATCCTTTCATGGAGAATGGAGTTGAACTTTGGTACGTGGAGGTACACCTCCACTGTGTGAAGGGAGTTTCCCCAAATACTATGGGTCAATACTTTTTCATCTCTCGAGTACCATGAGCAACATTCTTCAACTCTGTTCGTGAAGCTTCTATGAAGTCCATATGTTAGATTGGAGAAATACTTGAAGCAAGACTTTGTCATACTCAGGAATACCTGAGGGAGGTGCATGCAGACATGATGGAGATGAAGCTCATGGCCACCATGATGAAGAAAAAGATCGATTCTTTCAAGGATCACATCAAACAATTCCAGTGGGACCGGAGCATCTTCAAGAAGGGAAAATGAATAGAGATGGAAGTAATGCTTGACCGTAACAAACTATGTGGATGGCAGCATTTGTAATAAAATACTTTTGAAATTTGAGTTTTGAGTAGTGGTTAAGGATGTGATAAAGGATTTGATATGAAGAGAATATGAATTATGGATGAACCAGTACATTTTATTTTAATGGTAATACCCTATGAGAACACCTGACCAATGGAAAGGAAAATGTATTCAACATGGAGTTTGGACAAAATACATTAGAGTTTTGTTTTTGTTATGATTGTTACCCCAAGAGTATGAGGGAATGAAGTACTATTGGATTTAAAGGAGATGTAATGTTAGAATATGGAACAATAGTAACTCCAAGGATGAGTTAAAGATATACAAGTGTTGAACTGGGCCATAACCCACAGGACCCAGGATTTAAAAAGGAAGAAGCACAACCTTGTTACAGGAAGAATTATGGAAGAAGCTATGATTTCATCATCAGACGTTCCATAGGAGGTTACGTAAACCCGAGAGTTGTGAAGAAACGATAGAGGTTTTGTTTGGCTTGCATGATAAATGGATTTACCCGAACCCAGTTCATGGAGAAGAGAAGGTGTGCAGTGCTTGTGAGGATGCCCAAGTGTTAGAATACGTGATTCACTATCTGCGTATGTGGTAATGATTCAAGTACAGGATGGATTGGCCCCCATACCGGAGACTTCTATCATGAGCTATCATATGTTGATGGAAAATCAGAGAGCCTTAAAACCCAAGAAGAGGGTCAACAAGACAAGACAAAAACCTTAGAATGGTAGGACGATGGAAACCCTGTACAGGCACCTATTGCCAATCATAGGTTATATGGTGAGATTCAACCCAGACTCATTTCCTGCAGGAGAATCAGTAATTGTAGACCACCATGAGATTTTCGATAGTTGTTTAGCATTGTCGACAAACTCAGACTAATGTGGAGCATCCCAAGGTCATCCCCATGGACCTACCTACGTCTCCCACGACACCACTTGGACCAATGACAAGAGCTCGAGCGAAGGCTATCGAAGATAAGGTGAACTCGCTCCTCTCCGAACTACCACTCTCTACCTATGAGACATGGCTGCTACCTCGAGTGGAGACCCTATGCATGATCAGGTACTTGGAATAAGGCCATGGAACAACTACACCCAATGGACAAGATGGCGTGGTCACCAAGTACAAGGAGCGAGAAGAAAAGCAGCCTAGAAGTCTCCAGCCGTTGGACGACCGACCCCGACCGGACGACCGACGCCTGAAGCTTCAACCAGCCGGACGAGCCTGTGACAGCGAACATTACAGCGGCCGAATGTCCAACGTTCGTCGGACGACCGACACCTCCAACCGCCTGGACGATCGAGCACCACCGGACCACCAGCGCCACCACACCCGAGCCAAAACATCGGAAGTATGGAAGCCCCAGGACGACCGACGCACCGGACGCCCGACCACGACCGGACGTCCGACAAAGCCCCAATAGAGTGAAAACATCGGAAGTCCAACCCTTCCCGGATGTCCGATCCCCTGTGAGCCTCCGGACGACCGATGACGGTCGGACATCCGATGCCTGTGTTCCAGCCATGTGTTGGGCCAAAGCCCACTTACCCTTTTGTGACACTAGATTATAAATAGACCTCCTCCTCCTCCCTCTTTCTATAAATAGACCCCTCACGGGAAGACCCTCAAGACCTCCTCACGAAGAAGAACTTGCTACTTGTATAGTCCCTTGTTGATCATGGATCGTGTATCTCTTTGTGTTTCCAGGATTTAGCATATGTGTAATCGAATCTTGTTGGTTTGAGTGATTTCTCTCCTCGTGTTTTCCCTCGTGTTCTTCCTGTTCTTTGTATGATCCCCTCCAATTGTGAAAGTTCGGGCATCTAGGGTTCCACCCTACATCATCTTGGTATCATGAGCCTAGGTTGATCACGATTTTGGAGCCCCTACCCTTGTTTTCTAGCCTAGTTTTGTTGTGTTCTTCCCCAATTTTGAAAATTCCCACAAATATCGCCCCAATTTTTTTTGTGATTTGTTGGTGTGATGAAGTTTTGTTGGATTTGATCTGTGGTTTTGCTTTCCCTCGAGTGGATCTAGCTTTTCCCCACCATCTCCACCATTTTCATCCAAAAATCGTTCAATTTTGCCGCAATTTCGCCTCCCCATCTCGAGAACCCGAGTTCATCCCGTGCTCAAAATTGCCCAGGCACCGGACGTCCGACAGCGACCGGTCGTCAGACGACTGCTAGTCATCCGACCACCATCGGACGTCCGACGTTTCTAGATGAAACTGACCATTTTCAGTTCGGTTCCACCCATCGTTCCACCGCCACTTCTGCATACGCACTCCAATACCACCGCCACTTCCGCATATGCACTCCAATACCACTGCCACTTCCGCATACGCACTCCAATACCACCACTTTCCGCAACCACTATCACTTACCCGTTTCGCACTCCGACAAATTTTGACACGTTTTTGTCTTCAGGAATTGAGTTGCGGTTTCCGTTTCCTAACGTGTTCCGGCTACTTAGGGACGGTTCGATGACATCACCGCCGCTCATATCCATCATCGACATCGACCTCTACACAATTTTGACACCTTGACCGTAAGTAAGAACGGTAACCTCTATATCATCGTGATATCATGATATCCTCTCATTGCACATTTGCCATTACATTGATAACTACCATAGACCATTTTTGCATACCTTGCCCACCAAGACTAGCCATTTGAGTATTGTCGGCAACGTCACTTATGCACATTAGAGATCATTGACCATTGCATACATACCATATCATCTTGGTACATATCTTGGTATCATCTCTTATGTCACAAGGTTGTCAAAGCATATACACAATTGCTAGATTGGTTCGTGAAGTTTCACATGAGTGGCCATCAAAAGAGAAAGAGAAAGAGCCAAGGAAGCTTTTAAGCAAACAAGAAAGATAAGCAAAGAGCTTTAAAGAAAGAACCATAGCATCATACAACACTAAGATTCTCATACTCAATCATCTTGGATCATATCATAGGAATACCATACATATAGATTACTTGGGATAGAAGTCGTTGCGCTTTGCTTAGTAGGTTGTGCACAAGTCTCGTAGCCGCCTATTGTGCAATCGTGCTAGCTTCTCTCTAGGGTTGTGCAACAAGAGCATTTTCGTAGTTTCCACATTTTGGCTCATTTTTTGGTTGCACGACCCCATTTATCTATTTGCGTGTGTGTTTCCGTGTACTAGTACTTGCTATTGGTCTACTTGTTGCAGTTGCAAATTTGTGAATCTTTTTCAACATCATTGAGTCTTACTAGCAATTGCATAAGATTTTGTGCCACCATCCTAACCGAGCTCCACCAAAGGCTTTACTTGTGTAGGTGCGAGAACCGATAAGAATTGGTACCAATTGTGCTATTCCCTTGTTACACATTTGAGTGATCATTGATCCATCTTCAACATCGGTCAAGGTACATTTTGTATAAGTTCTTCTCTTTCTCCCACTAACATATTTGCTAGGAATGATGGATAGACCAAGTTATTCTACCAACCCACTCTTCATCGAGCAAGACGACGACATGACATCCTACATCACCAAGAGCCACCTCTTCTGTGCACAACGAGCTTTGCATCAAGTACAACAAGCAATGAGCGACTACATCGACAAACTCGCCACCTACTTGCGACCCTCCGAGCAATGTACAAGAGACTACTTCGACAACAAGCTCGATGAACACAAACAAGAGAACAATGCAAGAATGGATGAGATTCGTGCCTTGTTGGTCAACCGCTCTTCCACAACTTCGTCCTATTCAAGACGGAGCCGCTCGAGTCGACACTCTGATGACACCATCTCTGGCTCTAGTACACCAATATTGAACACTCTACGTTGAGCCGCCCGCCAAGACCGTCAAGCTAACTGTAATCCTGTTCACAGCACCGATTCTCAAGAGCAACTTCTAGCGCAAGAACATCGACAATGTGAAAATCAAGCTACCTTTGCGCAAGCACAAGAAAGGCAATGCCAACGCCAACAAGAAGAGGAAGAGAAAGCGCGACAACACCAAGACGCATAAGATGCCGAGGCACAACGTCAAGAACAACAATGACGTGAAGCTCAAGCACTTGAGGTGCAACGTGCCCTCCGAGAATCAAGTCGAGCCGTAGCCACCCGCAATCGGCATACTCGTGAGCAACAAGAAGCGATTTGCAAAGAAATTGAAGAGAGGAACTATCAAGAAAGAGTACATCGACAAGTCTCACAAGCTTGACAAGAACCTCAAGTTCATCAAGAGCAACATGAAGTTGACAATCCTCCACGCCAAGAGCAACATGACATTGACAACCCTCCACATCAAGGGCTTCATCATCACCCTCGACCCCAACACAATGAAGAGCAACACTACAGCAAGCTCAAGTTCACTATGCCCAAGTTCACCGGAAGTAACAATCCTGAAGAATACCTATCATGGGCATTGAAGGTCGACAAGATCTTCTGCTTGCACAACTATGAGGAAGAGAAGAAGATCGCCATGGCATCCCTTGAATTCCAAGATTATGTACTCATTTGGTGGGAAGAAGTCCTTGAACACTGAGAGGCAAGAGGCGAGACACCCATCACAACGTGGGATCAAATGAAGGATGCCATGCGAGCACGCTTTGTCCCAACATACTACAACCGCGACCTCTTCGAGAAACTCCAACTCCTCAAGCAAGGAACAAAGAGCGTTGAAGAATACTATAAGGAAATGGAGATTGCCATGATACGAGCCAATGTCACGGAAGATGATGAGAAAACTATGGCTCGTTTCTTGAATGGACTCAAACATCCTATCAAGAAGATTGCCGACTTCCAACCCTACTCCAACCTCATCGAGCTAGTGCATCAAGCTACCAAGGCGGAATGTCAAGTGCAAGATGACTTCAAGTACGCCAAGTACTCTTCCAAGAGCTACGGCTTCTCCAACAACCAAGTTTCAACGACTCTAATGACTCCTACCTCGACAAAAGCTTCACCAAGTAACGGCGACAAGTCAAATTACAAGTTTCGTCCACGTCAAGTCGTCCACCTACGACAAGAAACTCCAAGATGAGAGCGTCATCGTCATCTACTCCAAACGATGAGACCATCAAGTCAAGTTCCATCAAATGCTTCACATGTGGCGGCCGAGGCCACAAGTCCTTCGAGTGCACCAACAATCGCACCATGATCCTCAACAACGATGGAACCTATGACTCCATGAGTGAAGAGGAAATGGAAGCCATTGAGCAAGTGGCCATGCACCGACGTGTGAACGAAGATGAAGATGATCAAGTCTTTTGCGATGAAGATTTGAGTCCCGCTCTTGTTGTCTTCAAGGTTTTGACCCTTCAACATCAACAAGACGAGGACCAAAGATGACATATCTTCCACACCAAGGCCGGCGTCAATGGAAGGTCCATGAAGGTCATAATCGATGGAGAGAGTTGCCATAACTTGGCAAGTGAAGAGCTATGCTCCAAGCTTCAATTGGTCAAGATGAAGCACCCACACCCCTACAAGGTCCACGGCTAAGTGATTATGGCACTATTCAAGTCGAGCATAGGGTGCAAGTTTCTTTCAAGATCAAAGCATACGAATACACTTTGGAGTGTGATGTTGTTCCGATGCTCGTTTGCCACCTCCTTCTTGGACATCCATGGAAATTTGACCGAGGCATCATCCACAATGGACGAACCAATCACTACAACTTCAAGATGAAAGGAAAGGAGTACGTGCTATGATCAATGTCTCCAAGTCAGGTGATCGCCGACAAGCAAGCCACCCATCATGGAGAGAATAGTGAGAGAGTGACCCACCAAAGAAAGTGAGCACCACAAGCCAAAATCAAGTGCCTCCACGATGAGCCAAAAGAAAAACTTAGTACTATTTGCCACCAAAAGTGAGATAAGAAAAGTGTCTAGAACCCATCAAGTGTTATGCATTATGTCCTTTTGTGAAAGGATGAGCCTATTGGGGAACGTTGCAGAAAATAAAAAATTTCCTACGGTTTCACCAAGATCCATCTATGAGTTCATCTAAGAAATGAGTCATGGGAGAGAGATTGCATCTACATACCACTTGTAGATCGCGTGCGGAAGCGTTTAAGAGAACGGTGATGATGGAGTCGTACTCGCCGTGATTCAAATCACCGATGACCAAGTGCTGAACGGACAGCACCTCCGCGTTCAACACACGTACGGAGCGGATGACGTCTCCTCCTTCTTGATCCAGCAAGGGGGAAGGAGAGGTTGAGGAAGAAGGCCCCAGCAGCAGCACGA
The DNA here is from genome assembly GCF_002162155.2 of Triticum dicoccoides. Classification (NCBI taxonomy): domain Eukaryota; kingdom Viridiplantae; phylum Streptophyta; class Magnoliopsida; order Poales; family Poaceae; genus Triticum; species Triticum dicoccoides. The sequence continues at coordinate 315,961,983 of NC_041393.1, forward strand.
CGGCGTGATGATGGTGGAGAGGCAGTACTCCGACAGGGCTTCGCCAAGCACTCAACGGAGGAGGAGAGGTGTTGGGGAGGGGAGGGGCTGCGCCTTGGATCAGGTGTTCATCCCTCCCCTTGCCCCTCTATTTATAGGGGAAGGGGGAAGGGGGCCGTCCCCCTCTAGATGTGATCTAGAGGGGGGGCGGCGGCCAGGGAGGGGGGCTTGCCCCCCAAGCAAGGGGGGCGCCCCCACTAGGGTTCCCCATATATAAATCTTCACCTCTGGACCATTCCGGAACTCCTCGTGACGTCCGGGATCTCATCCGGGACTCCGAACAACATTCGGTAATCACATACAAGTCTTCCTAATAACCCTAGTGTCACGGAACCTTAAGTGTGTAGACCCTACGGGTTTGGGAGACACGCAGACATGACCGAGACGGCTCTCCGGTCAATAACCAACAGCGGGATCTGGATACCCATGTTGGCTCCCACATGCTCCTCGATGATGTCATCGGATGAACCACGATGTCAAGGATTCAATCAACCCCGTATACAATTCCCTTCGTCAATCGGTACGTTACATGCCCGAGACTCGATCGTCAGTATCCCAATACCTCGTTCAGTCTCGTTACCGGCAAGCCACTTTACTCATACCGTAATGCATGATCTCGTGACCAAACACTTGGTCACTTTGAGCTCATTATGATGATGCATTACCGAGTGGGCCCAAAGATACCTCTCCGTCATACGGAGTGACAAATCCCAGTCTCGATCCGTGTCAACCCAACAGACACTTTCGGAGATACCTGTAGTGCACCTTTATAGTCACCCAGTTACGTTGTGACGTTTGGTACACCCAAAGTACTCCTACCGTATCCGGGAGTTACACGATCTCATGGTCTAAGGAAGAGATACTTGACATTGGAAAAGCTCTAGCAAAACGAACTACACGATCTTGTGCTATGCTTAGGATTGGGTCTTGTCCATCACATCATTCTCCTAATGATGTGATCCCGTTGTCAATGACATCTAATGTCCATAGTCAGGAAACCATGACGATCTGTTGACCAACGAGCTAGTCAACTAGAGGCTTACTAGGGATGTATTTGGTCTAAGTATTCACACGTGTATTATGATTTCCGGATAATACAATTATAGCATGAATAAAAGACAATTATCATGAACAAGGAAATATAATAATAATCCTTTTATTATTGCCTCTAGGGCATATTTCCAACAGTCTCCCACTTGCACTAGAGTCAATAATCTAGTTACATTGTGATGAATCGAACACCCATAGAGTTCTGGTGTTGATCATGTTTTGCTCGCGAGAGAGGTTTAGTCAACGGATCTGCGACATTCAGATCCGTATGTACTTTGCAAATATCTATGTCTCCATCTTGAACATTTTCACGGATGGAGTTGAAACGACGCTTGATGTGCCTGGTCTTCTTGTGAAACCTGGGCTCCTTGGCAAGGGCAATAGTTCCAGTGTTGTCACAGAAGAGTTTGATCGGCCCCGACGCATTGGGTATGACTCCTAGGTCGGTGATGAACTCCTTCACCCAAATAGCTTCATGCGCTGCCTCCGAGGCTGCCATGTACTCCGCTTCACATGTAGATCCCGCCACGACGCTCTGCTTGCAGCTGCACCAGCTTACTGCTCCACCATTCAACATATACACGTATCCGGTTTGTGACTTAGAGTCATCCAGATCTGTGTCGAAGCTAGCGTCGACGTAACCCTTTACGGCGAGCTCTTCGTCACCTCCATAAACGAGAAACATGTCCTTTGTCCTTTTCAGGTACTTCAGGATATTCTTGACCGCTGTCCAGTGTTCCTTGCCGGGATTACTTTGGTATCTTCCTACCAAACTTATGGCAAGGTTTACATCAAGTCTGGTACACAGCATGGCATACATAATAGATCCTATGGCTGAAGCATAGGGGATGACACTCATCTCTTCTTTATCTTTTGCCATGGTCGGGTATTGAGCCGAGCTCAATCTCACACCTTGCAATACAGGCAAGAACCCTTTCTTGGACTGATCCATTTTGAACTTCTTCAAAATCTTATCAAGGTATGTGCTTTGTGAAAGACCTATGAGGCGTCTCGATCTATCCCTATAGATCTTCATGCCTAATATGTAAGCAGCTTCTCCAAGGTCCTTCATTGAAAAACACTTATTCAAGTAGGCCTTAATGCTGTCCAAAAGTTCTATATCATTTCCCATCAAAAGTATGTCATCTACATATAATATGAGAAATGCTACAGAGCTCCCACTCACTTTCTTGTAAATGCAGGCTTCTCCATAAGTCTGCATAAACCCAAACGCTTTGATCATCTCATCAAAACGAATGTTCCAACTCCGAGATGCTTGCACCAGCCCATAAATGGATCGCTGGAGCTTGCATACTTTGTTAGCATTCTTAGGATCGACAAAACCCTCCGGCTGCATCATATACAGTTCTTCCTTAAGATGCCCGTTAAGGAATGCCGTTTTGACGTCCATCTGCCATATCCTCATAATCATAGTATGCGGCAATTGCTAACATGATTCGGACGGACTTCAGCTTCGCTACGGGAGATAAAGTCTCATCGTAGTCAACCCCTTGAACTTGTCGATAACCCTTAGCGACAAGTCGAGCTTTATAAATGGTAATATTACCATCCGTGTCTGTCTTCTTCTTAAAGATCCATTTGTTTTCTATCGCTCGCCAATCATCGGGCAAGTCTGTCAAAGTCCATACTTTGTTTTCATACATGGATTCTATCTCGGATTGCATGGCTTCAAGCCATTTGTTGGAATCTGGGCCCGCCATCGCTTCTTCCTAGTTCGAAGGTTCACCATTGTCTAACAACATGATTTCCAGGACAGGGTTGCCATACCACTCTGGTGTGGAACGTGTCCTTGTGGACCTACGAGGTTCAGTAGCAACTTGATCCGAAGTACCTTCATCATAATCATTAATTTCCTCTCCAGTTGGTGTAGGCACCACAGGAACATTTTCTTGAGCTGCACTACTTTCCGGTTCAAGAGGTAGTACTTCATCGAGTTCTACTTTCCTCCCACTTCTTTCGAGAGAAACTCTTTTTCCAGAAAGGATCCGTTCTTGGCAACAAAGGTCTTGCCCTCGGATCTTAAGTAGAAGGTATACCCAATGGCTTCCTTAGGGTATCCTATGAAGACGCATTTTTTCGACTTGGGTTCGAGCTTTTCAGGTTGTAATTTCTTGACATAAGCATCGCATCCCCAAACTTTTAGAAACGACAGCTTATGTTTCTTTCCAAACCATAATTCATACGGTGTCGTCTCAACAGATTTAGACGGTGCCCTATTTAAAGTGAATGTAGCTGTCTCTAGAGCGTATCCCCAAAATGATAGCGGTAAATCGGTAATAGACATCATAGACCGCACCATATCCAATAGAGTGCGATTACGACGTTCGGACACACCATTACGCTGAGGTGTTCCAGGCTGCGTGAGTTGTGAAACGATTCCACATTTCCTTAAGTGTGTACCAAATTCGTGACTTAAGTATTCTCCTCCACGATCTGATCGTAGGAACTTTATCTTTCGGTCACGTTGATTCTCTACCTCATTCTGAAATTCCTTGAACTTTTCAAAGGTCTCAGACTTGTGTTTCATCAAGTAGACATACCCATATCTACTCAAGTCATCAGTGAGAGTGAGAACATAACGATATCCTCCGCGAGCCTCAACGCTCATTGGACCGCACACATCGGTATGTATGATTTCCAATAATTTGGTTGCTCGCTCCATTGTTCCAGAGAACGGAGTCTTAGTCATTTTGCCCATGAGGCATGGTTCGCATGTGTCAAATGATTCATAATCGAGAGACTCTAAAAGTCCATCAGCATGGAGCTTCTTCATGCGCTTGACACCAATGTGACCAAGGCGGCACTGCCACAAGTATGTGGGACTATCGTTATCAACTTTACATCTTTTGGTATTCACGCCATGAATATGTGTAACATTACGTTCGAGATTCATTAAGAATAAACCATTGACCATCGGGGCATGACCATAAAACATATCTCTCATATAAATAGAACAACCATTATTCTCGGATTTAAATGAGTAGCCATCTCGTATTAAACGAGATCCAGATACAATGTTCATGCTCAAACTTGGCACTAAATAACAATTATTGAGGTTCATAACTAATCCCGTGGGTAAATGTAGAGGTAGCGTGCCGACGGCGATCACATCGACCTTGGAACCATTCCCGACGCGCATCGTCACCTCGTCCTTCGCCAGTCTCCACTTATTCCGCAACTCCTGCTGTGAGTTACAAATATGAGCAACGGCACCGGTATCAAATACCCAGGATTTACTATGAGTACTGGTAAGGTACACATCAATTACATGTATATCAAATATACCTTTAGTGTTGCCGGCCTTCTTGTCCGCTAAGTATTTGGGGCAGTTCCGCTTCCAGTGACCCTTCCCCTTGCAATAAAAGCACTCAGTCTCAGGCTTGGGTCCATTCTTTGACTTCTTCCCGGCAACTGGCTTACCGGGCGCGGCAACATATTTGCCGTCCTTCTTGAAGTTCTTCTTACCCTTGCCCTTCTTGAACTTAGTGGTCTTATTGACCATCAACACTTGATGTTCTTTCTTGATTTCAACCTCTGCTGACTTCAGCATTGAGAATACTTCAAGAATGGTCTTTACCATCCCTTGCATATTGTAGTTCAACACAAAGCTCTTGTAGCTTGGTGGGAGCGACTGAAGGATTCTGTCAATGACCGCCTCGTCCGGGAGGTTGATCTCCAGCTGGGACGGACGGTTGTGCAACCCAGACATTTTGAGTATGTGCTCACTGACAGAACTGTTTTCCTCCATCTTACAACTATAGAACTTGTCGGAGACTTCATATCTCTCGACCCGAGCATGAGCTTGGAAAACCATTTTCAGCTCCTCGAACATCTCATATGCTCCGTGTTTCTCAAAACGCTTTTGGAGCCCCGGTTCTAAGCTATAAAGCATGCCGCACTGAACGAGGGAGTAATCATCACACGTGACTGCCAAATGTTCATAACATCTTGGTTCTTTGGGATGGGTGCTTCACCTAGCGGTTCATCTAGGACATATGCTTTCTTGCCTGCTATGAGGACGATCCTCAGGTTCCGGACCCAGTCCGAATAGTTGCTGCCATCATCTTTCAGCTTGGTTTTCTCTAGGAACGCGTTGAAGTTCATGTTGACATGAGCGTTGGCCATTTGATCTACAAGACATATTTTGCAGAAGTTTTAGACTAAGTTCATGATAATTAAGTTCATCTAATCAAATTATTTAATGAACTCCCACTCAGATTTGACATCCCTCTAGTCATCTAAGTGTTACGGGATCCGAGTCGACTAGGCCGTGTCCGATCATCACGTGAGACGGACTAGTCATCATCGGTGAACATCTCCATGTTGATTGTATCTTCCATACGACTCATGTTTTACCTTTCGGTCTCTTGTGTTCCGAGGCCATGTCTGTACATGCTAGGCTCGTCAAGTCAACCCTAAGTGTTCTACATGTGTAAATCTGTCTTACACCCGTTGTATGTGAACGTAAGGATCTATCACACCCGATCATCATGTGGTGCTTCGAAACAACGAACTTTAGCAACGGTGCACAGTTAGGGGGACCACTTTCTTGAAATTATTATAAGGGATCATCTTATTTACTACCGTCGTTCTAAGTAAACAAGATGCATAAAACATAATAACCATCACATGCAATTATATAGTAGTGACATGATATGGCCAATATCATATAGCTCCTTCGATCTCCATCTTTGGGGCTCCATGATCATCTTAGTCACCGGCATGACACCATGATCTCCATCATTGTGTCGTCATGAAGTTGTCACGCCAACGACTACTTCTACTTCTATGGCTAACGCGTTTAGCAATAAAGTAAAGTAATTTACATGGCGTTCTTCAATGACACGCAGGTCATACAAAAAATAAAGACAACTCCTATGGCTCCTGCCGGTTGTCATACTCATCGACATGCAAGTCGTGATTCCTATTACAAGAACATGATCTCATACATCACAATATATCATTCATCATTCATCACAACTTCTGGCCATATCACATCACATGACAATTGCTGCAAAAACAAGTTAGACGTCCTCTAATTGTTGTTGCATCTTTTATGTGGCTGCAATTGGGTTCTAGCAAGAACGTTTTCTTACCTACGAATAACCACAACGTGATTTTGTCAACTTCTATTTACCCTTCATAAGGACCCTTTTCGTCGAATCTGCTCCAACTAAAGTGGGAGAGACAGACACCCGCTAGCCACCTTATGCAACTAGTGCATGTCAGTCGGTGGAACCTGTCTCACGTAAGCGTACGTGTAAGGTCGGTCCGGGCTGCTTCATCCCACAATACCGCTGAAGCAAGAAAAGACTAGTAGCGGCAAGCAAGTTGACAAGATCTACACCCACAACAAAATTGGGTTCTACTCGTGCAATAGAGAACTACGCATAGACCTAGCTCATGATGCCAGTGTTGGGGAACGTTGCAGAAAATAATTTTTTTCCTACGGTTTCACCAAGATCCATCTATGAGTTCATCTAAGCAATGAGTCATGGGAGAGAGATTGCATCTACATACCACTTGTAGATCGCGTGCGGAAGCGTTTAAGAGAACGGTGATGATGGAGTCGTACTCGCCGTGATTCAAATCACCGATGACCAAGTGCTGAACGGACAGCACCTCTACGTTCAACACACGTACGGAGCGGATGACGTCTCCTCCTTCTTGATCCAGCAAGGGGGAAGGAGAGGTTGAGGAAGAAGGCTCCAGCAGCAGCACGACGGCGTGATGATGGTGGAGAGGAAGTACTCCGACAGGGCTTCGCCAAGCACTCAACGGAGGAGGAGAGGTGTTGGGGAGGGGAGGGGCTGCGCCTTGGATCAGGTGTTCATCCCTCCCCTCCCCCCTCTATTTATAAGGGAAGGGGGAAGGGGGCCGTCCCCCTCTAGATGAGATCTAGAAGGGGGGCGGCGGCCAGGGAGGGGGGCTTGCCCCCCAAGGAAGGGGGGCACCCCCACTAGGGTTCCCCATATATAAATCTTCACCTCCAGACCATTCCGGAACTCCTCGTGACGTCCGGGATCTCATCCGGGACTCCGAACAACATTCGGTAATCACATACAAGTCTTCCTAATAACCCTAGAGTCACCGAACCTTAAGTGTCTAGACCCTACGGGTTCGGGAGACACGCAGACATGACAGAGACGGCTCTCCGGTCAATAACCAACAGCGGGATTGGATACCCATGTTGGCTCCCACATGCTCCTCGATGATGTCATCGGATGAACCACGATGTCAAGGATTCAATCAACCCCGTATACAATTCCCTTAGTCAATCGGTATGTTACATGCCCGAGACTCGAACGTCTGTATCCCAATACCTCGTTCAGTCTCGTTACCGGCAAGTCACTTTACTCATACCGTAATGCATGATCCTGTGACCAAACACTTGGTCACTTTGAGCTCATTATGATGATGCATCACTGAGTGGGCCCAGAGATACCTCTCCGTCATACGGAGAGACAAATCCCAGTCTCGATCCGTGTCAACCCAACAGACACTTTCGGTCATGTCTGCGTATATAAATCTACAAATCCCAGTCTCGATCCGTGTCAACCCTACAATGATGAGGACATCAATACCACTGTTACACCCATAGCCCCTGCTACAATACATACTGGACCAATTACTAGAGCTCGCGCACAGCCATTAAATTACCATGTACTTTTGTTTCTTGGTAATGATTCTAATGTTCATGAGAACTTCCTAAATTGGATGCATTTGTTTTGCTTACAAATGAAGGGCCTATCTTGGAGAAGGATGAACATTGGAGCAAGAACAATCATGGACATGATGGCATGCGCAAGGCGAACAAGAACGGAGTTTCAAGTGATGATTTCAGGACTATGAAGCCACCGTAATGAGTGCAAGAAGGCTTGGACGAAATATACCAGATGCCACTACACAAATTTCGTCCAGAGGCTATTATAGGTGTTGTGTCACCTTATTATTGGGCCAGGCCCATGTAATTTTGGAATACATAAATATAGGCTATTTTTAGAGTTTGTATGTGTGGGGAAACAAGAGATAGGGTTGGTTTCGGACCCCTCTTCCAAGGGTCACGAAATTCCCCCCTACTCCTCCATATATACAACCTTTAGGGCGTCGTTTAGACTTTGGGATTTGTTTAAACTAAAGTTAGCCATTGCAACTTCGTGTATTTCGTTTGTGTCCAACGACTAGACAAAGACCGCTCTCGGATCCCCACCTTTATTAATATTGTATCTATATTCGCAATATTCAGATAGCATTATCATATTCTTGCTTGTTCTTCGATTGCATGCAGGAATAGACCTGTGTGGTCAGGCTGATCGTGCTTCCGACATCGTCAGTAACCTCAGGAGATTGGTTTAACAATTGCTAAGGCGCAACGTCGTGCACGTTTGTAGTCGGATCATCAAAGTCGACTCCATCAAATCGATAGTTGTCATCTCATGAAAGATCGGGACACCCCGCCTCTATCAAGTGGTATCAGATTTCCAGGTTGGTCGGTGAGATTTACAGTTTTTTCGTAGTTTAGATCAAGTTTGTTCTTCATACCTACAGTCCAAGAAAAAGCCAAAAAAATTAGGGTTAGTTCATCATATACGAACCAATCTGAGCCTTTGCATAACCTTTTTAGGGTTTTGCATTGTTGAATTTGCGGTTGCATCATCGTGTCTAGTTGCTGGTCTTAGTGTCTAGTCCTTTAGAGTTTCGAGTTTTGTTCACAAGTTGTCACACCGCCGCCGCACCACCGTCGACACCACTGCCATATACCACCATCGTCATCACTGCTGCCATATACCACCATCGTCATCACCGCTGCCATATACCAACACCGATCCGGGTCCATATACCACCATTGACCCACTTCCATTTACCACCACCTATTCGAGTCCATATATAACCACGGATCCGTATCCATATACCACCACTACTCTAAGTCCTAATCATATTAGGGTTACTTTCGAGATCCATCTGTTTCCAGATTTGTGTTACCTTGTCTGAGTAGGTTTCAGATTCCATCAATCTTTTGTCGTTCTGTAGAAGAGGTTGGTTTCCAAAAAAAAGAGTTCGAAAACCACCCTCCGTTTAGGCCCAAAATTTTCGGAAAATGCATTTGTCAAAAAAATCTCGCTATCCTATTTTTAGGTGTTTCTAAGCGTTTTGAGATAGGTGCCATTATAGAAAGTTTTTTTTGAGCCGTTTCCAGTTTTTGGTCCGGGCACTCGGAAAAAAATTAGGCGCAAAAATTTCGTGTCTATCCTGTTATCTTGACTTGGGAAGAGTTTTGAGACACTCGCCATTATACTGATTTTCGGCAAAAAAAAGAGGAGCGCAAAAAAGAGAGCGCGAGACGTGATTTTGTTAGTGTTCTAGGCTCGCGTCTCTAGTACGGTCTAGCCTAGGACTAGCACAGTACCGTCGTTGAGCATTTATTCAACTTTGCATCTCTGAATTGATTATTGCTGACCCTTTTTGCTACCATATCATAAGCCTTACCAGCTTCACATATATCTACTTCATGCCTTTGACTCTCCCTGGCCATTGCTCTATCCAAGCTTTGAGAGTTTTGACTACAACAGTTGCCGATCACCACCTGCTACTGGGTAAGAACTGGTAAGAGTTTGAGATTCGCTTGACAGATTTGTGACACACCACCACCACTTCCTAGTAGTCTGTAGGATCATATTCTTGTGTGTTTCTACTGCTGCTAACCATGGCAGGATCACAAGCCGATGAGACTGTCGGGGAAACGAACACCTATGGGATCACGGGGATCCCTTCTACGGTTGGCGGGGAGAGAGTTGCGCGAAGAGCAAGTTTAGTGATCAGCGCGAGGGATTTTTACCTAGGTTCAAGCCGCACTGGTGCATAAAACCCTAGTCCTGCTTGTCTGTATATTCTATGTTCTTGAGCTCTTGAACTAGCTGCGGTGCATGCCCAATCCAAAAAGTCTGAATCCTCTCTCAGCACTCGTTGGGCATCCTTTTATATGTCAAAGGGGTTGCCACAGTGGCACACGGGAGGTGGAAAGCAAGCTACAGTGTATGAGCTTATCGCTCAGCACCGTAGGACAAACACATTAAATGCACTGCCTACATGCTCTCTTACTTTATCGGGGACGGCAACAGAAGCCATCCCATCCGTCACCGCCCCTCCTTGCCTTGACACGCGTCCAGGCTGACAAGGCATGCAGTGCCATGCTGGCTAGCTAGCTGTTGTGTTGGCGCGATGGTAGAGCCTCCAGGAAGATCTGCTTAGTTGGCAAGCTGGCCGTCGCGCTGGAGTGGTGGTGAGGTGACAAATCTTTGGCGGGTGCGGGCCTGGCTGTGGCCTCGCAATCGTCCCTGGCAAGGCTTGTCGGGGGCCTCGCGGTCGTCCCCGGCAAGGGTCTTTCTGGGGGGCTTCATCTTCTGGTCCCATGTGGGCCTGTACACCATCAGTCTTCACAAAGATCTGCATGGTACTATGCATGTGTTCCCAAGTCTTGGCCTTGATGTTGTCGATGGTGTCAAAGCTCTCAGTCCTCAAGGGTGATGGCCTTGCTGGTGCTTCGCAGGCCGCCCCGGCAAGGCTCTTGCCTGGGCCACATAGGTTGCCCTGGCAAGGGTGTCGCCGGGGGAGGCCTACTCTGTCTTCTGCTCTTTGTTCTTTAGCTTGATTGTTGTCTTGGTAGCCTTGTGTTTTGTCTCCTGGTGCCCTGCCGAGCCTTGCCACGGGCATGGCTACAACTGCCCGTGCACAAGTAAGGGGTACAGAAGAACCCATAATTTTGTACACCGACAGGAGCCCCTGGGCCTGGGCCACATGTAAGCACAAAGCGTAGTTGGTCCAGGCCCAAAGCAGTACGCGGGCACGCGTGGCAGGGTTTTAACCGCTGTAAAATCTTCGCTAGTTGCACTTCCCCACGACCCGTATCGAGTGCCTGACATGGGGGTCGTGCGTGGAACGGCCGCAGCACACCTGTGTCACCCTACAGTAAATGGTAAAGAGGCGGCCCGCGCCTTCCCCATAAAAAGAGAAATCCGCAGGGGCGCTGCTCATTTACCCTCTATGTCCTTTCCAATCTAGGAACCGTCACTCCCCCCCTCTTCCTCGAGCGCAAAACCAGAGCTTCTCGCCTCTGCTTCGCCGTCGTGCTTTCACTATTTCTTGACCCCTCGCCTCTTCTCAGCCGCCATGGCGCCCAAGGCAAGCAAAGGCAAGGGAGCGGCCAAGGCTGCTGCGGGGAAGGAAGTGCCAGAGAACAAGCTCGTGAAGCTGCGGAAGAAGCACGCCCTCTTTGTCTTGATGGTCGACGCGCTCACCCTCAGGGAGAAATTCAAGCCCCTATGGGGGAGAGAGACGTCGGGCCATCCTGCCACGAAAATCATTCCTGCTCGCTTCGCCAAGCCCGGGTCAGATAAAGACCCTTTCTTCGTCGATTACTTCTCCTGCGGACTCTGCCCCCCTTTCTCCGACTTCTTCAATGACATCATGTACACTTAAGGCTTCCATCTTTTGGATTTTACGCCGAATGTCGTGGCATGCATGGCCTTGTTCATCCATCTTTGCGAGGGCTTCGCCGGGGTGCACCACAACACGGCGCTCTTCCACCACTACTTCGTTCCTCGCATCTAGATGGGGGGCCCATCTCCGACTGTGTCACTTGGATCCAAGGGCTCAGAGCAAGGGCGTGTACCTGGAGGGTTCTACAAAGGACAAGTGGGATGAATGGCGGGGTCGGTGGTGTTGGATCGAGGAGAAGGATCCATAGGAGTTCTGCCAGGTCCATCGGAAGCCGCCGATCTACGGCAACGACTGGGGCAAGCTCGATGTCGACGACGGGAAGCTCACGATCGCCACCACCAGGATCCATCGCCTCACTTCAGCTAGGCTCACGCTCGAGATGATCAGGGCTGATTTCATCCACCGCCACATTGCTCCCCTGCACAACAAGGGGAGACCATCCTGGGACTACAATAATGCGGCCGACATCATGAGGCTTCACCCTGGCCTGAATGACAACTTCACGGTGACCCAGCACACGCATCTCTGCCAACGGCTCTTTTAGCTCAAGGTTGACGAGACCGGCAAGGCCGAGAGGTCCGACAAGGCCGCCAAGACCGGCAAGGTGGACAAGCTATTCAATTTGCCAACGGGGGTGGTCCCGTTAAGCAATAACTCTTGCATGACTGCCATCATCGCCATCATGCAGGCGTTCAACGCGCACGGCCTCGACTCGACCTGGGTCGAGCCAGAAGCAGAGATAGTGCAGAAGTTCTTTGACAATTTGTCAGAGGGGTACATCTGTGATGAGCCGCAGCTCATCTGCCCCACTACTGAGGAAGAGATGGAGTACCTCGCCACCAGGTTGGAGGAGGCGGCACTTGTCGAGGACGCCGGCAGCCTTGGCACCATGGAGGACGAGGCCAAGGAGGCTGAAGAGGAGAGGAAGCTCGCCCAATGGGCGGAGTCTGCCTGGGGGCCCAGCGGCACCGATGGCGGGGTTCCCCCGGTCGAAGAAATGGCCAAGGAGGCCGAGGAGACGGCCGAGGAGGGATCCAACACGGACGAGCCGTCTGCCCCGAAGAAGAATCGGGTCCTGCGGCGGGTCAGCTTCGGCGAGCCAGTCTGGCCCAGCAAGGCCACGCAGCGACAAGGGGCCCAGGCACAACCCATGTGCCAGATGAGGTGTGCGGCTGCGGCAGCAGAGAAGGAAGTCACGGCGGCAAAGAAAGCCATCGCCACCGCCTCCTCCTTGACCAAGCGGTCCAGGAATCTATCTCCTCCTCCTCCCATC
>NC_041393.1:315975133-315992380 GCF_002162155.2 Triticum dicoccoides
TTCGACCTTGGGTCTTTCAGCCTGAAGAGGAAGAGGATGACAGAAGAGGAGGATGAGTAAGCACTTTGCCTCCCCATCCATTCTCTGATTCTTTATCTGGATTCTCTTGTCTTGACTTGATCTTGTCTTTGTAGGGATACAGACACACTAGCTTAGAGGGTGGCAAAGAGAGCCAGGGCCCTGACGAGTGACGAGCCCTGGCAAGCACTTCACATGCGCCGGGGGTGATCTTCATCAGCCCGGAGACCAGCCTAGCGCACCCCCACCCCAGCCCCTAGCGTAAGTTCGTTACTTATTTCTCACGGGCGGGAATTGGAGTGCGTATCCTTATTGCTAACCTTGCCGGATTCGCAGGAGGAGAGCAACAACAGGAGGATCCACTAAGGGCCACCCCTGACATGCTACCCCCGTCAACCACGCCAACCAGAGGGGTGTCCCCGGCAAGGCCATCCACCGATGAGCCCACGCGCATGGAGGAAGAGGTGGTGGGAACAGGTGCTGGCGACCCCGTCCCGGTAATGGATGTTGCTAGGGAGGGAGACGCTTCCTCTCCACTTGTCACAATTAAGCTGTTCGCCTCTCGCCCCTTGCCACCTTTGCCATGATTTTCTTTCTTTTCTTCGTCTTGAACTTTGGTTTTGGCCCTGCCTTAGTCTCTCTTTTGGTCTCCAGATCCTCCCTGATGGACCAGGCGGACGTCAATTCTGCGATCGAGGAGACCGCCAAGGATGCCGAGGCTGAGGCCACCAATATTGTCACCGAGGAGGCCGCCAAGGGCTCTGCCGGAGAGGTCGGCAAGGCCGCTGCCGAGGAGGCCACTACGGGGCCTATCGGGGAGGCCGGCGAGGCCGCCGCTGAGGAGGCCGCCAAGGGGCCTGCCGGGGATGCTGGCAAGGCTGCTGCTGAGGAGGCCACCACGGGGCCTACCGAGGAGGCCGCCAAGGCGCCTGCCGGGGAGGAGGTGGTCGACAACCAACCCTCTTCCTCCTTAGCCCCTGCCCCGAGCAAGTATTTGAAGGTGGGTGACTATCTGTTCGTCAGCCTCCCAGGGACGGAAAGCACCGGAGCGCTAGCCGAAGGGGAGGTTTTTGACGACGATACCATTGTTACAGCCACAGCCCCTGCTATAATACATACTGGACCAATTACTAGAGCTCGCGCACGCCAATTAAATTACTAGGTACTTTCATTTCTAGGTGATGATTCTAATGTTCATGAGAATATCATGCTGCCTAAATTGGATACATTTGTTTTTCTTACAAATGAAGGGCCTAGCTTGAAGAAGGATGAACATTGGAGCAAGAACAAGCATGGAGATGATGGCATGCGCAAGGGGAACAAGAACAGAGTTTCAAGTGATGAGTTCGGGACTATGAAGCCACCGTAATGAGTGTAAGAAGGCTTGGACGTAATATACAAGATGCCACCACAAATTTAATCCAAAGGCTATTATAGGTGTTGTGTCACCTTATTATTGGGCCAGGCGCATGTAATTTCTAAATACATAAGTACAAGTTGTTTTTAGAGTCCGTATGTGTGGGGAAACAAGAGATAGGGTTGGTTTCGGACCCCTTTTCCAAGGGTCACGAAATTCCCCCTACTCCTCCATATATAGAGCCCTTAGGGCATCGTTTAGACTTTGGGACTTGTTTAGTTAAAAGTTAGCCATTGCAACTTCGTGTACTTCGTTTGGGTCCAACGACCAGACCAAGACCGCTCTCAGATCCCCACCTTTATTAATACTTCATCTATATTCGCAATATTCAGATTGCACTATCATATTCTTGCTTGTTCTTCGATTGCATGTAGGAATGGACCTTCGTGGTCAGGCTGATCGTGCTCCCGGCATCGTCAGTAACCTCAGGAGATTGGTTTAGCAATTGCTAAGGCGCAACATCGTGCACGTTTGTAGTCGGATCATGAAAGTCGACTCCATCAAATCGATAGTTATCATCTCATTGAAAGATCGGGACACCCCGCCTCTACATACAACTAACACCTCACACAATCTACCTCTAGTGGTGTCTTCTCTTTTACAGGAATTCCAAGATGTTTTCCCCGACGAGCTACCTCCAGGACTACCACCTCTTCGAGGCATTAAACATCGCATCGACCTCATACCCGGAGCACCCCTTCCTAACAAAGCACCCTACCGCATCAACCCCGAGGAAACAAAGGAGATCCAACGGCAAGCGCAACAACTCAGCGACAATGGCCATGTAGAGAGAGCTTGAGCCCATGTGTCGTACCGGTAATCCTTGTTCATAAGAAAGACGACACCTATCGCATGTGTTCCGATTGTTGTCCCATCAAGGCTATCACCGTTAGATATTGTTACCCTATTCCATGCTTAGACGACATGCTAGATGAGCTTAGCGGAGCCACCATTTTCTCTAAGATTGATCTTAAGAGTGGCTATTACCAAATCCACATACAAGAAGGTGATGAATGGAAAACCACATTTAAGACCAAATTTGGCTTATATGAATGGCTTGTTATGCCAATGGGTTTATCTGAAGCACCCGGTACTTTCATGCGAGTTATGCATTTTGTTCTTAGGCCATACATTGGTGTATTTGTTGTGGTCTATTTTGATGATATTCTTGTCTTTAGCAAATCCCTCAAAGATCATGTCACCCATCTTAGAACCGTGTTGCAAACCCTTAGGAAAGAGCGCCTTTATGCTAATATGGACAAATGCCTCTTTGGTGTTGATAAGCTTGTTTTTTGGGTTTCATTGTGTCTTCTAAGGGTGTGCATGTAGATGAATCTAAGATCATTGCTATTAAAACTTGGCCACAACCAACCAACTTGCAACAAGTGTGAAGTTTCCTTGGCCTTGCTAGTTTCTATCGTAGATTTGTTAAGGACTTTAGCACCATTGCTTCTCCATTACATGCTTTGGGTAAGAATAATGCACCTTTTGTTTGGGGACCATCCCAAGATACCGCATTCAATAAGCTTAAGAATTTGCTTACACATGCTCCTTTGCTTGCATTACCCAACTTTGATAAACCATTTGAGATCCATTGTGATGCTAGTGGGAATGGCATAGGAGGTGTGTTAATGCAAGAGAAGGACCCCATAGCTTACTTTAGTGAGAAACTTTCCGAAGGGCAACTCAATTATCCCATATATGACAAAGAGATTTATGCTTTACTACAAGTTTTGCGTGAGTGGGAACATTATCTCCGCCATGAACTCATTATCCATACCGACCATGGAACTCTCAAGTATCTTAAGGGTCAAACTAAGTTGCACAAGCGTCATGCTAAGTGGAGTGAATTCATAGAGTCTTTTCCTTATGTCATCAAGTACCTTAAGGGCAAAGAGAATGTTGTAGCGGATGCGCTTTCCCGCAAATGCATGCTTGTTACTAAACTAGAATTGAATGTCATTGGCTTTGAGCACATAAAAGACTTATATGCGCATGATCCTACTTTTGCTATTCCATATGCTAAATGTTTGATGCATACATCTTGGGAATGCTATTACATCAAGGATGATTATCTTATGAGAGCTAACAAACTATGTATCCCCGAGTCTTCTCTTTGTTTGTTACTTTTGCAAGAGGCTCATGGAGGAGGACTAACGCTTCACCAACCGAAGCTCGACATGCCGCAAAGCTAAGTCAAAAGCTCAATCCCATGGTCTCAATATGCCACTTCCAATTCCGTATCACCCATGGGAAGATATTAGCATGGATTTTGTGCTTGGTTTGCCTAGAACTAGAAATGGCAAAGATTCCGTGTTTGTTGTTGTGGACCAATTCTCTAAAATGCTCATTTTATCCCATACAACAAGATAGACGATGCTTCACATATTGAAAATCTTTTTTGTAGGGAAATCTTGTGACTCCATGGTGTGACAGACTGGTTTTTGCCCTCTTTTCTTTTTCTAAATTTCATTTGGTTTTGATTTGAATTTTGGAGTTTCAATCATTTCAATTGGACTTAAACACTTGGGCATCACCTTGGCTTTCACACAAGTGGCTCATTTCTCTCCCTATCCATCATTTCCTCTCTGGTCTACCTCAAAATAATATCATGGATATTTTTCTTAAATGAAAAATATTCATTTTCCTCTCAAAAACCTAACCAGAAACTTGTGCTCCAAAGCAACCCCAATTTTTCTTGCCCACAAAAAACTGAGAAAATTCACAAAAATCCTTTGAACCCTAAGGCACCTCCCTGAGCAAAAATATCACACCACTTTTTGTAATATTTTTGCTACATAAATTATTTTCTGTTCTGGACAGAAATGGTAGTTTCTATAGCAACTACCATTTTACTTGCTCTAATGTTGCTGCATTTTCTTCTGCATCACTACCCTCCTAGATGATTGCTAACCACCAAAGCATAGCTCCCAACTCCTAGATGTTTGACCACAGCAAGCTCTCAAAGTTACTGACCAGTAACTTGCAACAAAGTAAAATCCAGTTAACTGCACCTGAGCTCGACTCAAAGCCTTGGCCCTAACCTAAACACTAAGGACTACACGCCAGACACGAAAACTGGGGCCAGCCGTGGCTTTACGCTTTACTGCACGCGGTGACCATGCGTGTGCATGATGCCAGCATGCTTGTCGCCGTGCTTTGGGTGTCGCCGAGCGCTCTATTCGGCGCGTGCTCGCTTCCCCGCCTGCCTAAACTCGCCAAACCTCACCACCATCATCATCCCGACTCCATTAACTCCCTCCTGGCGCTCGCTGATGCCGAGCTTGCCGCAGCGAGCACAGGTGTGGTCCGGCCAACCCAATAGTGTGATGTGCACTATGTTCATCGCCACCCCCCTCATTCATGTGCTCGTCTCCGCCCGTTCACAGTGCCCGCGTGAGCTGCGTCGCCTTCCCCCTCGCTCACTGATGCCGTTCGTTGCCGGGCGCAGCGTCCAGGTGTCCTCCGGCGGAGCCTGAACCCCTCACCCCACTCGGCTATAAATCCAGCCCTCCCCAGCCCTCTCGAGCATCCCCGGCTCCACTCGCACACTCCACAAACTCGTAGGAAGCCGTAGCCCGGCCGGGTAGGCCTCGGGCCGCCGTCCCCGAGCACGATCTCGCTGGTGATCCCCTCTGTCCGTCCTCACCACTCAAGCCCCTCCCAAGCTCAGGCGACTCTTCTAGGGCCTCCGCCGTGCTTCAGTTGTGTCGTCCGACTCGGTTCGAGCCACTGGGGCAGCCCCTCGTCGCCGTCATCTCCAACTCCGGCGACCACGGCCCTCTGCCGCCGCTGGAGAGGCTCATTCCATCGTCGTCCGACCACCCCTAGCTATTCTACGGGTACGGGCAGGTGCGCCTCTCTCTTTTCTTTCAATCCATCCCTTCAGATCGGGCCAAGTCACCCTCCTCGCCGGCGTGTGCTCCGGCGAAGCCCCGCCGTGCCCTGCTTCTCTCCCTCTCTCCCTCTCACCTGACTAGCGGGGCCCGCTGTCATCCACTCTAGCCGCAGCCGAAGCAGTACGAGTGGAGGCGCCCCGTGGAGTTTACGCCTTCGACGTCACCCCCTGTTTTGTTTATATTAATTCAAATTCAAATAATTCCAGAGAGCTTCAAACAGCCACAACTTTTTAACATTAAGTCCAAATGAATTGATTCTTTTTGCATTGTGTTTTGTATGAAAATATCTATCAGCACACCAAAGATGGGATTTTTCTCTGCTGCCTATATTTTCTGGTGAATTTTAGAGTGTTTCTTGATG
This sequence comes from Triticum dicoccoides, assembly GCF_002162155.2. NCBI lineage: Eukaryota > Viridiplantae > Streptophyta > Magnoliopsida > Poales > Poaceae > Triticum > Triticum dicoccoides. The sequence goes on from NC_041393.1 coordinate 315,980,829, forward strand.
TTTTCTTTTTGTGTTTTTGAATTGATTTCAGAAGGTGAAGCTTGTCTTGAGGACCACCAAGAGAAGTGTGACCCTCATCTGCACTAAGGCAAGCCACAACAACATTTTCATGGTACCATTGCAATATTTGTGATTTATTTTTCAACTTGAATGAGTAAATTAGTTCATGCATTTAAATCACCAAGTTAAATAGTTGTTTTCATTCTGTTGAAAGCTTGATTATGTGGACATGTTGATTTAGTAAGTTAAAAGTTAACTAAGTTAGTTTAAGTTATTATAAGTTATGCTAGATTATGAAGAAATAATTTGCTTATGAAAAAGAATTAGTTTGGATAATATTTTCTTGGCTAAGAAAATAATTATGCTAAGATATTGCCATGATTAGTTGCTAAATAAACATGACCAGAATAGTGCCTTGAGTTTCTGAAAGGTTTGGTTAGTGCTTGATATAGTTGACCCGGTATTGTTCTTATGATTAGTGAAGCATGTTACACGAGTGCATTTGCATGGCATATCATGACACCGGTTATTTTTACTTTAAGTTGAACATGATAATGAATCAACTTGAACATATCGTTGATCGGGTCATGGTGCCACTGAATCAAGTTTTTCCCAGTGCAACCACATTTGCCTTTATGGGAAGGCATTTATTCGGTCCGTTGTCATGCCTCTGGTCGGTACCTCCAACGAGGGAATGTTATGGGCGTGCGGTACCCTAGCCCGGTAAGTAGACATAACCTTGTGTGCCCGTTGATGTTGTTATGGTACATTGTCCCCGTTTGGGACCATTTATGTTTTGCCATGACGGTGGTTGTTGGTGTCTTTGGTAGACACGGGGCCACCCATGACTTAGCCCAGTGGGGAGTTAGTCGAAGTGGCCGGGAGAGTGTCATGGCAATGGGGGGGTTCTGTTGGAATGTCGTTGGTCCACCCGAATGGGAGTGCGAGGCCATGGATTCTTTGGTGTGGGTACAATGCGCTATCTCTGCAAAGTGTATTAAATCTATTGATAGGCGAGTCCACGGTTACAGACACGCTCGAAAGTAGGTCACACCATGGGTCAACATTTTAATAAATTTTGCACACTAAATTAATAACATGGCACTATTGGAAAGAGGATGGTTGAAGAACCATGTTGACGTTGATGACCAAGTTGTTGGTCCGTTTGTGATCCGAGAAGATCACCGTCTGGTTACGAGGTAACCCGTTTGATGACCACATTGTTGGTCTGTTTTGTGATCCGAGAGAGATCACCGTTTGGTTACGTGGTAACCCGTTGGTAAGCAAGTTCGTGGGACTTGAGGCACGAGATTTTATTCACTGCATTCATAGCATGATTTTGCATTGATGATTAAATTGGTTAATATCATGATATTGTTTGTCATTATGTTTATGCTTGTTGTGAGCTTGCAAGTACATTCGATGTACTGACCTGGCGTGTCATGCCAAATTTCAGGAAAGGTTCGTTGGAACGGAGTGTTGTTCGAGTCTAGATCGTGTTCACATCGGTGTCCCTGTGCTATGGAGTCCCGCTTCGTCGTCGTTCTGCTGCCGCATAGTTGTCATGATCGAGGCCCCCTTTATGTTCATTAAATAATGTACATATTGTTTAGCTGCACCGTGTGTGCCGCTTGGCCTCCTAACTTGTTGTAATATGAACCATGTTCTGCTAGCATCAATAAAGCGGTTGTTTTCTGTACCAAGATGTTGTGTGTTGCCAAAAGACATGGTCTCTAGGATGGCAATGCAAGGTAAACCGGTTGCTCTGAGCCGGGGTGCCACAACACTTGCACTACAAAAAAATACACTTCCGTGATGATACGTGTTTGTCACAGTAGGTCGCGTTTTTTGTCATGCATGTACATCCATGACAAATTTATGACAGAATCAAGATAGTCATACATGTGCTGTCATAGAAGTGTTCCATGACATTACCAAAATTATCATCACGGAAGTGTCCACTTCCATGACGATAAATCGCGCGTCACAGAAGTGCTTTTGTCAAGGGTGACCGACACGTGGCATCCACCGTAACGTAACGCCGTTAAGCTATCGGGTCGGATTTTGGATCCGATAACCCGTTAACAGCCACGACCAACGCCGATTTTCCACGTGTAAAATTCTCATTGGCTGACGGACCCACGTGTCAGCTCCGCGTTGGCACAGGTGTCACTCATCCAATGGTCGAGATGGGCCTATGATATGTTGACACGTGGACCGGCCCAAAAGTGGCCCACAAAGTTTAAATGGGCCGGCCCAACCGAAGACCCATAAGATTTAGCGGACCATAATGGGCCGGCCCAGCTAAAGGCTCACAAAATTTAGTGGACCATAATGGGCCAGCCCAGCTAAAGGCCCACAAGATTTTGTGGACCACAATGGGCCGGCCCAGCTAAAGGCCCACAAGATTCTGCACACCATAATGGGCCGACCCAGCTAAAGGCCCAACATTCTCTGTCAAATCGGCCCATCAACGGCGTGGTCTAAACTTTTCATCAATGCGGCCCATGGTCACTTCTGGCCCGTTAATAGTCCGCTAAGTAATTGGGCCGAATTATGGCCCGGTGTATTTCCAGCCTGTTAAAGGTTAAAGGTCTGGCTTCATTTGGGCCCATTTACAGGCCATCAAAACTTTCGGCCATAAACGACCGTGAAGGATTTGGGTCATATTCGGCCATGTCTGTCATTCAGCCTGTTAGAGGCCCACTATAGATTTGGCCCACTTTCGGCATGTTGTCACTTTCGGCCCGTTAACGCCGGACGTAAACCATGGGCCATATGTGGCCCAACGTCATATCGGGCCCATTAACTGTCCTTATAAAAATGACGATAATCTAGCCCGACCGAAGTTCTGGCCTGTTAAAGGCCCGTGTATTAGGTCGGCGCATTTACGGCCCGTCCGAATTTCGGCCTGTCAAATATCCGCATCGTAAATGGGCCACCATTTCGGCCTGCTAAGTCCGGTGGGTTATTTGGCACAATCAGGGCCCAATCTCACTTTTGGTCTATTAAAGGCCCATGTTTTTTATGGGCTCGACATATTTACACCTGTAAACGGCCTACTTTTACGGAGGGCCCAAATTATGTTTAGGCCTGTTAAATGCTCACTATGGGCACAGGCCTACCAGAAAAATTTGAAAGCTTATGCTAATATAAGCCCAGATATTTTTAGTGGGCTACATGCCAATTTCGGCCCGTAATCGTTTTTAGCCCAATTGGAATGGGCCCGACGAATGTTGGCATGTTGGGCTCCTACGAAGCTTTTGTCCGAATACATTACTAAGATAAACCTACACTATACAAAAATAGCATCATAATTACTGCAGCCTGTGGCAGCATCATAAATGTTGTATCACAACAAAATAAATTCCAATCATACAACAAAAGGCCTGTTGGCATAAAGTTTACAGTCCTTCCAGATAAAAGCACCATCAGATGTATAGAAGCACAGATCATTTGACCTGAGTGCTAATGTTTCAGGCTGTAGAATCTCATGGAGCAGCACGATCTCCACATTTTTCCGCCATTGCTCTTTAACAGCGAAGCGAATGTCTGATAGTCTGGTTTCAAAACCATTCATATCTTGACAGCATTTCTCAACCACTATTCTTGTTTCTGAAACAACATCCATTAGGGATTGGACTTGTGTCTGGAGCACAGATATATCACTCTGTCTAGCAGGAAGATTTTGTTCAGTAGGCGATTTGGACGAGGTTACCTTGACAACCAACCCAGAATTACGCAGGAAGGTGCTTTTTCCACTGTTAGTGGAGAGATACTGACGCACTGCAGCAAGAGGTGACACTGTGCCTATAGTAGCCTCGTCACCTTCAGGTGGTTGTGGTTGTTCAATCATTTGTTCCATAGCTTCCTGAAAGTTTGAACTAGTAGATTAGTGTACCAGTGAGTTACTAATGAGACAAAAACAAACAAAGTAGGTTAAACGTTTATACATAACTTATTTTGGTGAACTACTGTAATACATTAGCATGTATTGTAGTGCCAACTACATAATAAAATCACTTTCGGAACATATGTCCATGTAGCATGCCTACTGTATTGTCTATTTCCTCACATTCGTTGACATCTAAGGATAAAGAGACATGGTTTAAAGTAGGATGAACATAGTATGACATCATTCATATCATGGGCAAACAGATATAAAACAAACAGGTTATTTTATCATTGTGTGCGCACGTGAACATAACAACTAGATTATAGATCAAGACCAAAATAATATCCTTCATCTCTTTTAAACCATGTAAGGTGAAATGATACGTTAAGACAACTGTGTATAAAAGTGAATAGAGTAACTGACATTGGCTGCAAACCAAGTAGTTAAATGAACACATCACAGTACCAATCAGTTCAAGGCAGGAGGAGTAAGGACTTACAACAGCGGCTTGAACTGATGTGCTCATGCCCTTCATCTTGCTGGTGTGGCAATCCTTGAAGATTTGCACTGCATTCGGTTCAGGTTCTTTTTGGTCCGCACAGGCTTTCCACTGTATTTGGAACAAGTCAATATAGATACGATAATATGGCACAAAAAAAAGAAGGAAGTAGCAGCTATTTACAAGATCCTCGCAGTGTGCAATATAGCTACGAGATCCTGTTGTCTGTTGGAATTTCACTTTAGAACGGTTGGTTTTGTTCTTCAAACAGTTAGCCTAGAAGAAGATACACTTGTAAGGCACATACATAAATACAAGTTCAATATGTGTTCTGAGCAAATACATATAGCCTACCTAATACTTTGGATCAGACCAGTGTTTAACAAGGGCTGTCCAGTCTTCATCTGTAATATATTCCACTGGAGATGTTTGGGCGATTTCATTGTTAGCCTTGCCTTCAAAGTGAGATTTTCTAAGGTGGTACCGATACTGTCGCAGAGCAGACTGAAAAACATGAGTGCATGCTTGTTTAGTTGCATCATCTTTCCGATCCAACTTGAACCTCATCTGTTGAAAAAAGAATGTGAGTCTTATTAGGAGGAAGCTAGAAAGTATGGGACAGAGCAAGACAATATTACTAATTGCGATGAATAACATTACTTACAGATAAATGGTCAAGGAAGGTGTTAAACTGGGTATTGTCTTTCTCATTCCTGTACTGGATCCACGTTGGGAGGATACACACATGACACCTAACGGTAATGGCTTCCTCTGATACTGACTTGGCTGACTCTATAGCATCACATGGCCTTTTTAAACCTGCCTCAAATGGATCTCCATTCTTCCTCCTTTAGATTTTGTTAATCTGTCAAGCATTATCCCTGATGTATGTTTCCGCTTGCGCCGTGGTGCTAGTTCAACAACGAATGTGGAAAGTGTTAGTGTACATCAAACTGTGAGAGTACATATAAAGGAGCATGCAACTGCAACTTGACTCGGTCAGGTACCATCTTGGTGTTGATGCTCATGAGGTTCATCTGATCTTGCGAAGTCCTGTTGTGTCAACAGTGCTTCGGAAGTAGTGTTAGGTGTGAAGGCAGCGTGGCAACTGGCCAGTTCCGGAGCAAACGAATGAGTAATTGGTTGAGCTGTTGGTACAGTTGAAGCGGATGCTACAGCTGGTGGAGCAGGTGATACTGTGTTTGTAGATTTAGCCGGTGGACTTGGACCTTCTACTGCACTATAAGTACCAGCAGAATCTCGACGGCAAAGCACTTTCCGTTTCACCCAACGAGTAACAGCACTCCCTACTATATTATTTTCCTTGCTCTTTTTTTACTTTGCCATATCAAGCTATACCCACAACACAAAAGAATAAAATCACTCTTCAGAACTCATTGATGCATGATACAGACAAGCAATACTTTGATGTAAGACAACCATATGAGGATGGAATATGTAAGAAAAACAGGACGGCATGACATATTCACAGCTACGATGTGCAAACTAAGCAGAAGGATTTTCAAGAAAATAGAAGTAATGCAAGCTAGACACCATATGAAAGATGCAACCAATATTACTCTGCCAAGTTAAAAGTGTCTTGTCATAAGTGGCAATTCGAAAAATTAGAAGCAGTACAACGTAGAAATCAATGCAAGATGCAACCACTATCAAACTGCCATGTTAAAAGCGTCCAATCATGAGTTACTGATGCGGGATACACAACAGCAGTACTTTGATGTAACAACATGGTATGGTAGATAGATGCAGTGTATTCTAGACACAGAAAGCCATGTCATATGCACATGTATAACGTATAAACTCAGCAGGTGCAATTTAATCAAAATAGAAGAAATACAGGCTAGACCACATATGCAACATGAAACCAATTATCACACTGTCAACTTAGAGCAAGCACCTGCGATGGTGGAGTGTGGGAGATGAACTCATCATGTAGACTTGGGACTTCAACTTCATTAGCAGTAGCAGTGGCAAATCTAGAGAGTCTCTGTTTGCGTCGGTGTGGAGTACCACCAACATCCTCTAACTTACTCTTTTCCTTCCTATTTTCTGATATTTCCTTATGAAGTCAAAACCACAAGAAGATGAATAAAATTAGCTCTGCATAACTGGTTGATGCATGATACAGACGAACACTACTTTGATGTAAGGCAAGCGCAGGAGGATGGAATATATACAAAAAAATACAGTGTTTCATATTCACACGTACGATGGGAGGATGGAATATGTATGAAAAAACAGTAAGCGGAAGGCATTTCAACAAAATTAGAAGAAATGAAACCTAGGCACCATATGAACATGCAACCAATATCACTCTATCAGGTAAAAAGTGTCTCGTCGTAAGTGCCATTTCAAGATATTAGAAGCAGTACAAGCTAGAAGACAATGCAAGATGCAACCTACATCACAGTCCCAAGTTAAATGTGTCTTATGGGTAAGTGATCGTTGCAGGTATAAGTTGTAAGCTACGCAGATGCAATTCAACATAATCAGAAGCAATACAAACTAGACATCATACGGAAAACGCAACCACATATAATTGTTCCAAGTAAGAGCAAGCACCTGTGATGGTGGAGTAGGGGAGATGTGCTCATCGTGTACACGTATGTTCTAGAAACAGGAACACGTGTCATATTCATAGGCATTATGTGTAAAGTAAGTAGATGCAATTCAAGTTAGAAGCAATACAAGCTAGACATCATACGCAACATGCAACCACATATAATAGTGTCAAGTTAGAGCAAGCACCTGTGATGGTGGAGTAGGGGAGATGTGCTCATCATCTACACAACTACGTTGACTGTCCAGCCTTGTGTTGTCTTGCAAATCTTGTTGGGAGGATGGCGGAGTAGAATCTATAGAGACCCCCTGTTTGAGTTGCCCCGAAGGACCACCATCATCCACTGCCGGACTAATTTCCTTCAACTGTAATGATTTTGCATTGTGAAGTCAAACCGATAAGAAAAAGGAATAAAATTCGCTCTTCAGAACTCAGTCATGCATGATACTGACAAACACTACTCGGATGAAAGGCAAACACATGACGCGAGGATGGAATATGTATGAAAAACAGGATGGTGTGACATATTCACACCTATGATGTGGTAACTAAGCAGAAGGCATTTCAACAAATTAGAAGCACTGCAAGCCAGACACAATATGAAAGATGCAACCAATATCACTCTGCCAAGTTCAAACTGTATGGCATTTCAACAAATTAGAAGTAGTATATGCTAGAAATCTATGCAAGACACAACCAATATCACAGTGGCGACTTAAAGGTGCCTTATCAAAAGTGACTGATGCGGGATATGCAATAATAGTAGTCTGATGTAGAAATAGGAACACATGTCATATTCATAGGTATTATGTGTAAAGTAAGCAGATGCAATTCAACAAAGTTAGAAGCTGTCAGGACCCCGACTCGATGTCACATCGATCTAGCCGGTAACACCTCATATCACTTTGCGGCCTCACGCATGGTATCCCCACGGGTGTCGCCTTACCTTTGCCCGGGACCGTTTGCGCCTTTTGGCTCACGTATATGATAGTGTCGCTAGCATCCATATGATAAGGAGCCCGGGCTGACATGACTAGTCGTAAACCCAAAGTGGCACAGACTTACAGGGACAGGCATCCATGACCCAGCTTCGAACATGTCGGTCATCAGCAAGTGGGTCCGGGCTATAGCACTGGGCTAGCAGGACTCCGGTAAACCGGGCTGTAGCGGGCTAACATGACTCCGGTACTCAAAGCGTGACATTTCCCCGAAGGGACAGACACAGGAACGAAGAAGGACACATGCCGGCCAGCCTAAGTGTTCCAGAGCAGTAGCAAGCTACCATGGCTCAGCGGTAACACTAGGAGACATTTCCCGGTAAGAGAGGCTACTAAAGATAAACAACTAGGTAGTCAGATCCCACACATACCAAGCATTTCAATCATACACACAATATGCTCGATATGTGCAAATACAACGAAGCATCACAACATGACTCTACGACACAAGTACTTTATTTAAGGCTCAGGGAGCCATACATAGCATACACAAAGATACGGGTCACACGACCCAGCATTCAAGTCATACAGTCATACAAACCAGCAGCGGAAGTACATTGTCTGAGTACAGACAACTAGTAAAATAAAAGAGGCTTGGAAGCCTAGCTATACTACGTGGTCCTTCACAAGCTCAGGGTCACCATCTGGGCCTTTAGCCTACTCGTTCATGTCAACGTCTACATAGAACCCATCAGAAGGGGTTGCAGCGTCTTCTGTAAAAAAAGTAGATTATAGCAACATGAGTACAAAGGTACTCAGCAAGACTTACATCAGATCCTACATACATGCATATTATCAAGAAGGGTTGGTGGAGTTATTGCAGCAAGCCAGCTTTGACTCTTGGCTAGACTATCCTACGATACTTCAACTTGAAATGGTTTTGCGCACACGAGTCCACTACTCACCACTTCAATACACTACCGAGGATCCACCTCCGTCTCCCTACGGAAGAGCCATCCTCGGCACTCACACTTATCTTGAGGCTTTTAGTAGTTTCCATTTACTTGTCTATGAACTGTATAGGCAACCAAGTAGTCCTTTACCGCGGACGCGGCTATTCGAATAGATTATGTTAACCCTGCAGGGGTGTACTTCTTCATACACGCTCTCACCACTTACCGTCGTTTACACGACATGTACTCGGCAACCTTCAAGCGGAAGCCCAACGTGGGTGTCGGCCACGACCTACCTAACCACCTAAGCCTCCAGTCCAGGTTTATCGCCTATTCAGGTTCCATCCGCAGGGAGTCCGGCCGAGGTTTCCATACGGCCCCGAACGACGTGAACAGGGTTCCCGAGATACCTAACGGGTATTCGGTACACCCGGCCACGTACCTACCGCATCACAGCCCACCCCTACGGTCAGCGCTGTCCACGGCCTCCAGTAGACTACAAACACCAGAAACTACTTGCAACTCCTGGACGGAGAACTAGGGTGAATAAGAAGCCGAGAGGGTCCATTGGTTTCGGGCCCAATGCATGGTAGTAGCTGATTCTTAAATCACACATCCAGATCTCAGTGCTTAAGGTCGGCTTCAATGAAACAACCCACCATGTACTCCTACATGGCCTCTCATCGATACCTTTACCAAATCGTGTTCACCACACCACTCTCATTACCGACGTAATCATTTCACTCTAGCCCATCACCTAGATGAACCAGACCTGACATGACTCTAAGCATAGCAGGCATAGCAAGGTAGGAACAACACATACATATGGCTCAATCAACTCCTACACATGCTAGTGGGTTTCATCTAGTTACTGTGGCAATGACAGGTCATGCAGAGGAAATGGGTTCAACTACCGTAGCACACAGCAGTTTGAAACGCGTTGTCTTAATGCAGTAAAAGAGAGCAGGAGCGAGAACATGGGATTGTATCGATATGATCAAATGGTTGGTTGCTTGCCTGATGGTTCGATGCACTGATACGGTTCTTCGTTAGGGTAATCACGGTACTCCTCGGAGGCAGAACCTGTCGCAAAGGACACCGGTACACAACCATCACCAAACAATGTGCAACAATATGATGCATGCATGAAACATGGCAATATGAGTGTGTTGGGCTAATGCAACTAAAACCAGAAGGGTTTGAACAAATTTGAATCAAAGATTCAAATTTCAAACTCAAACATGGCCTCTTAAAGTGCTTTTCCTTGTTCTGCTTAAAACATTAATTTAACTTGTTTGATCATGCATGAAAATAGTACAGATGGATAGATTGGATTTTTCTGATCATTTTTCATATATAATTTGTCCAATTTGGAGTTACAGAATAAAAGTTATGAATTTTTGAAGTTTAAATAATATTCTGGAATTTCCTGATTTAATTTAAATCCAGAAATATAAATATTGCGCCAGCATGACGTCAGCATGACGTCAGCGGTCAACTGCGGCTGGCTGGGGTCAAACCTGACGTGTGGGGTCCACACGTCAGTGACAGGGGGGTTAAACAGGGTTAGTTTAATCCTAATTAGGAATTAGTGGCGTTGGGGCCCACTGGTCAGTGTCAGGGGGGGTAGTTAGTTTAACTAATTCGGTTAGTGCTAATCCTAATTAGCTAACAGGGCTGGGCCCACTTGTCAGGGACACAGGGGGGGTCCTGCCGTGGTCAAGGTGGGTCAAACCCACCGGCGACATGACGCCGGCGAGGCCCGAGACGGCGGCGCGATGCGGAAACGCGCTATAGGGCACGGGCGAGGCCGTGCTTGGGCTCGTTGGAGAGCCCTTGCTCTCGCGCGTCGAACGGTGGTGGTGGCCGTGCCTGAGGTGGCCGGTACCGACGACGGCGAGCTCGCGAGCGGCGGCCGGAGTTCGGCCAACGGCGGGTTAGGCGATGCAGGGCGCTAGGGGAGGCGTTGGTGCGTGCTACGTGCTCCTGGTGAGGTGTGGAACACGATGGTGTGCTCGGCTTCGAGCTACAACGGCTCCAGCCACGGCGGCGACGAGGCACGGCGGCGGCGAGCTTCGGAGCTCAAGGGGGCGGCAACTACAGGATGCTAGGGACGACGGGGCAAGGGGGAATCGGGTCAGTGGCTCACTGCGGAGCTGCAGGGATGGTTAGCGGGCTCGGGGACGTCCGGTAGCTCTCGATTCGACGGCGACGATCTCCGGTGGCCGAGGAGGGGAACGGCGACGTTGGCGGCGATGCAGGGCTTCCGGAGGGGCTTGGCTTGGTGGGGAGGAAGAGGGGGTCGCGGCGGAGCTCCTGAGCTCAGCGGAGGGGCGAGGGGTGGCCGGTGACGGCTGCTATGGCGAACGGCGGCGATGGTGGTGTTCGGCCGTGAGAGAGAGAGCGAGGGAGAGGAGGGAAGAACCGCGGGAGAGTGAGAGAGAGCAGGGGGGAGGGCGTGGCGTCGTCCGGGGCATCGAGACGAGGAGGGGAGGGCAGGCAGGCAGGCGAGCAGGTGGCGTGGCGCGGTGGCGCGCGCGCGCGCCGGCCACACTCCCCTCCCTCTGTCGAGGACGAAGACGACAGAGGAGGGAGGCGGGCTGGGCCGCCTGCTGGCTGGGCCGGCCAGCTGGCTGGGCTGCACAGGGAGGAGCCCAGGTAAGCTCCTCCTTTTATTTATTTTTCT
>NC_041393.1:315992390-316002786 GCF_002162155.2 Triticum dicoccoides
ACGTGGGCGGCGATGCAGGGCTTCCGGAGGGGCTTGGCTTGGTGGGGAGGAAGAGGGGGTCGCGGCGGAGCTCCTGAGCTCAGCGGAGGGGCGAGGGGTGGCCGGTGACGGCTGCTATGGCGAACGGCGGCGATGGTGGTGTTCGGCCGTGAGAGAGAGAGCGAGGGAGAGGAGGGAAGAACCGCGGGAGAGTGAGAGAGAGCAGGGGGGAGGGCGTGGCGTCGTCCGGGGCATCGAGACGAGGAGGGGAGGGGCAGGCAGGCAGGCGAGCAGGTGGCGTGGCGCGGTGGCGCGCGCGCACGCCGGCCACACTCCCCTCCCTCTGTCGAGGACGAAGACGACAGAGGAGGGAGGCGGGCTGGGCCGCCTGCTGGCTGGGCCGGCCAGCTGGCTGGGCTGCACAGGGAGGAGCCCAGGTAAGCTCCTCCTTTTATTTATTTTTCTTTTTCTAATTTCTGACATTTGTTTTGATTTAAATAAAATATTAAATCATTTATTTACCTTATGCCAATTTTTGCAGGGGCTAGATATATTATTCCAGAGCTCCTTTATAATTGGCATAATATTTGGACATATATTAATATATATATATAACTAATATATTTCCAATGCAAATATTTATGCATTAATTCCAAATGCCCAAAATAAATACCTATGAGCTCTTAAAAATATTGGTTTGATTTTTATCTCTGTCCAATATTTTCAGAGAGCGACATGAGCATTTTCTTGGACCTTTTTGGAGAAATTTTTATTTGGATCATTTTCAAAAATGATTCTGAGGGTTTCACAAATCCCCATTTCAAATTAAATGGAATTTTAAACATGATGCACACACTCTGATGCATGACTAGCTAGGGTGTGACAACTCACCCCCACTCAAAAGAATCTCGTCCCGAGATTTGGGTTCCTCCGGGAAGAGGGCGGGATACTCGAGTCGAAGACGGTCCTCCCTTTCCCAAGTTGCTTCATCCTCAGAATGGTGCGACCATTGAACTTTGAGAAACTTGATATTATGACGTCGGGTGGTACGTTCGGCCTGATCGAGGATACGAATGGGGTACTCTCGATATGTAAGATTATCTTGGAGATCAAGCGTTTCGTGGTCCACTCCACGGATAGGATCCGAGAAGCAACGCCTGAGTTGAGAAACGTGGAAGACATCGTGGACTCTGGAGAGGTGCGGAGGTAGTTCCAACTGGTAGGCAACTTCTCCTCGTTTGGCGAGAATGCGAAAAGGTCCAATGTAACGAGGAGCCAATTTGCCTTTGATACCGAAACGATGGGTTCCCTTCAGAGGGGTGACCCGAAGATAAGCCCTCTCGTCAACCTCGAAAGTCATAGCCTTATGTTTTCGGTCATATTGACTCTTTTGACGAGATTGGGCTGTTTTCAACTTTTCACGAACGATACGAACTTGTTCTTCTGCTTCCTGAATCATATCCGGGCCAAAGAATTGTCTTTCCCCGGTCTCTGACTAGTTAAGGGGTGTTCGACACCGTCGTCCATAGAGAACTTCAAAAGGGGCTTTACCCAAGCTAGATTAATAGCTGTTGTTGTAAGCGAATTCGGCAAATGGAAGGCACTTCTCCCAGTCCATTCCGAATGAGATAACAGAGGCTCGAAGCATGTCTTCTAGAATCTGGTTGACGCGTTCCACTTGACCACTCGACTGAGGGTGGAAGGCGGTGCTAAAGGAGAGACGGGTTCCCATAGCATTTTGGAAACTTTCCCAAAATCGAGAGGTGAAAAGACTTCCTCGATCCGAGTTAATTTCCAAAGGAACACCATGGAGAGACACTATACGGGAGATGTATAAGTCTGCCAGCTGACTAGCGGTTATACTCTCACGAACAGGTAAGAAATGGGCTACTTTGGAAAGACGATCGACAACGACGAAAATAGCATTATTCCCTCTCTTGGTCCTGGGAAAACCGGTAATGAAATCCATACCAATTTTATCCCATTTCCGTTCAGGAATAGCTAAGGGTTGAAGGGTGCCAGCAGGCCGTTGATGCTCTGCTTTTACACGACGACAGACGTCGCAATTTGCAATATACTGAGCAATCTCTCTCTTCATCCTAGTCCACCAGAACCTCTGGCGTAGGTCCTGATACATCTTAGTACTACCGGGATGAATGGTGAGAGGAGATTCATGAGCTTCCTTAAGGATCAAACGCCTCAGGTTTTGCACTTTGGGAACCACTAGTCGATTCCCGAAGTATACGACCCCTTGATCATTAATGGAGAAACAATTCGCAACTCCTTTCTGGATGTTTCTCTTGATGCGGGAAATTCCCGGATCTACCTTCTGTGCTTTGATAATCTGATCCGTAAGGGTAGGTTTTGCCACCAAGGTGGAAAGAAAACCTTGAGGTACAATGTGAAGGTTAAGCTTCCAAAATTCCTCATGGAGAAGCGGTTGACTTTGTTGTAACATCAGGTTGTTACAATAAGATTTACGACTTAGCGCATCAGCCATGACGTTGGCTTTCCCTGGGGTGTAGGTTATTCCTAAGTCGAAGTCTGTGATCAACTCAACCCAACGTCTCTGCCTGAGATTCAGATCCGGTTGGGTGAAAATGTACTTCAGACTTTGGTGATCAGTGAATATTTCGCAACGATTACCGAGGAGGTAATGTCGCCAGGTCTTAAGTGCATAGACTACGGCTGCAAGCTCTAGATCATGAGTAGGATAATTCTCCTCATGTGGGTGCAATTGCCGTGAAGCGTAAGCAATTACGTGTCGATCTTGCATGAGAATGCAACCTAGTCCTTGTCGCGAGGCGTCGCAGTAGATAACAAAGTCCTTGGAGAAGTCTGGCGGTACCAGTACGGGAGCAGAAGTCAGGCGTCTTTTCAGTTCCTGAAAACTGTGCTCACATTGTGGAGTCCACTCGAACTTCTTATATTTCTTGAGGAGTTCGGTTAGAGGTTTAGCAACTTTGGAGAAGTTCTCGACAAAGCGACGACAATAGCTCGCTAAGCCCAGAAAACTCCGAACTTGCTTGACCGATTCAGGTGGAGTCCAATTAAGGACGGCTTGAACTTGCTCAGGGTTAACAGCAATACCTTTACCAGATATTACATGACCCAGATAGGTCACTTCTGACAACCAGAATTCACATTTAGAAAATTTGGCATAAAGGCGATGCTCTCGAAGTTTCTTCAACACTAGCCTTAGATGTTCGGCATGTTCTTCCTCGTTCTTGGAGTAGATGAGTATATCATCGAGGTAAACCACGACGAATTTATCCAAATACTCCATGAAGATTGAGTTCATTAACCGAGAAAAGGTGGCTGGAGCGTTGGTTAAACCGAAGGACATGACGGTGTACTCGTATTGGCCATAACGAGTAACAAAGGCCGTTTTAGGAATGTCCCCATTTCTGATTTTGATTTGATGGTAGCCCAACCTCAAATCCATCTTGGAGAAGACTGAGGATCCAGCGAGCTGATCATACAGGTCGTTGATCCTGGGAAGCGGATATTTGTTCTTGATTGTGACCAAATTGATAGGTCGGTAATCTACAACCATCTGGTCCGTACCATCCTTCTTCTTGACGAATAGGACGGGGCAAGCCCACGGAGATGAGCTAGGTCGGATGAAACCCTTTTTCAAGGACTCATCGAGTTGTTTCTTAAGCTCGGCTAGTTCTAGGGGTGCCATCTTATAAGGTCTTCTAGCAATCGGCACGGTTCCTGGGATGAGGTCTATTACGAACTCAACATCCCTGTCAGGTGGAACACCTGGCAATTCTTCTGGAAAGACATCCGGGAAGTCACGGACTACCGGAACGTCCTCAAGGTCTGGCAAAGGGCTGGCGTTAAGAGAATATAATTGTCGCTTGGCTATTCGGGTCAAGATATTGACTATCTTCCCCGAAGGATGGGTGAGTTGAACAGTCCTAGAGAAGCAATCAATTTTGGCTTGATGAGCTGACATCCAGCCCATACCCAAAATGATATTAATATCTGAAGATTTAAGGGCTATCAAAGACGCAAGAAAAACAAGTCTATCGACTTGGATTTCATTTCCATAACTTACCCTAGAGGTGTGCCATCTAGACCCGGGAGTAGAAATTTCCATAGTGGATGGCATGTCACAGAATGCAACGTTATGCAAACGAGCATAATTTTCGGATATAAAAGAATGAGAGGCTCCTGTATCGAAAAGAACAGATGTCGGGTGGCAATTAACAAGAAGCGTACCGAGAGCAACGTTGGGATCCTCTTGAGCTTCTTCGGCAGAGATACAGTTGACATGGCCACGTGAGGCGGTGACCGGCTTGGCGTGGAACACTTTCCCTGTCGGCTTGCCACGACCAACAGCTTTAGCAGACTGGTTGGGGTTGGTCTGGGGACACTCATGCATATAGTGGCCAGATTCCCCACACTTGAAACAAGTTACGGAACTGGTACGTGGAGGAGCATTGTTGGTTGGACCCCCATAGGGCTTGGCTGGAGCAGACTGTTGAACAGGGCGAGACGCCTGGAAAGATGGCCTCGGTGTGAACCTGGGTGGCAGGGCGGTGTTGGGTACCCACACGCGGCGCTTCTGAGGACCAGCACCGGATGAGGAACCCATATCACGGCCATGCTTGCGTGTTGCGTCATAGTCAGTCTGACCAGTTTCAGCACTGATGGCTTTGTTGATAAGTTTCTGAAAAGATGTGCACTCATGCAGACGGAGGTCACGGCGAAGCTCAGGACTAAGGCCCTTACGGAACCTTGCTTGCTTCTTGGCGTCAGTAGACACTTCCTCAGTTGCATATCGTGCGAGGTTACCAAACTCCCTGCTGTAAACATCCACAGAAAGTCGTCCTTGGGTGAAACTGCAAAATTCCTCACGTTTACGGTCCATGAGACCCTCCGGAATGTGATGTTCACGGAAAGCCTCGCTGAATTCAGCCCAAGTAGTGACATGGCCCGCTGGGCGCATAGCTCCATAATTCTCCCACCATAGACTGGCGGGGCCTTCAAGATGATATGCAGCAAAGGTGACCTTGTCAGCCTCCGCTACCAGCGCGGAACGCAGTTTGTGAGAGATACTGCGAAGCCAGTCATCAGCGTCGAGAGGCTCGACGGAGTGGTGGAATGTGGGTGGATGCAATTTGATAAAATCACTGAGTGACACCACGTTAGTCCTCTGATGGTGTGCTGTATTCTGTTCAATACGCTCCAACAAACGGTTGGTCTCCCGCTTGTTTCTCTCAGCTTCCATCATAACCTCGGCTAGGGAAGGAGGATGAGGCAGATTTGCATCCCTGACTTCACTACCTTCGGCCTGCTCTTGAGGAGAAGGGTTAGCGCGCGTGTTGACCATCCTAGGTAAACAAGACAATGATTTAGTCAGGATGATAAAATTCCGACATAGGATATAAAATGTAAGGAATAACTCGAAATGCAAGATGATCATCCGTATGACATGGTAGATACAGAAACTGCTTCTTTTATTCCATCGTCATACACACCATACAGGGTTTAGTACAAGACCAAACAAAGTACTATTACGGTGAAAAGAGGATTACATCTCATCGGAGGCATTCCAAGCTCCTATACATTATTTTTCTACACCTCCGGAATGATTACAACTAGGTCATATCCCACAAGTCACGCAGGACGATAGACGACACAGCTAGTGCGAACTAGTGATACTACCACTAACTCAGACCGATCCGTAGTAGTCCTCGTAGAAGTCACCTCCATAGCCTGGAAGCTCAACATGATCATCCGGAAACAGACGATCTCGCGGAGCTTGTGGACCATAGGGGCTAGGATGAGGTCTTGGACCAACAGACGGTGGCCTGCGGGGACCGCGAGGTGGGGTGATGCCTCCTACATCACGCCAACCCATCACGTCTGGCAGAGCAGATCTCACAGGATAGAGATCACGCATATCTGAATATCCAGCTTGCACCGCCGGTGCAAACCGAGTCAAAGTGGCCCAGTGGTCAGCACGGGTATTGAAGAGCTCTAACCTCAAGGCCCGATTTTCACGGTCCTTATCCTCGAGCATCTCAGCAGTGGTGCGAGTCCGTGAATCCTCCTGGGTGGGGTCAGCATAGATAGCCTGGAGATACCCTTGTGCTCCCGGAAGTGATCCTGGCATATATCGGAAATCAGAGTCCCGAAATAGACCAGATCTGACTCGCATAATGGTCATCATAGAGTAGGCGGCGTCCTGCACAGCCATCTCAATAGTAACCCCGAGTCCATAGGAGCAGTGAAGGGGATCGGTGGATCCAGGATAAGATGGAAATATCCTGACAGTGCAGAGATACTGGCTTTGATTAAAGTCTCGAAATTGCTCTTCGACCGTGTACTCAGGATACCAGCGGTATCCAGCCTCAGTCATTACCCTGACCAACTTGGCAGTATGGCCGGGTACATCTAGGCATCGAGTCAGGCGAACCACTTGATTGATGTCGCGAGTGGCCATCTGAAAGCACAATCATAATGCAAAGGCATTAGAATTTCTAGCAAAATTTCGGCAGCATAACAGCTGTAAATGCTCAAGAAGGATTTTGAGACATTTGACAAAGGATTTCATACACACTCAACATCATCATATCAAAGTTCTGAGACCATGCTAGCAACATAATATGGTAGAAGAACTGAACTAGGCTTGTATCCATCATACCTATAAGGTACTACTGATTAGTAACACGTGATCCTGATAGAGAGAATAGATCCTAATTCCTTAACCCCCGGTGGAAGAATGGACTGACTCAGATCAGAATGTCACAAGATAGAGGAGTAAAAAGAGCCTTACGTTCCAACCCACAAACAATTCCCCTACATATAACTAAAGAATTTCTAGACTCAACATCGACCAGTTTGGCTTGGAGAACCTACAGGCAGTCCGGCTCTGATACCAACGCTGTCAGGACCCCGACTCGATGTCACATCGATCTAGCCGGTAACACCTCATATCACTTTGCGGCCTCATGCACGGTATCCCCACGGGTGTCGCCTTACCTTTGCCCGGGACCGTTTGCGCCTTTTGGCTCACGTATATGATAGTGTCGCTAGCATCCATATGATAAGGAGCCCGGGCTGACATGACTAGTCGTAAACCCAAAGTGGCACAGACTTACAGGGACAGGCATCCATGACCCAGCTTCGAACGTGTCGGTCATCAGCAAGTGGGTCCGGGCTGTAGCACTGGGCTAGCAGGACTCCGGTAAACCGGGCTATAGCGGGCTAACAGGACTCCGGTACTCAAAGCGTGACATTTCCCCGAAGGGACAGACACAGGAACGAAGAAGGACACATGCCGCCCAGCCTAAGTGTTCCAGAGCAGTAGCAAGCTACCATGGCTCAGCGGTAACACTAGGAGACATTTCCCGGTAAGAGAGGCTACTAAAGATAAACAACTAGGTAGTCAGATCCCACACATACCAAGCATTTCAATCATACACACAATATGCTCGATATGTGCAAATACAACGAAGCATCACAACATGACTCTACGACACAAGTACTTTATTTAAGGCTCAGGGAGCCATACATAGCATACACAAAGATACGGGTCACACGACCCAGCATTCAAGTCATACAGTCATACAAACCAGCAGCGGAAGTACATTGTCTGAGTACAGACAACTAGTAAAATAAAAGAGGCTTGGAAGCCTAGCTATACTACGTGGTCCTTCACAAGCTCAGGGTCACCACCTGGGCCTTTAGCCTACTCGTTGATGTCAACGTCTACATAGAACCCATCAGAAGGGGTTGCAGCGTCTTCTGTAAAAAAGTAGATTATAGCAACATGAGTACAAAGGTACTCAGCAAGACTTACATCAGATCCTACATACATGCATATTATCAAGAAGGGTTGGTGGAGTTATTGCAGCAAGCCAGCTTTGACTCTTGGCTAGACTATCCTACGATACTTCAACTTGAAATGGTTTTGCGCACACGAGTCCACTACTCACCACTTCAATACACTACCGAGGATCCACCTCCGTCTCCCTACGGAAGAGCCATCCTCGGCACTCACACTTATCTTGAGGCTTTTAGTAGTTTCCATTTACTTGTCTATGAACTGTATAGGCAACCAAGTAGTCCTTTACCGCGGACGCGGCTATTCGAATAGATCATGTTAACCCTGCAGGGGTGTACTTCTTCATACACGCTCTCACCACTTACCGTCGTTTACACGACATGTACTCGGCAACCTTCAAGCGGAAGCCCAACGTGGGTGTCGGCCACGACCTACCTAACCACCTAAGCCTCCAGTCCAGGTTTATCGCCTATTCAGGTTCCATCCGCAGGGAGTCCGGCCGAGGTTTCCATACGGCCCCGAACGACGTGAACAGGGTTCCCGAGATACCTAACGGGTATTCGGTACACCCGGCCACGTACCTACCGCATCACAGCCCACCCCTACGGTCAGCGCTGTCCACGGCCTCCAGTAGACTACAAACACCAGAAACTACTTGCAACTCCTGGACGGAGAACTAGGGTGAATAAGAAGCCGAGAGGGTCCATTGGTTTCGGGCCCAATGCATGGTAGTAGCTGATTCTTAAATCACACATCCAGATCTCAGTGCTTAAGGTCGGCTTCAATGAAACAACCCACCATGTACTCCTACATGGCCTCTCATCGATACCTTTACCAAATCGTGTTCACCACACCACTCTCATTACCGACGTAATCATTTCACTCTAGCCCATCACCTAGATGAACCAGACCTGACATGACTCTAAGCATAGCAGGCATAGCAAGGTAGGAACAACACATACATATGGCTCAATCAACTCCTACACATGCTAGTGGGTTTCATCTAGTTACTGTGGCAATGACAGGTCATGCAGAGGAAATGGGTTCAACTACCGTAGCACACAGCAGTTTGAAACGCGTTGTCTTAATGCAGTAAAAGAGAGCAGGAGCGAGAACATGGGATTGTATCGATATGATCAAATGGTTGGTTGCTTGCCTGATGGTTCGATGCACTGATACGGTTCTTCGTTAGGGTAATCACGGTACTCCTCGGAGGCAGAACCTGTCGCAAAGGACACCGGTACACAACCATCACCAAACAATGTGCAACAATATGATGCATGCATGAAACATGGCAATATGAGTGTGTTGGGCTAATGCAACTAAAACCAGAAGGGTTTGAACAAATTTGAATCAAAGATTCAAATTTCAAACTCAAACATGGCCTCTTAAAGTGCTTTTCCTTGTTCTGCTTAAAACATTAATTTAACTTGTTTGATCATGCATGAAAATAGTACAGATGGATAGATTGGATTTTTCTGATCATTTTTCATATATAATTTGTCCAATTTGGAGTTACAGAATAAAAGTTATGAATTTTTGAAGTTTAAATAATATTCTGGAATTTCCTGATTTAATTTAAATCCAGAAATATAAATATTGCGCCAGCATGACGTCAGCATGACGTCAGCGGTCAACTGCGGCTGGCTGGGGTCAAACCTGACGTGTGGGGTCCACACGTCAGTGACAGGGGGGTTAAACAGGGTTAGTTTAATCCTAATTAGGAATTAGTGGCGCTGGGGCCCACTGGTCAGTGTCAGGGGGGGGTAGTTAGTTTAACTAATTCGGTTAGTGCTAATCCTAATTAGCTAACAGGGCTGGGCCCACCTGTCAGGGACACAGGGGGGGTCCTGCCGTGGTCAAGGTGGGTCAAACCCACCGGCGACATGACGCCGGCGAGGCCCGAGACGGCGGCGCGATGCGGAAACGCGCTACAGGGCACGGGCGAGGCCGTGCTTGGGCTCGTTGGAGAGCCCTTGCTCTCGCGCGTCAAACGGTGGTGGTGGCCGTGCCTGAGGTGGCCGGTACCGACGACGGCGAGCTCGCGAGCGGCGGCCGGAGTTCGGCCAACGGCGGGTTAGGCGATGCAGGGCGCTAGGGGAGGCGTTGGTGCGTGCTACGTGCTCCTGGTGAGGTGTGGAACACGATGGTGTGCTCGGCTTCGAGCTACAACGGCTCCAGCCACGGCGGCGACGAGGCACGGCGGTGGCGAGCTTCGGAGCTCAAGGGGGCGGCAACTACAGGATGCTAGGGACGACAGGGCAAGGGGGAATCGGGTCAGTGGCTCACCGCGGAGCTGCAGGGATGGTTAGCGGGCTCGGGGACGTCCGGTAGCTCTCGATTCGACGGCGACGATCTCCGGTGGCCGAGGAGGGGAACCGCAACGTTGGCGGCGATGCAGGGCTTCCGGAGGGGCTTGGCTTGGTGGGGAGGAAGAGGGGGTCACGGCGGAGCTCCTGAGCTCAGCGGAGGGGCGAGGGGTGGCCGGTGACGGCTGCTATGGCGAACGGCGGCGATGGTGGTGTTCGGCCGTGAGAGAGAGAGCGAGGGAGAGGAGGGAAGAACCGCGGGAGAGTGAGAGAGAGCAGGGGGGAGGGCGTGGCGTCGTCCGGG
>NC_041393.1:316003432-316016848 GCF_002162155.2 Triticum dicoccoides
CCCAGGTAAGCTCCTCCTTTTATTTATTTTTCTTTTTCTAATTTCTGACATTTGTTTTGATTTAAATAAAATATTAAATCATTTATTTACCTTATGCCAATTTTTGCAGGGGCTAGATATATTATTCCAGAGCTCCTTTATAATTGGCATAATATTTGGACATATATTAATATATATAACTAATATATTTCCAATGCAAATATTTATGCATTAATTCCAAATGCCCAAAATAAATACCTATGAGCTCTTAAAAATATTGGTTTGATTTTTATCTCTGTCCAATATTTTCAGAGAGCAACATGAGCATTTTCTTGGACCTTTTTGGAGAAATTTTTATTTGGATCATTTTCAAAAATGATTCTGAGGGTTTCACAAATCCCCATTTCAAATTAAATGGAATTTTAAACATGATGCACACACTCTGATGCATGACTAGCTAGGGTGTGACAGAAGCAATACAAGCTAGACATCATACGCAACATGGAACCACATATAATAGTGCCAAGTTAGAGCAAGCACCTGTGATGGTGGAGTAGGGGAGATGTGCTCATCATCTACACAGCTACGTTGACTGTCTAGCCTTGCGTTGTCTTGCAAATCTTGTTGGGAGGATGGCGGAGTAGAATCTGTAGAGAACCTCCGTTTCAGTTGCTCGGAAGGACCACCATCATCCAATGCCTTGCCAATTTCCTTCAGCTTTATTGATTTTGCATTGTGAGGTCATACCGACAAGAAAAAGGAATATCATTCGCTCTTCAGAACTCATTCATGCATGATACTGACGAACACTACTCTGATGAAAGGCAAAGTCATGATACGAGGATGGAATATGTACGAAAAAATGGACGGCTTGACATATTCACACCTATGATGTGGTAACTAAGCAGAACGCACTTCAACAAATTAGAAACACTGCAAGACACCATATGGAAGGTGCAATCAATATCACTCTGCCAAGTTAAAACTGTCTCGTCATAGGTGGCGTTCATCAAACTAGAAGCAATACATGATAGAAATCATATTCAAGACGCAAACCAATATCACACTGCCAACTTAAAGGTGTCCCATCATAAGTGACTGATGCAGGATACAAACAAGAGTAGTTTCATGTAAGAACATGGTGTGATAGACAGATATAGTATGTACCAAAAACAGGAAAGCGTGTCATATTCACATGTATCATGTGTAAGCTAAGCAGATGCAGTTTACACTAATTAGGAGCAATACGAGCTAGACACCATATGCAACATGCAACCAGATATCACACTGCCAAGTTAGAGCAAGCACCTTGGATGGTGGAGTAGGGGAGCGGAGACTTGGACCATGTAATGCACTATCAGTACAAGGAGAATCGGTACAGATGCTCCATTTACGTTGCTGCAGAGGACCACCATCATCGCCTTCCTTCCTCTTTTCCTTCCTCTTTCTTGATTTTGCCTTGTCAAGTCAAACCCACAAGAAAAAGGAATAAAATTTGCTCTTCAGAACTTATTGATGCATGATACTGACGAAACACTACTTTCATGTAAGGCAGCCGCATGATAGGAGGATGGAATATGTATGAAAAACAGGACGGCGTGACATATTGACATGCATGATGTATAAAGTGTAAACTAAGCACAAGGTGCTTGAACTTGTTAGAATCGATGCAAGCTAGAAACCATATGAAAGATGAAACCAATATCACTCTGCCAAATTAAAAGGGTGCCCTAACAAATGTATTTGACCAAATTAGAAGCAATACATGGAAGCAGGCTAGAAATAATATGCAATATGCAACGAATAAAGGTGACTCATCGTAAGTAATTGATGCAGGATACAGAAGAGATGTAGTTTCATGTAAGAACAAGGTTAACGCATAGATGTAGTGTGTACCAAAAATAGGAAGGCATGGCATATTCACAGGTATAGTGTGTAAACTAAGCAGATGCAATTTGCCCTAATTAGAAGCATTACAAGCTAGACACCGTATGCAACATGCAACCACATATCACACTGCGAAGTTGGAGCAAGCACCTGTGATGGTGGTGTAGGGGAAGTGATGTCTTCAGGTACAGAGCAACGTTCAATATCTTCATTTAGGCTTGTTGTTTCTTGAGAATCATGTGGAGAGGATGAAATTGCATTCTTTATAAGAGTATTGTGTCTCATATTAACCCACGCGCGTGACTGTCTCATCATAAGCGATAGACGCAGGATACACAAGAACAGTAGTTTGATGTAAGAAAATGGTGTGATAGGCAGATGTAGTATGTACCAAAAACAGGAAGGCGTGTCATATTCACATGTATAATGTGTAAGCTAAGGAGATGCAATTTAACAAATTAGGAGCATTGATGAGGGATACACAAGAGAAGTAGTTTGATGTAAGAACATGGTTAATATAAAGACGTAGTATGTACCAAAAACAGGAAGGCATGTCATATTCACAGGTATAATGTGTTAACTAAGCAGATGCAATTTACCCTAATTAGAAGCATTACAAGGTAGACACCATATGCAACATGCAACCACATATCACACTGCCAAGTAAGAGCAAGCACCTGCGATGGTGGTGTGGGGGAATTGCGGTGATCAACTAGAGAGCTACGTTGACTATCTTCATTTAGCCTTGCTGTTTCTTGAGAATCATGTGGGGAGGATGACACTGCACTCTTTAAACGAGTAGGGCGTCTCACAGTAACCCACCCGGGTGACTGTCTCATCATAAGTGATTGACGAGGGATACAAAAGAGCATTAGTTTGATGTACGAACATGGTTAATAGACATATGTAGTATGTATCAAAAACAGGAAGGCATGTCATTATCAAAGGTATAATGTGTAAAGTAAGCAGATGCAATTTAACCAAATTGGAAGCAATACAAGCTAGACACCGTATGCAACATGGAACCACATTTGACAGCGAAGTTAAAGCAAGCACCTGGGATGGTTGTGTGTGGCAATTGAGATCATCAACTGCAGAGCTAGTTTTACTGTCTCCAACTGCTGACACTACACCCATTAGAGCGTTGAAACGCTTACTGCTTATCTTCGAATTACACTGGAGTGACTTTTGTCTTTTCTTTTCTGCATTCATCAACACTGCGTCAGAGTCTGAAATACCCATGCATAAAAAAATAATAGTGTGAGTATGGGTGAAGTGTGTGCACAATTAATACAGTGTAAAGGTAGTAGATAGCAGGTCGGTGAGAAATAAATGACGGGAGACATATGATAGCTCTAAAACATGCATGGAACACTCAATTACTACAGGATTCTATGAAAATAATAGTCGACTCTAACCAAATAGGCCAGTCCATTTTTTCGGCACCGTCCGATGTACAAAGAACAGGGAGATTGCCTTCATCTACCTCCAGCCAGTCAGTGTTGACGATCTTCCTCGAAACGCCAGTGATACGTCTCCAACGTATCTATAATTTTTGATTGCTCCATGCTACTTTACCTACTGTTTTGGACTATATTGGGCTTTATTTTCCACTTTCATATTATTTTTGGGACTAACCTATTAACCGGAGGCCCAGCCCAGAATTGCTGTTTTTTTGCCTATTTTAGTATTTCGAAGAAACATAATATCAAACGGAGTCCAAACGGAATAAAACCTTCGGGAACGTGATTTTCTCACCGAACATGATCCAGGAGACTTGGACCCTGCTCCAAGGAACAGCCGTGG
Organism: Triticum dicoccoides; assembly: GCF_002162155.2. Classification (NCBI taxonomy): domain Eukaryota; kingdom Viridiplantae; phylum Streptophyta; class Magnoliopsida; order Poales; family Poaceae; genus Triticum; species Triticum dicoccoides. The sequence goes on from NC_041393.1 coordinate 316,007,105, forward strand.
AGGTCACGAGGGTGGAGGGCGCCCCCCTGGGTGCGCCCTCCTGCCTCGTGGGCCCCCCTGTTGCTCCACCGACGTACTCCTTCCTCCTATATATACCTACGTACCTCCATCAGATCAAACACGGAACCAAAAACCTAATTCCACCGCCGCAACTTTCTGTATCCACGAGAACCCATCTTGGGGCCTATTTCGGAGCTCCGCCGGAGAGGGCTTCTACCATGGAGGGCCTCTACATCAACACCATAGCCTCTCCGATGAAGTGTGAGTAGTTTACTTCAGACCTTCGGGTCCATAGCTAGTAGCTAGATGGCTTCTTCTCTCTCTTTGGATCTCAATACAATGTTCTCCCCCTCTCTTGTGGAGATCTATTCGATGTAATCTTCTTTTTGCAGTGTGTTTGTTGAGACCGATGAATTGTGGGTTTATGATCCAGCTTATCTATGAATAATATTTGATTCTTCTCTGAATTCTTTTATGTATGATTGAGTTATCTTTGCAAGTCTCTTCGAATTATCTGTTTGGTTTGGCCAACTAGATTGGTAGTTCTTGCAATGGGAGAAGTGTTTAGCTTTGGCTTCAATCTTGCGGTGTCCTTACCCAGTGACACAAAGGGTTGCAAGGCACGTATTGCATTGTTGCCATCGAGGATAACAAGATGGGGTTTTATCATATTGCATGAACTTATCCCTCTACATCATGTCATCTTGCTTAAGGCGTTACTCTGTTTTTAACTTAATACTCTAGATGCATGCTGGATAGCGGTCGATGAGTGGAGTAATAGTAGTAGATGCAGAATCGTTTCGATCTAATTGCTTTGGACGTGATGCCTATATACATGATCATACCTAGATAATCTCATAATTATTCGCTTTTCTATCAATTGCTCAACAGTAATTTGTTCACCCCCGTAGAATACTTATGCTCTTGAGAGAAGCCACTAGTGAATATGGCCCCCGGGTCTATTCTCATCATATCAATCTCCATTATTTTATTACTTGCTTTGTTTTTACTTTGCCTTTTACTTTTTACTTTGCATCTCTATATCAAAAATACCAAAAATATTATTTATTATCTCTATCAGATCTCACCCTCGTAAGTGACCGTGAAGGGATTGACAACCCCTAATCGTGTTGGTTGCGAGTAGCTATCATCTTGTGTAGGTACGAGGGACTCATGCGTGATCTCCTACTGGATTGATACCTTGGTTCTCAAAAACTGAGGGAAATACTTACGCTACTTTACTGCATCATCCTCTCCTCTTCGGGGAAATCCAACGCAGTGCTCAAGAGGTAGCAAGAAGAATTTCTGGCGCCGTTGCCGGGGAGTTTGCGCAAAAGTCAACCATACCAAGTACCCATCACAATCCCTATCTCTCGCATTACATTATTTGCCTCTCGTTTTCCTCTCCCCCACTTCACCCTTGCCGTTTTATTCTCCCTCTCTTTCCCAATCTCCTCCTCTCTTTCTCTTTTGCCTTTTTCTCGTTTGTCTTTTTTTTTGCTTGTGTGTTGGATTACTTGTTGCCATGGCACAAGATAATACCAAGTTGTGTGATTTCTCGAATACCAATAATAATGATTTACTTAGTACCCCAATTTCTCCTCTTAATAATGATGAGTCTTGTGAAATCAATACCGCTTTGCTAAATCTTGTTATGAAAGATCAATTCGTCGGCCTTCCTAGTGAAGATGCCGCTACTCATCTAAACAATTTTGTTGATTTGTGTGATATGCAAAAGAAGAAAGATACGGATAACAATATTGTCAAATTGAAGTTATTTCCGTTTTCACTTAGAGATCGTGCTAAAATTTGGTTTCCGACTTTGCCTAAAAATAGTCTTGATTCTTGGAACAAGTGCAAAGATGCTTTTATCTATAAGTATTTTCCTCCCGCTAAGATCATCACTCTTAGGAACGATATTATGAATTTTAAACAACTTGATCATGAGCATGTTGCCCAATCTTGGGAAAGAATGAAATTGATGCTTCGCAATTGCCCTACTCATGGTTTAAATTTATGGATGATCATATAAAAATTTTATGCCGGATTAAATTTTGCTTCTAGAAATCTTTTAGATTCGGCCACGGGAGGCACGTTTATGGAAATTACATTAGGGGATGCTACAAAATTGCTTGACAATATTATGGCTAATTATTCTCAATGGCATGCCGAAAGATCTTCTAGTAAAAAAGTGCATGCTATAGAAGAAATCAATGTTTTGAGTGAAAAGATGGATGAACTTATGAAGATGTTTGCTACTAAAAATACTTCTCTTGATCCCAATGATATGCCCTTATCTGCTTTGATTGAGAATAATAATGAATCTATGGATGTGAATTTTGTTGGTAGGAATAGTTTTGGAAATAATGCATATAGAGGGAATTTTAATCCTAGGCCTTATCCTAGTAATCCTTCTAATAATTATGGAAATTCCTACAACAGCTCTTATGGAAATTTTAATAAGATGCCCTCTGAATTTGATAGTAGTGTTAAAGAGTTTATGAATTCACAAAAGAATTTTAATGCTTTGCTTCAAGAGAAATTGCTTAAAATTGATGATTTGGCTAGGAATGTTGATAGAATTTCTCTTGCAATTGATTCTTTAAAGCTTAGATCTATTCCTCCTAAGAATGATATCAATGAGTCTCTCAAAGCTATGAGAATTTCCATTGCTGAGTGCAAGGAAAGAACCGCTAGGATGCGTGCTTCCAAAGATGCCTTTATTAAAGCATGTTCTTCCAATTCCTATGAAAATCAAGATGAAGATCTAAAAGTTATTGATGTGTCCCCCATTAAATCTTTGTTTTGCAATATGAATCTTGATGAAACTGAATATGATCTTCCTTTACCTAGAAGGCGTTCTAAGAATTTGGAGTTTCTAGATCTTGATGATGAAATTGATGAAAGTGGGATTGAAAGAAATAAAAATCTTGATGTTGCTAAACCCACTATTTTGGATCTCAAGGAATTTAATTATGAAAATTGCTCTTTGATTGGTTGTATTTCCTTGTTGCAATCCGTGCTAGATTCTCCTCATGCTTATAGTCAAAATAAGGCCTTTACCGAACACATTGTTGATGCCTTGATGCAATCTTATGAAGAAAAACTTGAGTTGAAAGTTTCCATCCCTAGAAAACTCTATGATGAATGGGAACCTACTATCAAAATTAAAATTAAAGATTATGAGTTTCATGCCTTGTGTGATTTAGGTGCTAGTGTCTCCACTATTCCCAAAACTTTGTGTGATTTGCTAGATTTCCGTGACTTTGAAGATTGCTCTCTAAACTTGCATCTTGCGGATTCCACTATTAAAAAGCCTATGGGAAGAATTAATGATGTTCTTATTGTTGAAAATAGGAATTATGTGCCCGTAGATTTTATCGTTCTTGATATAGATTGCAATCCTTCATGTCCTATTATTCTTGGTAGACCTTTCCTTAGAATGATCGGTGCGATTATTGATATGAAGGAAGGGAATATTAGATTCCAATTTCCCTTGAAAAAGGTTATGGAACACTTCCCTAGAAAGAAAATAAAATTACCATATGAATCTATCATGAGAGCCACTTATGGATTACCCACCAAAGATGGCAAAACTTAAATCTATCTTCGCTTTTATGCCTAGCTAGGGGCGTTAAACGACAGTGCTTGTTGGGAGGCAACCCAATTTTATTTTGTGTTTTTTGTTTTTGCTTCTGTTTAGGAATAAATAATCCATCTACTTTCTGTTTAGATGTGGTTTTATGTTTTAATTAGTGTTTGTGCCAAGTAGAACCTATAGGATAAGCTATGATGATAGTTGATTTGATTCTGCTGAAAAACAGAAACTTTGTGCTCACGAGAAAATATTCAATAAATCACAGGAACGAGCTTTTGCATTGATTCTTTTTTCCGCTGATTAATAAACAAATTGTCCAGTACGTCCTATTTTGGTAGAATTTTTAGTGTTCGAGAAGTTTGCGTTAGTTACAGATTGCTACAGACTGTTCTGTTTTTGACAGATTCTGTTTTTAGTGTGTTGTTTGCTTATTTCGATGCATCTATGGCTAATAAATTAGTTTATAAACCATAAAAGTTGGAATACAGTAGGTTTAACACCAATCTTCTATATCTAAATAGGGGCACCCCACTAGCTGATTTTCCTGCCTCCTCATGAAACCACGTCATCTGAATTGTTACAGCCGTTGATGTAGTATAGCACAGCAGTCCACATCCGTCCGATCAAAAGTTGGCAAAATTACTACGAGTTGCCACCGCTGAGTGGAAAATACCGATTCGTTCTTTCGCGCTGTCCCGCTCGCTCGCTGCATATCCCCTCTGACTCGACTCGTTTTGGTTGGGCTGCACACGTCCTCCTCACCAAAATTGTTTGGACATTACAAAGCCCATTCGAAGCCCATAGGTAAAGTCCATTGTTCCCAGTCTCAAGAAAAGATCGTGCCACGACCATCCACACTCCCGAGCAGCCGCCGCCAGGAGCCCTTCCGGCGGGTCTGTGCCACGATCCACCCTTGCCTGGCCAGACGCTGCCGTCCCTTGTGCTCTACCAGCAGCCACCATCACCCATGCTTGCCCTTAGCCAGCCGTCAGTGCTAACCCTTCCGCCGTCATCGTCGGCCGTCCCCGATGAGCCACCTATCCAGAGATGTGTGATCCAGTAGCCATCTCTGTGGATTCCGCCACCATGGCTGATGCCCCCCAGCACAACCACCACGATGGCCGTTGCTCCCGGCCAGCCTGCCGCACCCAACATGGCATTAACTCCATCAAATTCGTTCGTCTTCCCACAGCCACTTTTATGGCGCGCATGAAATGGCCTCGCACCACTCAATCGACAGAAACGGATGGATTCATGTGAAAAGAAGAAACTGATGGATTTATGACTCCCTCCTCATGAAGGGTAATCGACCTAGTGGCTCTCCCTTTTAAGCACTGGAGTTGATCCCTTCCCGTCACTCGCTGCCCGGGTTCTCATCATAGTCTTCTCCTTGAGGCGTTCGCTGATTCCGCCCCGCTTGCTAGAGGTCTGGTTCTAAATTCTAGAACCGCATCATGTAATTTTCTTGCTTTGGTTGTGCTATTCGTATCTTGAAATTCCAGGTCTTGGCTGATGCAAAGTTCATGGGATGCTCTTAAATTTTCATGTCTTGGCCAATGCAAAGGTTGATGCGATCTGGCTGTTGTACTGAAAGTCTGAAACAGAACAAAATTTTACTCATAATTTTTCCATTTTTTGATATACCACCATGTCAGTTGATTTTCCCTGTATGTTTCATTGTTTCTATGATAAGTTGTCATTGGTTTCCTCCTATATCTATGGATTTAAAGTTTTGCTATATAATATTTGTCTCACATGCAATTCAAGTGCTATATATATAGAGAGAGATCAGTAATCTCTTTGTTGAGCCAAGTTACACAGCTGAGAACAAATTAAAGATGTGGCTCATTCAAGTTGTAGACTAGCAGTTTGTTTTCATGTTGACATAAAGGAATTGATATTCCTATTGACATACCATCAGATATAACTACATACAAGAAATAGACATGTGAATGTTCTACTAGCCTGAAAGAATGTATATACATCTTGGAAACAATACACACTTGACAGGTCTACATGTCTCCTTGATTCAAGCTTTGTCTCTAACAATATGAATTATCCATGTGGTATATAGTTTACTGAAAATGTTAGATAAGTGAATTGATAAAAAATTTAAAGATGTGTAAAGCAGGGAAAAGAGATACAACCATAGATTTTGCAGGGGGTAACTAGGCTTAACTCGCATGGCTCATAGATCTTTTTTACCTTTCGCAGACATATACACTCACCTTTATCAGTGTAACAATGAAATGTGACAACAGCAGTATTAAAGCAAAAAGATGTGTTAGGTGCCTGATGCCATGTTCGCTAGCATGGGAAAAGAAAATAATTATTCAATGGAATCAGTCCCCTTTATTTTATTTGTCTGGTGTATTAAAACTTCTCATACTTCCTATTCTGTCATTAGCTTAGTCTACTGAAAAACAGACTTGACTTAGCAAATGAGATTATGTATTTTCAGTACTACCATTTGTTTGAACATCTTAATTATTCTGGCATTATCACATACATGAAGCAGCAAAGGAGATTATGTATTTTTAGTACTACTGATTGAACATCTTTCTTAATTATTCTTGCAGCATCACCATATTCTTTTTTTGTGTATTTATTAAACTGTTCCTCTCAATCGTATAGAAAATCATGGATGTACATCATATGTTTAGTTTGTAGGAGCTACCAGCAAAGTAAGAATGCATTTTATTTAGCTTCATTTGGTAAGCAGCAAGAGTGCATTTTATTTATCCTCACATGGTAATCAGCAAAACAACTTACTACTGCAACACACACATCTATATAACATCATCCAGTTGCATTTTCAGCTTACCCCTTATCTTCTCAACCATGAGTTGGCAGCCAGTACAAATGGACGACCGAAGCAACAGGTACTCCTACTGAAATTAGTTTGCTATATATTTTCATTCCACTGCTTATGCTGACTAACAACGTGCTCCATCTTCTCAAGAACGCCACCTAATTATGGAAAAAATAATCTGCCATGTTCTACCGCCATTTCAAGAAGAGAAGCTCAGAAGAAATACAAGGATGCAATTGCAAAGATGAAGGGCACAAAAGACCCGACGTTCATAACTTTCAAACAGGTGTCCAAGCCTCAACACGTCACTAACCAACAGTCTGGTCACCATCCATTATCATCTATGGGATATATCGTGGAGTATGAAAAGAATGGGATACCATATATTCAGGTTGTAGTAACTCAAGAAGGCCCACCTATAAACAACATCAAATATATTGAGTAAGAATATGGTACATGCTATCATACGACATATGGTTCATGCTACAAATAGCAGGCTTTATCCTCCAATACATCCCAGCAATAAATTTTAGTCATTGTATGTACGAGAAATCTATCAATTATTGACTGAAATTATTTTCTTCTTTGAGATGCTGATGTTACTTTGAAAATCCACGACAAATTTCCGAAGCAACGCGCGGGGCATCATCTAGTATAAATAAAGAATGAGTTAATTATAGTACCTTGAAGTAGTCTTTTGTTTTCTTTCACTAACGGAGCTCACGAGATTTCTATTGAGTTTTGTGTTGTGAAGTTTTCAAGTTTTGGGTGAATTCTTTTGATGGATTATGGAACAAAGAGTGGAAAGAGCCTAAGCTTGGGGATGCCCATGGCACCCCCAAGATAATCGAAGGACACCAAAAATTCAAAGCTTGGGGATGCCCCGGAAGGCATCCCCTCTTTCATCTACTTCCATCGGTAATTTACTTGGAGCTATATTTTTATTCACTACATGTCATGTGTTTTGCTTGGAGCATCTTGTATTATTTGCGTCTTTGCTTGTTAGTTTTCCACAATCATCCTTGATGTACACACCCTTTGAGAGAGCCATACATGATATGGAATTTGCTAAAATACTCTATGTGCTTCACTTAAATCTTTTGAGCTTCATAGTTTTGCTCTATGTGCTTCACTTATATCTTTTGAGCGTAATAATTTTTGCTCTAGTGCTTCACTTAGACCTTTTAGAGCATGGTGGTGGATTTGTTTTAAAGAAACTATTGATCTCTCATGCTTCATTTAGATTATTTTGAGAGTTTTTAATAGCATGGTAATTTGCATAAAGTTAATATACTTGGTATTCGAGATTTCTGAAACTTTCTTTTGAGTGCGTTGAATACTAAGATAAGTTTGATGCTTGATAATTGTTTTGAGATATGGAGGTGATAATATCAAAGCAATGCTAGTTGGGGTGATTATGAATTTAAAGAATGCTTGTGTTGAAGTTTGTGACTCCCATAGCATGCACGTATGGTGAACCGCTTTGTGATGAAGTCGGAGCACAATTTTATTTATTGATTGTCTTCCTTATGAGTGGCAGTCGGGGACGAGCGATGGTCTTTTCCTACCAATCTATCCCCCTAGGAGAATGCGTTTAATGCTTTGGTTTTTGATGACTTCTAAATTTTTGCAACAAGTCCATGAGTTCTTTTGATTAATGTTGAGTCCATGGATTATACGCACTCTCACCCTTCCACCATTGCTAGCCTCTCTAATACCGCGCACCTTTCGCCGGTATCATACACCTACCATATACATTCCTCAAAACAGCCACCATACCTACCTATCATGGCATTTCCATAGCCATTCCGAGATATATTGCCATGCAACTCCACCGTTTCGTTCATATGACATGCGTTACTTTTGTCATATTGCTTTTTGCATGAACATGTAGTTGACATTGTATTTGTGGCAAGGCCACCTTCATAACTTTCATACATGTCACTCATGATTCATTGCATATCCCGGTACACCGCCGGAGGCATTCATATAGAGTCATATTTTGTTCTAAGTATCGAGTTGTAATTGTTGAGTTGTAAGAAAAATAAAAGTGTGATGATCATCATTATTAGAGCATTGTCCCAGTGAGGAAAGGATGATGGAGACTATGATTCCCCCATAAGTCGGGATGAGACTCCGGACTTTATGAAAAATAAAAGAGGCCAAAGAAGCCCAAATAAAAAAAGGTAGAATGGCCATAAAAAAGAAAAAAAGAGAAAGGCTAAATAAAAAAATGAGAGAAAAAGAGAGAAGGGACAATGCTACTATCCTTTTTCCACACTTCTGCTTCAAAGTAGCACCATGATCTTCATGATAGAGAGTCTCATATGTTGTCACTTTCATATAGTAGTGGGAATTTTTCATTATAGAACTTGGCTTGTATATTCCAATGATGGGCTTCCTCAAAAGTTCCCTAGGTCTTCGTGAGCAAGCAAGTTGGATGCACACCCACTTAGTTTCTTTTGGAGCTTTCATATACTTATAGCTCTAGTGCATCCGTTGCATGGCAATCCCTACTCACTCACATTGATATCTATTGATGGGCATCTCCATAGCTTGTTAATACGCCTAGTTGATGTGAGACTATCTTCTCCCTTTTTTTGTCTTCTCCACAACCACCATTCTATTCCACCTATAGTGCTATGTCCATGGCTCACGCTCATGTATTGCGTGAAAGTTGAAAAAGTTTGAGATTTCTAAAGTATGAAACAATTGCTTGGCTCGTCATCGAGGTTGTGCATGATTAAATACTTTGTGTGATGAAGATAGAGCATAGCCAGACTATATGATTTTGTAGGGATAACTTTCTTTAACCATGCTATTTTGAGAAGACATGATTGCTTTAATTTGTATGCTTGAAGTATTATTACTTTTATGTCAATATGAACTTTTGTCTTGAATCTTTCGAATCTGAATATTCATGTCACAATTAAGAAGATCTACATTGAAATTATGCCAAAGTATCACTCCGCATCAAAAATTCTTTTTTATCATTTACCTACTCGAGGACGAGCAGGAATTAAGCTTGGGGATGCTTGATACGTCTCCAACGTATCTATAATTTTTGATTGCTCCATGCTACTTTACCTACTGTTTTGGACTATATTGGGCTTTATTTTCCACTTTCATATTATTTTTGGGACTAACCTATTAACCGGAGGCCCAGCCCAGAATTGCTGTTTTTTTGCCTATTTCAGTATTTCGAAGAACCAAAATATCAAACGGAGTCCAAACGGAATAAAACCTTCGGGAACGTGATTTTATCATCGAACGTCATCTAGGAGACTTGGACCCTGCTCCAAGGAATAGTCGTGGGGGTCACGAGGGTGGAGGG
>NC_041393.1:316017125-316033621 GCF_002162155.2 Triticum dicoccoides
ATGGCCCCCCTGTTGCTCCACCGACGTACTCCTTCCTCCTATATATACCTACATACCTCCGTCAGATCAAACACGGAGCTAAAAACCTAATTCCACCGCCGCAACTTTCTGTATCCACGAGATCCCATCTTGGGGCTTGTTCCGGAGCTCCGCCGGAGAGGGCATCCACCACGGAGGGCTTCTACATCAACACCATAGCCTCTCCGATGAAGTGTGAGTAGTTTACTTTAGACCTTCGGGTCCATAGCTAGTAGCTAGATGGCTTCTTCTCTCTTTTTGGATCTCAATACAATGTTCTCCCCCTCTCTTGTGGAGATATATTCGATGTAATCTTCTTTTTGCGGTGTGTTTGTTGAGACCGATGAATTGTGGGTTTATGATCCAGCTTATCTATGAATAATATTTGATTCTTCTCTGAATTCTTTTATGTATGATTGAGTTATCTTTGCAAGTCTCTTCGAATTATCCGTTTGGTTTGGCCAACTAGATTGGTAGTTCTTGCAATGGGAGAAGTGTTTAGCTTTGGGTTCAATCTTGCGGTGTCCTTACCCAATGACAGAAAGGGTTGCAAGGCACGTATTGTATTATTGCCATCAAGGATAACAAGATGGAGTTTTTATCGTATTGCATGAATTTATCCCTCTACATCATGTCATCTTGCTTAAGGCGTTACTCTGTTTTTAACTTAATACTCTAGATGCATGCTGGATAGCGGTCGATGAGTGGAGTAATAGTAGTAGATGCAGAATCGTTTCGATCTACTTGTTTTGGACGTGATTCCTATATACATGATCATACCTAGATAATCTCATAATTATACGCTTTTCTATCAATTGCTCAACAGTAATTTGTTCACCCAACGTAGAATACTTATGCTCTTGAGAGAAGCCACTAGTGAAACCTATGGCCCCCGGGTCTATTCTCATCATATCAATCTCCATTATTTTATTACTTGCTTTGTTTTTACTTTGCCTTTTACTTTTTATTTTGCATCTCTATATCAAAAATACCAAAAGTATTATTTATTATCTCTGTCAGATCTCACCCTCGTAAGTGACCGTGAAGGGATTGACAACCCCTAATCGCGTTGGTTGCGAGTAGCTATCGTTTTGTGTAGGTACGAGGGACTCGTGCGTGATATCCTACTGGATTGATACATTGGTTCTCAAAAACTGAGGGAAAAACTTACGCTACTTTACTGCATCATCCTCTCCTCTTCGGGGAAATCCAACGCAGTGCTCAAGAGGTAGCAGCCAGCGACCACCGGTCCAGTATTCCTCCCCTGCCTGTGCCCTCCCCTCGACCTCACCGCACCGCCGTGCTTGGCACCCCCCCCCGGCCATCCATTCAAGCCCCGCCGACCTCCAGATCGGGCGCAAGCAGCTCCTGCACCCCCACCCCTATGATAGACACCGATGCGCCGCTTCCCTGGGGAATAGGCGGACTAGGTGCTCCGCACGCCTAAGCGGGTGCTGCTTCTTTTAATTGCGGTTCGACTGACCCTGAATTGAAATCCAGGCGGGCTACTGACCTCTAGCAAAGGTGAAATAGTAAAAGGGAGGAAACCTTGTGCATTTAGTATCACGAAGAAGATGTAGTAAGAAGCGCTCAACTAGTTTCTTTCGTGGGATGAATACGGTGTGAGCGGAGACGTAAGATTTGCACGAATAAGGGAAGAGGAGTACCTCTTTCTGCTGGCAGTGATGTGTCCTCCTTCTGTTTTTCCGACGATCTTGTTGTTCGCCGGAAACCAGAAGTTGTGGAGGACGGTGAAGCCTTGGATGGTGCGGTGGCTGTCTGTCGGCGGCAGGGAAGCAGATCCGAGGCGGCGAACGACGGCGTAGCGGGAACAGCTCCGGTGTGGTGGACGGTTGCGACAGTGGAGCCGCAGTAGTGAGGCGCAGGACGGCGTGGTCGGCGTGGTTCTGGTATGGTGCACGTCGGCGTCGGAGTCATGGAGGCAGCTCTGCCTCGGCTTCAGCTGCTAAGTCCTTGAGGGTGTTGCGGTTGCGGTTGCGTTGGACGACGACGTCGGGGTACCGGCTCCGGCATGATGGAGGAGGGCGGCGGTGGATTGGCCGCTATGGGGTGGAGGACGGAGGAGGTTAGGGTTTCGCGGCTTGTGGAGAGGGCGTTTTCGCGCCCACGGAGTATGAATGGGGAAACGGAGGGAGGCGGGGAACTAAGGGGGAACAATGTTTTGGTTTGAGACGCGCTTGTTTGAAATTTGGGGAAAGTTACAAACTTTGCCCCCATCTAAAATTTCGGACATATTGCGGGTTGGGGGTAGGACAGTCATGTCAGGTGTCCCAAATGTGGGCGGGATAGATTTCGGCCGAGCGCATGGGTGTTTAGGTGCCCACGGCGTATCAATGCTTCGCGGAGGCGGTTGAGACTGGCGTCTTGGTGAAGTTACAAACCTACCCCGGTTTAGACCTTTGGACATCGGGCCGATAGGCTACATGGGCCAGAGTCAGGATAGTAATTTTCTACCACCAAAACATTAGTCTCGCGCGGTTTCGGGTGACCAAAGGCCTATTTGGTGCTTCGTTCAATATTTGGGAGCAGAAGCATTAACGTTTTCGGTTCTCTTGAATTGAACTTTCAGGATTTGTCAAACTTCACAAATCTTTACTCTTGAAAATCCTAAAGCTACGATTATTTTGGAATGGAGGGGGTACATTTTAATATACATTGTACACGAGTATATATTAAAAAATATGCAACTTACCTCAGTTCATGCATGGTTCCAGGTATAATCTCCTTGGTTGTAAAAAAAGTTAGATATGCGTATGAATATATATACCATGTTCAAACTCACAACAAAGATTGATGCCCCCTTTTACATCTGATTTACAAATTCCATTATCTCGGGTTCAAATAGATGAATGCACTTCCTATGAATTTGAATCTTCGAAACCCCCTTTATGTTGAATTCGACATGTATTTTATTTCGTAGCTAGCAATTTGGAATGTATCCATGCAAGTGACAAATGTATAAAGTGCTTCACACTAACAACATGGAGTGCACTAATTAATTTTTATATATGAATTGAAAAGCATCCATTGCCTGTATTTCAAACCGCTCTCACTCTATGGATCGATAATATGAAATAAACACATGCACATGCTAGAATTCAATGGAGTATGGGTGTCTGATAGACCGATTTTCGTCCATACGCAATTTTGAAAAATTCATGATCTCATCCAAAAATAATAATGTCATTTATATTTTAATTTAATGTGTAGAACCGCCTTTTACATGTAGATATCTCTCTATCTAATGCATAAGTGCACACACTTTATATGCATCGGCATTTCTCTTTCACACATGCTCACAATCTCTCTCAGGGTGTCGGGGTGTCTCACGCACATGCTCTCTCTGTTTCTCTATCTCTCTTTCTGACTACTATGTACCACTCTTTTCACTAATCTCAGTTGGAAAACACTATTTCTCTCACATGCATATATACACATGCACGGTCTCTACTAGCCCTCTATACGCACATATATGTGCCTACGTGTCTCCCGCACGCACATTATCTTTAGGCCTCTCTCGCACACATTGCCCCCCCCCCCCGACACACCTCTCTAATAGTAGTTGGCAGATATGATTTCATCATATCATTCGGTAGGATATCCCTGGCTGTTAGGCTGGATGGTAATACGAGGCAAAGTTTTACCCTAGTTCGGATCGGACCCTTGCAGTTGAAGAAAGAGCCTACTCCTGGTACTGTATATTAGTGTTAGGGGTGTGTACAAAGTACACGTGAATACCAGGCATTGTGCGTGTGTGTATACTATCGACGAACTAGCCCCCAAGCTTGTATAACATACTAAGGGCCTAGGGTTACAAATCATATATAGTCGGCTTATCACTAGTGGGGATAGAGTCCTCCGCGACTCTGGTAGCTTCGTGTTGTACGCCGAGTCCTCCACATGGGTCTCCGTATAACACATCTCGATCCAACCTATATGTGGCGCAGGATGGAACCGACCCATGAGTCTTCATGTTGACCCACCACAACTAGAAATGATGTGCCCACCACACCACACACGCAATCGGCCACTAAGGAACTAAGCATATACAATAGTACAACGGTATCTAGCTCATGATATGTCTCCATATTTTGTTGATGACACTGACGGACTTTGCATTTGATGCGTGCTCCGTATTTTGTTGACGACACTTACGGTCATTGTATTTGAAGCGAAAGCACGATATGGTCACTGGACTTCAGAATAAGCTCATCACGGTCACCACATACATTTTGTTGTGCTAACCAACATATGGTTGGATGGTTAGAGGACAGTGGTTTGTCGAGCCCACCAAGGTTAAAGTCCCGGTTCTCACATTTATCTTGTGTTAATTTCAATATTTTCCGGCGATGTACGTTCAGTGGGAGGAGATGTTCCACTCGACTACGAGGCACTATGGTGACTTCGTAAAATCTCAAGATCATATATGCTGGCCCACTCTCTCGAAGGTGCGGCGGCGGACCGGCGGTGGGGAGTGGTTTTGGGGAGGGCGGGCCGGCCGCGGGCAGCGGGGCGGTGGTGGCTGGCGGCTCGGGGGGGGGGGGAGTTTGATGATAAACTGGAGGCCCTTGATTTCGTATCCAACGGCTGGAAAATCTAATGACCAGAGATGAAAAAGTCAGTCGACTGACATGTAGCCTCACCCCGCACGTACACATGCACGCACGCAAGACACGCACGCATGTAGGCGTGCAACACTGACACATACACATAACATACACACGCACGCATGCTGGCGTGCAACACTGACATGTACACATGCACTCACGAACACACGCACGTACGCACCCACGCATGCAACACCGAAACGCACCCTTGCATGTACGCACCCATGCATGAAACACTGAAACGCACCCTTGCACGCACGCAACACTCGCACGCCTGCATGCACACAGCACACGACGCAAGACACACGCTTAACTACATGAAAAAGATGACGTCACACTCAATGAACAATCATCGGTTTATGAAATGCCCGCTTCTGACCGCCCTGGCCCACCAAAGGTTCCTCTGTTGTGCGCTGCCTGTGTTGGGTCACTGACATGCAGGCCATGCACCCAAAGAGCCCACGCGTCAGTGGAAGAACAGCGCGGTGTCCTAGGTCAGAGTCGAGGGCGCCACTCGCGGCACGCCCGGCTGAACACGCCTCCGTGCCGCATTCAAACGCCTCCATGAAACCCGCCCGTGTGGAAGCCGAGAAACCCACTCTAGACACACGTCCGTTCATGACCGGGCTGGCATTAAACGCAACGCCGGCCGAGCTCCTCCTGTCTGCCGTCTATTTAATCTCCTATTTAAACGAGGCCAAACGCCGGCCAAGAATCGCACACCTCCGCCGCTCTCCTATCTCCTCCACCATTTTGTCCACTCTTACAATGGCTTACGAAGAGTAGTTATTCCACATCCAAGCCGGCTGGGTAGCCCGCCAGATACGAGCTATGTAGCTCGCTGATCCACCTCCCTCCCCTCGGCCGACGGAGCCAGTTGCCGCCCCAAGCCGGCGCGCGGTTCAGCAACTTGCCGCTCCAGGCCAGCTCGACGAGGAGCGGCGCACGGGCGTCGTTGCTGCCGTCCACGCCGCCGCCTCGTACCGCGTCTCCCGTTTATGTGGCCGAGACTCCCATGCCGGTGGCCGCGCCATGCAAGCAGCGACAGAAGCCGGGTGCGCGGAGAGTGACGAGTCGGTGGCCAGCGCCTCCGCGTCCCCCGCCATCATCGAGGAGAAGTAGAACACGGGAGGCCGCTGCCGCTTGGGTCCCATGAAGGCCACCGCGGAGGCGACGCCGGCGTACACAAGAGGTGTCTTGCCGGATTCTTTTGTTGCGACGACCTTCGTTGACCCCGCATGGGCTCCACAGAAGAGGTCAATGTTAGGATGAACTCGAGCCGGTGCCGGCCATGGCGAAGTAGTGGCCGGTGATGAACTCTAACCGGTGTCGGCCACCATCATCTTCGGCACCAGCCAATGACATCAGTTGGGCAGTGGGGAAGAGAGCCGTCCTTTGCGCTGAAGCATATACCTCTGGGGCCCCCGGCAGTCCGGTGATCATGCTCCCGGACATGAGGAACACAAATCGATCAGCGGGCGACCATTTAGGCCATGTATTATATACCTGTGCTGTCCAGAACTAGCACCGCATAGTTCATTTGAATGTAATGAAATCCGTCATGTTTGTGGGAAAATCTGGTATTTTATATGATTTCCGTCGTTGTTTATATGAAATACTCCGGTGGTTGCGTGAATGAGTATCAGTTTGTCTACGTGTTTGCGTGAATTTCGTCCGGTTGGTTGAGTTGCTGTCACAATGTGTGCGGCTATGGTTGGATGGCGTAATTTTCGGGTCGCCGGTCGGTCTGCGGGCGGCTCAGGCGGCGTTGTGGGACAAAAAAACACAGCTCGTGCGAGCTCGTCTCCAACATGCGCACTGGAGGATGCATGACAGCATGAGTACCCGAGTCGTTCCTCGTTCATCGGTGGCAAAGGCACCGGTGGACAAAAGGGTCGCCAATATTTTGGCTACCCCAGGCAAGATCCAAACATCCCCTTCCAACAGATTCAAATCCCTCGTTCGCCGTGGAATTTTGCCATGTGTTGTTTTATGGACTAGCAAGATGCCCGTGCATTGCACGGAACATCAAGATGAATTTTTTTACAAACTCCCGCATGCATGCAAGGGATAATTAATGTCCTCCTTTGCTAGTACCACGAGGCAAACACCATTAATATTGCATCGATTAGTGTTAGTGGCCTTGTATCTGCAAATTGTAATTTTGATAGTGGCCCCTTGTATATAAAAATGGAAGGAGAAATATGAGAGATAAGGTGAGGAGGAGTGGGGCGTGGTGCCATGGTGGTGACTGGTGGTCGGACTGGGCGGAGGCATGGGGATGGACGGTGCATTATGTCTAGGTTCGTATCTCTCTCGCACACACACACCCACATAGGTGGGGGACGTGCACGAAGAGAAGAGGTGAACGCACGGCGCACGTACTCCCATCTCTTTCCCAACCACACCCGCGCGGGTACACGGTGGAGCTCATTTCTGTATGAAAAAGGCAGCCCACATGGTAATTTGGCACGTGTACTGGTTGTCCACTTGGTGGAGGGAGGATCGTCTACCACGGGTGAACAAACAAATTGCGACTTGACGCGTTATGTTAAATTAAAAAAAGAGGCAAACCATGTGGGGCCTACCTTAGAGGCAAGGCTCTATACACTGGAGTACTTTTGATATGTCCCGTCAACTCGCAGAACGAGGAGAAGCTTGCTTAGTACGCCGTCTCCCCCGCCCATGGGCGCGGTGGCTCGCAGGATGAGGTGAAGCTAGAGTACTATTGTACACCTTTACGCCCGCTCCCTCGCCCACGCGCGCGGTGGCTCGCAGCACGAGGAGAAAATTTTACTAGTCCCTCCATTTACTCCGCGTCCCTACTACGTACTTTGGTTAGTACTCCCTCTATTTACTTATAAAAGGCCACTATAAAAAAATACATTTTGCATCTATACAAGGCCACAAATAGTAATCGAGACAAAAGTTACTACTCCCTCCTTTCCAGTTTATGGCTCAATTTCAAAATCTCTCCAACCAAGGTAGACGGTGAGTGGTCAAATTAATTTCGTAGTTTGCACAGTACACTCGTTTTTCTCAAGAAGTTATGTTTACCGAGGCATTAATTAGAACGAATGCATGAATTACCACTAAATTTCCATGAACTTGTACATGCATTGGTTAGTTTCCTCTTGACACTGCTTGCGTCAGGTGATCTAACGCACCTCGAAATCCAACATGTAATGGTACTACTACTAGTATAGTACTCCTTTGGAAATTCTAAAATCGCTAAGATGCCCAATACACCTGGACGGAGGGAGTACTAGAATTGAGACTTATCAAACGGAAAAACGAATGTTTTTTAGATGAGCCCTATAAACCCTAGCGGGTACGTACTCCGTAAAAACAGATTTTTCCAAAACTAAGTCGCTCCCTTTCATGAATTCTGTAGTATACTCCTCCGTCGACGCTCCCTTTCATGAATTCTGTACTTCCTGTCACCGACATGTGGGACATATAGCAACCGGGTCGACATGTCAAGCACCAAATAACAGTGCGAACAACAGGGGGGACGCACCCCACTCGTACCGGCCCAGTGTTAGTAATGAGCAATGAGACGTCAAATCACAATGCCGCACCTTTCCAGACGGACGAAGCAACCATTATTTCACACTTCGGTTCGACATCATCTCAAACCACGTACTAGTATTTCTTTTGCCTCAAGAGGGACACGTGCATCGCCTTGGTACATCATGACACGTGGACCGCATGACAGGCCATGCTCCCCCGCCGATCGCTGGGTAAAATCACCTCATTTTTACTATACTTCCTCCGGATCGGTTTACTACATGGCATGCACGTCATTCTAGGTTGAGAATTTAACTAGCTATATATATATATGTGTGTGTGTGTGTGTGTGTGTGTGTGTGTGTGTGTGTGTGTGATGAACAGTACGCTAGCCTTTTAAAAAATGTATACTTTTGTACAGTAGTACTCCACCATCGATGGATTGACTGTTTTGTCCTCGAGAAAGTTCTTAAAATCCTGGCACTCAACGTCGGCATGGCATATGTGGTAGACCAAGCAAACGTTATGTACGCAAACCTGGATCACGGCGGGCTTCTTCCTCTCTTCGTCCTTTAGATCCTTCTCTCGTCCCACGACTGTGGTGTACTCAACATTTAGCCCAGCGACCCACTCATCATGTGAGTTTTCGAACATGCGCCTGAAGCGAGAAAGGCATCCTTTCTACGTCGCGAAAGTACGGGTGTAGATGACGTCGAACTCATCACCGGTGATGGTTCTAACCTTGTACTCACCGCCGATCGGGGAGATTTGGGACGCCATGGATTTGGGAGGAGGGTTAGGATTAGTGGAACTGCCGTAATGTGAATGGACGGGACGACTAGGAGCGAACCGCCGTAGTATTAAAGGACGTGTGGGAAAGAGTAGGAGTGAACTGCCAGCGTGCGAACGGCAGGGTAGTGGCTTTCCATTCTCCCATGATACGGGCTTCCGAGAGCCCATGGATCTGAGATTGAACGGTTGCATGGCGTGATTCTAGACCTATGGGTGAATATCCT
This sequence comes from Triticum dicoccoides, assembly GCF_002162155.2. NCBI lineage: Eukaryota > Viridiplantae > Streptophyta > Magnoliopsida > Poales > Poaceae > Triticum > Triticum dicoccoides. The sequence continues at coordinate 316,026,298 of NC_041393.1, forward strand.
ATCCTGGAGGGTTATTCTTAAAAATTTCAGCAACTTAGCATGCGACCGTTTGATCTCAGATCCAAGGGCTGCCAGCAGCCCGTATCATGGTCGCCCCTACCACGACTGTCGCGTCGCTCGCGTGGTCGCGCCCTTGGAGATTTAACACGGTGCGTTAGGCTATCTGATGTTGGCATGTCATACATAGTCATCACTTAGTCACTCATACTACAACAAGGTTGGCTATAAGTGTTTTTTTACTCGTCTCTATCTCTTTCTTCGTACTCCCTCCGTCCCATAATATAAGAACGTTTTTGACACTAGCTAGTGTAGTGTCAAAAACGTTCTTGTATAGTGGGACACAGGGAGTACTAGTATTTATTGCATTTGCCAAGGAGTGACCTCTTCCAATGAAATGGTGTTGCTAAGTTTGCTTCATTTAATTAGCTATAGACTCAAAATTGTCTTTTCACCTAGGTACACGCACTTAGCACCGTTTCTTCCTTGGGTCACCAAACTAGTCTCTCTCTTCTTGATTAACTTGCCACATCAGACTTTATGCCTATGTGGCAAGCTTAAGCACCTGTAGGTGCAAGTAAGTACAATAGTGCGCTTTACATAGCATTTTTGCATATGTGGAGGAAAGAGAGGCAAGGAAAAAGTGGAGAAGTGGGCTCTCATGCAAGAGCCAGCCTCTACTACTACATGGTGGAGCATTGGGAGAGGCACCTGTATGGAGGTGGTCAGGAATCGGGAGACTCACGCCGGTCGTAGCGCTGCAGTTAAAATGATAATGGCAAGTCAAATCACGGGGCCCCACCTGTCCAGCAGTAACTCGCTGTCAAATCACACAGCCCTATGTATGCAGCAGCCTACTCCCTTGTCTTCTCGCGTCTCTATCAAACCGACTAGGCGGAACTGTTCCGCCACCTACCGGGCAGGAAAAGCCCCGCCCTCGACTTTTAAATACAACTACTCCCTCTGTCGGATGCGTTTGGTTAAAGGTATCGTATGAATGGATTGGGACCATTCAATTTTTTTGGGATTGAACCATTCAATTCATGTGTTTGGCTGAATATAAGAGATGAGCTAATTATTTAAGACGGGACCACCAGTCATGCTCACATAGTCATGCATGCAAAGGGTGGCCATTTGATTCGACCGATTTGGTTGGGTGGAATGGTTCAGCATCTTCAAGGCATATTCTCTTTTTTTGACTCGAACCATTCATGTGATTTATAACCAAACATGTCTATTTTCTGAACAATCCCAACCCATTCATGACCAGCCTTGCAACCAAATGCACGTCATCTTACGAAAACCAAATAATCCCACAATACTAAGGCGCGGTGCATTAACTTCTACCTCGTTTCTTGTTTCTTCACATATTAACCAATAAGAATCTAATGATATACTTTTTGTGACATAGTAACTCATATTTAGTTAGTCAAATGGATGACCTAGAACTACGTGCAGGCGCTATAAACCGAGACGCCTACAAATAAAAAACCGAGACGGAGAGGGTAGTTTAGCACGTATCTTTTTAGATCAATATAGTCGGGATTCACCAAGGAGCAAAACCAAGTGGTAGGCTGCTCCTGTCGTGTTGGCGTAGCAACTCAAGCAGGGTCAGTCTGCACATGAAATGGCGACACACTTAACAGGACCCCTTTGGCAGACATGTGGCTCATCCACCGTCTTGTTCCACGTGCAATGCACCAAATTACAGTTCGGAGCAGCGGTTGGAATTGGAGGCACCCCGGTCGTAGCGCCGCAGTAGTAGAAAATGAGAGATGAGGGGTCAAATCACAAAGCCCCACCTTTCCTGCATTAAGCTGGACGGACGAAGCAACCATCATTTCACTCTAGCGCGCAAGAGCATAAAGAAAAGAGAAAACAATGGTGCGTGCGGCAGCTACCTAGGGCACCCTAGGGTAGGGGTCTCCGCTACAGATCCTTTTTTTTGAAAGCGCCTCCACTACAAATCGGCTTCTCCCTCATCCTCTTGAAGAAAACCGATGATGAGTGTGATGGCAGGGTTTGTAGGAGTACTACGGCGTGCGGGGCCATGTTGTAGTAAACAGGTTCGAGTCGACGCCTTAAATATGTGTGGGCCGCTTGGTTTTACGGGAATGAGGCAGCATTTTAGGTTCGGGGACTAGTGGAGATATAGCACGTACAAAAAATTGTGGACGTAGGTTTGACCGAAAGGCAATGATGCATGGGCCATGCATTTTGATATACCCGGGGCCGCGTGAAATTTGCTACTCTACTCAACACTAGTAAGGTACACATGTATTGAACGCATGAGATTTCGAAACCAAATTATGAATAAATACACACTATAGCATGTAAAGCTTTGAGTCATATATGCATGATGTAGATGTTCGTTTAGTTCTTATAGTTCATCTCATTCAAAATCAATTAGTTTTATAAAAATGTTAAGATTCATGGGGTTGTGCATTGTAAATCATAAAGTAAAAAACAAATAATGGCAAATCATTTAGAAAAAATAATCAATTATGACACAGAAGATTCTATAACAAAGGAGAAGTGCTTGTGTTTTGAGGTTTGTGCATTATGCTTAAGTTCAACCATGGAGTCTTCTAAATTGTACATGTGGCAGATCTAGTGGAATGTTGATGATATCCAACGGCCAGTAGTGCTCGAATTTTCCCATCTCTGCACTGTCGGGTTAGCTTCATCCAACGACCATCTTTCAAAGTTATTGGCACACTATATAGTTCTTGTGCCATAGTTGCATGTTTTGGAAAAAAGCTACTAGTGGGTTGTACTATCTATTTAGGAATAGAAGATGCATACATGGAAGTTGCAGGGAAAGAGATGACATGGAGCATCTCAATTTCTATGAGTAGGGATTGGAAAAGAGATGTCATTTGGTTCACATCATAGGAACTTTTCTATTGAATCTAGAGATGACATGTATCTCAATTCCTATGAGGGATTAGTAAAGAGATGTAATTTGGTTCATATCATAGGAACTTTTCTATTGAATATACGCTAATGTTTATTTTCCTTTGAAATTAAGGGAGTATAGGAATCCATTCATATGAACCAAGTGGCTCTAAAGCTATAGAAATGATATCATGTTTATTTCCTTTGAAATGTAGAGTATATGAATCTATTCCTATGAACCAATTGGCTCTAAAGGAAAAAAAGTCCTATAAAAATCATATCATATAGAGTTCCTATGATATTCCTCGACACTAAAGGATGGTTGAAATCGCTGCGGGTGATACGATGGTCTTTCTTTGTAGACTCCTCACCCATCTTTATAGTTACCTATCGAAGATGAATGAAATGATATATACAGGGTATTCTACATGTGCAATTTGGTACACGAAAACTCGGTAAAAGTTTGTGAGGTCCTAATTTTCAATAAAGCTATATGCACTACATTTCGGAACGGAGGGAGCATACGGCAGTTGCTAACACTCACATGGAAGATTTGTGTGTAGGAGGAGTGGCTGTTCTGTTAAATTACATGGCAAAACTGACACTGTCGGATGCCGATCTAACGGTTCTTACGGTGTTCATCAGGAAAAGGCTTGTGGCGAACATTTGTCGGATAATGATTTACGGACACATGCATTGCATTGATACGTGCCCCCCTCTCTCTCACGCACACGCACCCTCACGAGTCACGACTCTCCCGAGTCCTCTCGCAGACTCGCACGTCGCACCCATCCTCTATCTGCAGGTAGACGTCACGCACATATGTGCTCTTCACACCCTACCCTCAGAACTTCTAAAAAACAAAAGACGGCGCGCACATTTTATTTTAGCTCACACGTCACACACTTATACTATTACTCTTGCGGCGAACGTTCTTTGGGCATAGTATATATTTTACTCTCACGAAGAGAAGCGGTGCACGCACGCACTAGTTCTCTCACACCCACTCGCTGGTACACGTAGGAGCGCATTTTTTTGAAGCCGGTACAACAAAATCACTCCACTATATATAAAAGCAGGAGCCTTAGCGCTTGCTTTACTAGGGTTCGTCTCGTTCACTCTCTCATGCTCTTTAGATCTAAGCAAGACATAGGTGGCCACACTCTCCCTCTCAGCTCATGGCTGGTCACAAATCCGGCCGGACAACCTCGACCAGGGCAGGGGGTGTAGGTGCATCATTGACGCTGTCGTCAGCGGCAAGGGAGGAGACCAACGGCTGCCCGCGCATCCCGATCAGCGGTTGTGTCGTTCTCTCTGAGAGAGCGCCGGCTCGAGAGGGCCTCCGACCCCTTCTTCCTCCTTGCGGTATTGTGGCCAAGATGCGGCCTCCCAACGCCGTCTTTGCCACATGCCGACGACCCTCAGGTATATATTCCTTCGAAACCTGCCTTGCTCTACTGCCCCAGCTCTTCCCCCTTCGTGTGGATCCTTTTCTACTTCCGTCCGATGTTACAAAGCCACCTAGACTTCTACTATTATTAGAAGTAAAGCTAGTTCATACAGTGAACTCAAAGCGTTGGTTCAAACAGGGAAGAAAGTGGGAAAGTTGTAGCATGAATCTAGGACTTGGTTCTAAGAGGAAACGGGGGAAAGTAGTAATATGTGTCACTGTTTAAATAACCGTATTTCGTATTTGCGCAAACAGGGATGTCTGTCTCCATATCGTTTCGGGATGTCTGTCTCCGTACCGTTTCTATCCGCGCAATCAAAAGCACACACCTCAGTTTTAGTACAACTGTGCAAAATGAGATGGCTATCCCTCGTTGCCGTTGTCTAACCTCCCGTCTTCAAGGTATCCCTACATTGGTAGTAACTAAGGTAGAATGACCAACGCAATCTAAAAGAAGCTGATTCGTACATTTTACTTCCTGATTGCAGTGCAGGGACGAGCGAAAACAACTGCATCCTAGTCCGGAATGCACTTTCTACCAGTTCATCCATGGACCGAGGACTAGCTGGCACGGCTGCATGGCGGTTTTTTGGACAGGTGCGCGGACAAGAGGCATTGTGGTCTGCTTATTTCTGCAAATAGCGATGCTTAAATTTAGTGGAATGCACAAGCATTTCAGCTAGTCAGTACACTGCATGGTTCAGTTCAGCATTCCAGCTGAGACCACAATTATAATTGGTTATTCTGGAATGAGAGAACCTAACCCTGGATGGTGTCAACAAGAAAAAACCAGAGTGAACTCCAGGAAATTTAAGCCTGCCGGGAGGCCCTTTGCTCAGAGAAGCCTTGCTTGTTTTTTCCTGATTTGTAAACCTTCTCACAACTTTGTCTTTTGCTGTGAACTAGTATACGTTTGTTATGTTCTATGAAATTGAGATGTATAAAATTGCTTAACATATGCTTTTCAAGATTTTTATGAAGACGAGTTTAATTGTGAGTGTTCCACATGAGCGCTGGACTAGCGTGTGAACGTTTGGAATTTATTACATTGTGGCCTCAATTAACTGCATGAACCACTGTAACAAGATACATAGTAGTTGCTAATATGTCAGACAGTAGATTGTTGATTGTTAGTTGGTCAATAGCCTAGTGTTGAAGCGAGCTGAGCCAATGTGCCGTGTTTTGCACAACTGCTTACAAGTGGGGTAGCACCAACAGTGTTTACAAGTACTTATGTATACATCAGCGCACGGTTCTCAAACGAGTGCTCTATTTCATCAAAACACACACTGCTCGTATGATAAACCGTGACAACTTATGTCTTACCATGCCATATTCATGAAAAAACTAGTGAGGACGCATCTGTTTCAGCAACAATTACGATGGTTCTCACATGATTCACGGGCACACAAAAGTAGCAGCAGTTCCCATAGACGGATTCAAACAGAGCACTAGCCCTAGAGGGGTCGATAACAGGCAAGGTTCGGATAATTAGACACAATCCAAACTACTATTAAACACTAGCTGGGGCAACTATTTCATGCCTCGATCTAATTTGCGCTGGACACAAGACGGACCTTGCCATGAACATCATCGAGGACGTCCCGTAGCAGCTCAATCCTGTGAACCTTCATGAAGACAACCTTGTGGCCTTGCCACTGAAAAACTTGTTTGTGGAGGCATGCCACGTCATCTTCCTGCGTAAGCTTGACAAGAACAGTATGCCTCACAAACGAAGGAGTAGCTTTGAACTTCTTGTGCTTCAGTACACCCTGGACAACACGCCTGACAACAGTGAGGCTGGAATACAACTCTTCATTGGTATAACCGCAAATGGCTTCCAGGATCCAACAGCCTAAGAACTCTGTTTTCCCCGTGCGTATATTCAGGTCGTCCGCCTCATAGCAAGTGACATGCACAACCACACAATCCTTGTCTGCATCAGGGCTCTAATTGAAACAGAAACAAATTCTGAATTACTTTTCAGTATAAGAACCACAAGTTATTTAAACCACTATGTATAGCATGGCATCGAAGCTAATAAAATTTTGCATTATTAATCACCACATACTTCCTTTTCTAAAAAAATCACCACATACTTAGATGAAAAACCACAATAGAGATCGGCAAAGAAGGAAATCACCTTGGGCAGCTCAGCGGGGGAGGGGGACACATCCTCGAAGAGGGAAAACTGCTCCTGCAGTGCCACGGGGCGTTAACCATCTCAGTAGTGGCCGTGAGCGTATCTGGGGTCGGCTCGGTGGTTGCCTCCATCTTCTTGGAGCTCTGTGTCTCGTGGGGATCAGCCTCCCGCGTCTGCTCCAATATTGGCAGATCTTTGCCTGGTTCTCCTTGGTCCATCATGAAACTGACGAATACTAGGAGACCACTGAAAGGAAAACACAATCGCAATGACAATGAAACAAAAAAGAGAGTGAGGATCGGTTACTGCTTTGCAAAAGTTCTTTTTTTTCTCTGAACAAAAATATACCAACATCACGGATCCGCTTACCTTCCCTTCATTGGGAGAGAAGAACAGTGGAAGATGCGAGTGTTGCCTTTCTTGAAGACGGTGAGGGAGAAGGGGATTCAGCAAGGAGTGAAATGATGGTTGCTTCGTCCGTCAAACTTAGACTGCGAGGAGGTGGGGTTTTGTGATACGACGGCTCGTTACTGCCGCGCTACGACCGGGGTAACTCTCCGCCTGCATACTGCCTGCTAATTTGGTGGATGGCATTTGGGCCCGCGTGCTCCATGGCCCACATGTCGGTGAACAAAAGTATAACGGCATTCAGTAGAGGGAGACGTTTCAATGACCTAGGAGGAGCCAGAAGCGGTAGAGTGTCTCCACTATACTAGTAGTAATTGTTTTTCTGGGTAGCTGTAGAGTGTCTCCACTGTACTAGTAGTAATTGTTTCTCTGGGCCCAAGACAAAACAGCCAATCCACACTAGCAAATAGTAAAATCAATTCAAAAGG
>NC_041393.1:316034047-316143564 GCF_002162155.2 Triticum dicoccoides
CCCACAAAAAAAACCTGGGTGCTCTTCTTCCTCCTCGCTCCCACCCACCTCACGTCAGCTCGCTCCACTCGTACCCCAAATTCCTCACCTCGCTCCTATAGAAAACCCCAGCTCCCCTTCTTCCTCACTCCTACAGAAAACCCCCAGCTCCCCTTCTTCTTCGCTCGCACTACAACTAGGCTCGTCATTTGTTACTCTGCTCAAATCCGTGAGCGCGACGCGACGCCCTCGAGGAAAATGGAGTTGGCTGACCCTAGCGCCAAGAAGATGAGGCTCCCGCCAGCAGTGACGCCTATTGTAGATCCCGCACCCGGCAGCGCGGGGAGAAGCGGCGACCCCGCCCCCACCGGATCCCAGGAACCCGTAGAATCTCGGGTGGACCGCATCAGCAATCTCTTGGACGCCATCCTTGGGGAGATCATATCGCTTCTCCCCACCAAGGATTGCTGCCGCACCCAAGTCCTCTCAATTCGGTGGCGCCCTCTATGGCACGTCGTGCCCCTTAATCTCGACTATCGTCAGCTATCTCTCTTCAATGATTTTGAAATCCCTAGATCCATCATCTCCTCCCACCAGGGCTCCGTTCAAAGCCTCTGCATCCCGTCATGCTACCTGAGCAAGCATACCATGCCTTGCATGGTGGACGCCTGGCTGAAATCCCCTGAATTCAAAGAACTACAACTGCTTGAGTTCTACTATTCCCCTGGAAATCACATACCACATACAGAACGCCATGAACTTGTGCCCTCAGCACTGATGTCCATCTCGCGGTTTTCCTCCTCTCTCCACACCGCCACCTTTGTGTTGTGCTACCTTCCAGACAATCTGGTACTAAACCTTCGACTCCCATTTCTCAAGAAACTTTCACTTGTGCGGGTTCGTTTATCGGAGGCCTCATTGCACAGCATCATCCACTCCAGTTGCCCTGCGCTGGAGTTCTTGGTGCTTGTTTTCACAGTTAGAATCGGTTGTCTCCAAATAAAGTCGCCTAATCTTGTAAGAATTGGAATTTCTTTTGACCGAAGGCAGCTCATCATCCAAGATGCCCCTTCACTTCAAAGGTTGATCCTTGATTCTAGTTATTCACCGTTGTAAATAACCGTCCTCTCTGCGCCTAAACTGGAGACCTTGGGTGTAATACATGATCTCTGTGCTCATTTCAATATGGTGTTCGGTTCCACAGTTCTTCAGGTACTTTATATTATCATCTACACTTGTAACCATATGCTGCATTTTAAATTTCTGCGCATAATTTATATATCATCTTGGAGTACACATTTTTTACTAATATTATGTTCTATCCTCAATGAAGAGTTTCTCCATGGATGGCCTATCAATGGTGCTGGATTCTGTCAAGATCTTATATATCCAAATGAATAGTTTTGATCTGAACAAGATTATTGGCTTGCTGCAATGCTTTCCATGTCTGGAGAAGTTGTATATAAAGGTGATAATTTCACGCACATTGGAAGCCCGCATATAGTGTACTAGAATTAACCGTTCAGCTGTTGCTCTTTCGACACTCTTCTTTTAGACCTTAACTGTTTTCAAGTTTCATGTCTATTTAGGCAACAGGACGGGGTAAGAAAGTTATAACCAATGGTGGATTCGTAAGCATTGGGATTTTCTCACTTCTCATGAGATTCGATTGAAGACAATAACGCTAGAATGATATGTAGCCAACCGTGCAAACACAAGATTTGTCACATTCTTCCTGCTGAATGCGAGGTTACTATTGTCCATCAGGCTTATGTTTATCAGCAGCATGATTTTGACAGATGGGTATGTCGAAGAGCAAAAAAAAGGAGTTTCAGGTGGGCAAAAGAGCTTCTGAACGTGTCGGGCTTCTATTTACAACATATTGTGGTCATAATCCAGCAAATTTTACGATCCAGGATGTTCATTCTATGGACCTGACCGATCCATTTGACTGTGACCACCGAAAATAGTGCTGGAGTTAGATGTTGTTGCCCTTTTCAATCTGGGCTTTTTTGTAAACCTGATGAACAATCAACCCTCGTGCTTTTGTACAGTTTGTAAGCTGGAGTTAGATGTTCCTGCCCTTTTCAACTCGGCTGTGACTGTCAAATTTTCTTTGAAACAAGGCAAATGGCTTGCCATTCGTTTAATTTAGAGTGAAATATTGTAAAAAATCACAACCAAGGGAAATAACATCACTCATGCCGGCTGCTTGAGCTCACTGTGCATTACAGAAGCCAAGTGACTAGCCCCCACCACCCCCACCAGTCAACCCTCGTACTCCCCTCCGCCCGCGACTGGACCGGCGCATCTTCAACGGCTCATGTTCGTTCTGTCCGAGGCCTCGCCGTCGTCCTCCGCCTTGGGGCCTTGGTTCGCTCGCCGTGCACGGTGCGTCGCCCTCTTGCATTGTCAACGTCGTCAACAACCGAGATGAACAAGGAGATGACTGTACATGGAGAGGATGATAGTAGGGACCCACCAGCGTCATGGCAGTACGCAAGCAAGTGCCTCTATAGTACAAGCCCAAAAATATGGTTCCTCCTAACGGTTGGACATCTGGGGCTCACGCCATCGTCAACGTAGTCAATAAACGAGAGAATTACACTACGAGCGGCTGACACCAGGGACCCAGCAAGTCGCGCAGTTTTTTTTTTTGAGGAACAAGCAGTTTTGTTTTTTGAGACAATGAGGAACAAGCGGTTGTTATTTATACTAGTTTTAGCGACAGATCAGGGTAACAACGGGGCTGTGCGGGGGCTGTGGCCTGTCTAGCCAGGGTTTTATTTATGTTTACCACATCATGAGCCCAGTTGTGTTTTTTCTTGCTGAAAATGGCTAGCCCAGTTCTATTTTTTTAAGAAATACCCAAACAAGGCCTACTTGCTTTATTGGCCCTGCTGGGCTGCAAATGTTTCAAGACGAGGAGAGTTTCATTCGGTTTGCCCAGAAATGGCCTGTACATTTTTAAAATACATCAAACCGGGAATTAGTTTCATTTTTTTCATTACAAGATCGTAAATTCCATTGATTTGTATGCGTGGACAATTATTTTGATTTTATAATATAAATTATTTTTCAAAATAGTTTGAATGTGAATCGATATTTCTGGATTAAAAATAGTTGACTGCACCGAAATATGCAAAATTTTGTATACTTTTTAACCGTGGCCACAATATGGGGTGTAATGCTAACAAAAAGAAGATGGGCTCCAAAAAAATCTTAAGAATTAGCAAATGGGTTGTACATTATTAGAAATAATGGCAGATAGGTTGTATGATGTTTTCCACAGATTTGAGGCTAACTTGTGCGCCTACTACAGGTTGACGCACACGCAACGCCCAGTCAACTTAGTCAACACACGAGAGCAGTGACTGTTGGATATCCATCCAACGGCTGTCGTGCTTCTTCAATCTCTGCTCTTCATGCTCCAGCCGCTCAAACAAGCGCCAGCGGGACTGCCTGCTCCCTCCTCCCGCGGCCGGCTATGCTGCTACGCTGGCCTCACGGCCCCACCGTACTCTTATCGTTGGCCTAGCCATCCCTCTACTCACCCACACATGCTGTTATTCTCCGGCGACGGCAGACGAACCAGTAAACCCTCGTACTCCTTCGCGTGGGAAACAACTGCCAAGTATTCCCTGGCTCCGTGTCATTCCCTTCCTAGGCCTCGCCGTCGTCCACTGCCCTGGTGCTCTCGGCGCGACCTGGTCAACGTGGTCAATGAACGACATCCATCGGAAGTGGACTGTACGTGGAGAGGCTGACAGTTGGGTCCACGGCCGCACGCAAGGAAATGCCTCCTTATTACGCGCAAAATAATGATTCCTCCACCTGACAGCTAGGACCCACAGGAAGGGCCTCTGTATTTCACGAAAAAACGTTCCCCCCGCTGACAGGTCGGACCCACCAGCTATATCTTCGCACGCAAGGAAGTGCCTCCTTATTACGCCCAAAAAAATGAATACCCCCCTGCTAGCTGGGACCAACCATATTGTTGGGCTGACTTGTGGGCCTACTAAGTTGACGGGGAAGGAGGGCTTTGTCAACTTAGTCAATACGCCAGTGACCGTATGATGTCCATCCAATGGCCATACGGCTTCTTCAACCTCTGGTCTTCTTGCTCCAGCCGCCCAAAGCAGCACCGGTCCTGCCGCCTGCTCCTGCCTCCCGTGGCCGGCTGTGCTGCCGCGGAGGCCTCACCGCCCCCTACTATTCCCACCGCTGGCCAGGCCCTGCGGCGATGGCAGCCTCACACCGCAGTCGAACCAGTGAACCCTCGTACTCCTCTCCGCGCGGGCTTCCACTGCCGCTTCTTCCCCGGCCCCGCGTCGTCCCCTTCCTAGGCCTCATCGTCGTCCACCGCCGTGGTGCTCTCCGCGCGGCGTGGTCAACGTGGTCAAGGAACGACTTCCATCAGAAGAGTACTGTACATGGAGAGGCTGACAGCTGGGTCCACGGCCACATCCCAGTTTTTTTGTGATTTGTCAATTAAGTCGCTTTGTCAGGCCTGTTGGGCTGCAAATCTTTCAAGACGAGGAGAGCTTTTCATTCGGCTGGCCGAGAAAATGGCCCATCAGTATTGAGAAATAGGTTGTACATTTTTTAAACACATCAAACCGGCAATTAGTTTCAAATATATTTTTTCATTTCAAGATTTTAAATTACATTAATTTTTATGCGTGGAGAATTTGTTGGATTTTATATTTATATACATTTATTTTTAAAATCAGTTTGAATGTGAGTCGAAATTTCGGGATTAAAAACAGTTCGGACCGCACCGAAATATGCAAAATTTCATATAATTTTTTAACCGTGGCCACAATATGGGCTGTAATGCTAACAAAAAGAATATGGGCTCCAAAAAACCTTAAGAATAAGCAAATGGGTTGTAAATTATTAGAGATAATGGCAGATGGGCTGTATGTTGTTTTCCACAGATTTGAGGCTTTCCTAAAAAAAGGTTGACGCACAAAGAGTGACGGTTGGATGTCCATCCAATGGCTGGCGTGCTTCTTCAATCTCTTCTCTTCCTGCTCCAGCCGCTCAAACAAGCGCCGGCGGGACTGCCTGCTCCCTCCTCCACGCGGTCGGTTGTGCTGCCGCGCAGGCCTCACCACCCCACCGTACTCCCATCGCTGGCCTAGCCATCCTTCTACTCACACACACCTGCTGTTATTCTCCGGCGATGGCAGACGAACCAGTAAACCCTCGTTCAGTCGTACTCCCCTCCGCGTGGGAAACAACTGCTGAGTCTTCCCTGCCTCCGTGTCGTTCCCTTCCTAGGCCTCGCCGTCGTCCACCGCCCTGGTGCTCTCGGTGTGGCCTGGTCAACGTGGTCAACGACCGACATGCATCTGAAGTGGACTGTACGTGGAGAGGCCGACAGCTGGGTCCATGGTCGCACACAAGGAAATGCCTCCTTATTGCGCGCATGATTCGTCCACCTGACATCAGGGACCCACCGAAATGGCCTCAGTATTTCGCGAAAAAAAAGTTACCGCCGCTGACAGCTCGGACCCACCAGCTATATCTTCGCACGCAAGGAAGTGCCTCCTTATTACGCACAAAAAAATGAATACTACCCCTGTTAGCTGGGACCCAGTATAGTGGTAGGCTAACTTGTGGGCCTACTAAGTTGACGGGGATGGAGGGCTTTGCCAACTTAGTCAATATGCATGATTCTAGCTCTAGTGATTGTACGATGTCCATCCAATGGCCGTAGTGCTTCTTCAACCTCTGGTCTTCTTGCTCCAGCCGCCCAAACCAGCGTCGGTCGTGCCTCATGCTCCTGCCTCCCGTGGCCGGCTGCGATGCGGCGGGGGCCTCACCACCCCCTACTACTCCCACTGCTGGCCAGGCCATCCCTCTACTCACCCACACCCCCTATTATTCTGCAGCGATGGCAGCCTCACACCGCAGCGAACCAATGAACCCTCATACTCCTTTACGTGTGGGCATCCACTGCCGCGTCTTCCCCGACTACGCGTCGTCCCCTTCCTAGGCCTCGCCGTCGTCCACCGCCCTGGTGCTCTTGGCGCGGCGTGGTCAACATGGTCAAGGAACGGCTTCCATCGGACGTGGACTGTACGTGGAGAGGCTGACAGCTGGGTCCACGGCCGCAGCAAGGAAGTGCCTCCTTATTACGTGCAAAATAATTATTCCTCCACCTAACAGCGGAGACCCACCGGACGGGCCACCATATTTCGCGAAAAAACGTTTCCCCCTGACTGCTGGGACCCACCAGCTACACCTTCGCATGCAAGGAAGTGCGTCCGGGCAAAGAAAACGATTCGCCCCCCTGACTGCTGGGACCCACCAGCTACATCTTCGCACGCAAGGAAGTGCGTCTGGGCAAAAAAACGATTCGCCCCCCTGACTGCTGGGACCCACCAGCTACATCTTCGCATGCAAAGGAAGTGCGTCCAGGCAAAAAAAATGATTCGCCCCTCTGACTGCTGGGACCCACCAGCTACATTTTCGCACGCAAGGAACTGCCTGACAGTCGGGACCCACCTGGTCGAAGCGTACGTAGCGTTGTCATTCTGGTCACGAACTTGTACGTACATATATATTGGTCGATGTAGAGGCGCGCCCGTGTCATAGTAGAGGCGCGTACATGTCGTAGTAGAGGCGCGCACGTAGCATGTACACGTACGTACAGTGGCCAGGGTGCAAGAAAGAAAATACGGCCACGTATGTGTACATACGGGCGGGGTCTCGAACGCCTAGTCGCGCATACGTACGGCGAGGGCTCATGTTCATGGGGAGGCAACGGAATGCGTCGTGTTCATGGGGAGGCAACGAAATGTGTCGTGTTCATGGGGAGGCAACGGAATGCTTCATGTTCATGGGGAGGCAACGGAATGCGTCTTGTTCATTGGGAGGCAACGGAACGCGTGGGAGCCAACCGGCTTGGACGGAACAGGTGATGGAAACGAGGCCTAGCGTACCGCAGAACGGAGGAAACGGACCTCCTACGGTCGAAACGGGGTTCCAATTGATCGGGAGGGGTGTGGCGTACCGCAAAACGGACGAAACGGACCTCCTACGGTCGAAACGGGGGTCCTTTTGATCGGGAGGGGTGTGGTGTACCGCAAAACGGACGAAACGGACTTGTGTTGGAGTGCTACAGTCGAAACGGCGGTCCTGTTCATCGGGAGGGGTGTGGCGTACCGCAAAACGGACGAAACGGACTTGTGTTGGAGCGCTGCGGTCGAAACGGGGGGGAGGAGTGTGGCGTACCACAAAACGGGACTCCACGGGATACTGTTCATCTCCACCGTCGACCTCCTCCAGCCGCCACAGGCTACCGTCGACCTCCTCCAGCCTCCACGGGCTCCTGTTCATCCAGCCTCCAACGCGCACTACTCCACCGGCTACTGTTCAACCACCCCTCCACCGTCTACTGTTCATCCAGCCCTCCACACCACGGGGTCCTGTTCAACCACCCCTCCACGGCCACCCATCCACCATCTACAGTTCATCCAGCCCTCCACACCACGGGTTCCTGTTCATCTAGAGGCAACGCCACCGCTCACTGTTCATCCAACCCCCCCCTGCAACGCTCACTGTTCATCCCAGAGGCAGCATCGATCGGCTTCAGTTAGCAGCAGTAGCGAAGGAATCGCTCCATCAGATTCAGTTAACAGCCATCGATCGATCGCTCGGGTTCAGTAAAGCGTAGCCTGCAGTGCAATCGCTTGGGTTCAGTTACAGCCCAAAGCCTCGCTCGGCTTCAGTTAGAGCCAACACCTCGCACACACGCGTGTACGCACGAGAGAAACGCGCATCGCTCCGCCCCCGACCTCCCACCGTAACCGGCAACTCCCTGAAATTTTCCTCCCCCTCGCTTCTACCACGGGTTTTTTCGTCATGGACGGCCCAAAGAATGTCATGCAGCTGCGTCTCCGGCCCGCCTAGGACGAAAAGCCCATTTTTTGTCATGATTTTTTGTCATAGAAGTAGGAGCCCACCACATCTATGATGATACCGGGTTTTGTCACAATTATCGTCATAGAAGTGCCATATGTATGACAGAAAAAAAATTGTTCGGCCCAAAATGTCACGAATGTGTCTTTTTTTGTAGTGTTGGTATCAGAGCCGCGCTGACTGTAGGACACGCTAGACTCCCTCCGCGTTACTGGACGTTAGTTAGAATAAAAAATGAGTGACGATAGTGTTTACAGCTGGTTGTTGCATTGCATGCACTTGGTTATTTTATTTCTAACCTACTAATGGTTGTGAGTGTAGATGGCTCCGGTGTCGTATCCGTGCCAGTTGCAGATAATGTCGTACACGTCGCCGCATCTCCTTTGCAACGTGTGGCGTTGATTGTATCCTCACGGTGACGACCCAGTCTATTATGTGTACCGGGAGCGTCTGTCAGACTGAGTGTATGAGTATCACGCCGTGGTTACTCTGCGCACCAGTTCATCCTCCAGCTCTTACACTCGCACTTCCAGGAGCGGTTACGCCTCTACCGCTTCTCAGGCTGTCCAGTTTGCTGCATTTGAGGTCCTCGTCGAGCTACGCTATAACGAGGTACGAATGGAGAACCATCCAGGTTTCTACTACTATCCCTCCCTGCATGACAATGGTCGTGTCCGTTTTCCTACCGTTGATCAGGAGTCCCATAGTACTGCTAGCCACCTTTCCCTTACATCACTGCTAGCTACCTTCTAATCCACAAGCTGGCTCGAGAGCTGACTCGTGCATGCGTTGCTTTAGCCGCTACTAGAGCTATCACTACTCCATCGTCTACGGGCTTTACTCCTTATCTTCCATCCAGTTCTAGCTCACCTATTTCACCGGTTACTCCTCCGAGTAGCTCGGGCACCTCGACCGTGAACCCTCTTAGTGCTCTTGCTGAGTGGGTTTGTCTTCTCACTACCCCTGTAGCCCCGATGCTTCAGCCCCATCCTGCACCTGCTCCAGAGGGAAAACCCTCGAGGCAGCGTCATCGTGTTACATTTAACCTGGAGGTCTCGGTTAACGTTGTCAGTTCGGGATCCAAGTCCGCTTCAGGAGAGGACACCGCAGCACCAGCAGAGCCTTAGAGCATCCGACTATTCGCAGTTATCAGGTTGATGTATGGATGTAGTCATACGAGTCATGATGTTATGTTCGTTGTATGAGAGTAGTTGAACTTATTATGTCATTAATTTTTTATGTACGGGTCTATGTATAATTATGTTGGACTTTCTTCTATTCGATGTGTTTCCTTCAGAATTTCGCTTTCTTTCGGGTTTTGTCGCTGGCTTTTCCCCACTGTTTTTCTTTTTGGATGTTGCTCATCTCGATTGCATTGTCTTGGGAAAAACAATAGGATGACGCGGGGAGGCAGCAGTAGCAGTGCTTGTGAGGATGTCCCTGTTCGTCGTTCCGCATG
The DNA here is from genome assembly GCF_002162155.2 of Triticum dicoccoides. NCBI lineage: Eukaryota > Viridiplantae > Streptophyta > Magnoliopsida > Poales > Poaceae > Triticum > Triticum dicoccoides. The sequence goes on from NC_041393.1 coordinate 316,043,418, forward strand.
ACAGGCAAGACACTCCCCCGAGCCGTACGTTCCACCACCGCCTCCACCGCCAAATCCGCCCTCCACCGAGCAAATTCTCCGTATGTTTGAAGAAAGGTGAAATAATGATCTTCTTGAAATGTTGAGAAGTGTGCAAGCTATGGTTGGACAGAATGGAAATCAGAACGGTCATCACTCCAAACTATCAGATTTTCAGAGAACCAACCCTCCCAATTTCAGTCAGGTTATTGATCCCTTGGATGCAGACGACTGGTTGTGAACTATTGAGAAGAAGCTTGAGATTTCCCGTACTGATACAAATGACAAAGTCCCATTTGCAACTCATTATCTTGAAGGCACTGTCGCAATATGGTGGGAAAATGCAAAAGCCATGTGGCCTGCCGGTGAAGAAATCATCAGGGTAAAATTCAAGGATCAGTTCTGTAAATACCATATTCCTGCTGGAATTATGAAAGTCAAGCAATGTGAATTCCTCGCACTCCTCCAAGGAAGTCTGTCTGTGAGTGAATATTTGAATAAGTTCAATCATTTGGCCCGCTACTCTCTTCATGATGTGGCCACCGAAGAAAGGAAGATTGACCGTGTTCTTGGAGGATTAAATCAACATCTCCGGTGCACCCTCAGTATGTTTGATTTCACTGATTTCCAAACTCTGGTAAACAAGGCCCTCATTGCTGAGAGGGAGCACAAACTGATGCATGATAACAAGACTACAAATAATGATCACAAGCGCAAGTTCGAACCAAGGAAGGAGGTTCAGCCTATGCAAAAGGCTTGTACCTAGCAGCAGACGCGGGTAGAGTACAAGCCCAATTGGCAGCAGAATGTCAACAAGACCACTACCACTACGCAAGTCAAGAATGTCGTAACCAACCCTGTGCGAGAAGAGTGCCAGCGCAACAATTCCTGTTTTAGTTGTTGGCAAACCAGACATTACGCCAGGCAGTGTCCCAAGGGCGGCAGGAATAATGCTCCATTTAGGCCGCAAGTCAACTTTATTGGGTCATACCCTGTCCAGGAAAACATCACCGGGCAAGTCCATCACCTCTCCACAGACGAAGCCCAAGAGAACTCCGAAGTCGTCATTGGTATGTTTTCAGTTAATAGCATACTTGCCGTAATTTTATTTGACTCTGGGGCTTCCCACTCTTTTATTTCACGGAGTTTTGTTGCCCAAAACAAATTTCCTTGTTCGATTTTGAGCAAAAATATGCTGGTGTAATCCCCGTGATCTTTGCTCAGAAGCAATCTGGTCTGCCGTAATCTGGAAATAAATATCAACGGAGTCCACTTTCCAACTTCCTTGATAGCCATTGAGTCTGTTAAGTTGGACATCATTTGGGGGATGAATTGGTTGACACAATATCAAGTATGCATTAATTGTGCGACCCGAGAAGTCACCTTGACAAGTCCAGAAGGGCAAGCTACAAAATTCTATGCCCGTAGGAGCATCCCTCAGAAAGAAATTGTTTTCACCGCTGTGGCTGAATTGGAATTAATTCCCGTGGTCAGTGAGTTTCCCGATGTATTCCCAGAAGAGCTGCCAGGCATGCCACCAGACCGAGAGCTTGAGTTTGCAATCAATCTTGTGCCTGTAACCGCACCGTTATACAAGAGATATTATCGGATGTCGTCATCAGAATTAGTGGATCTAAAGAAACAGCTTGATGAGATGCTCCAGAGAGGTTACATCCGTCCCAGTTCCTCACCATGGGGATCACCTGCTATATTCATGGATAAGAAAGATGGTAGTCTCCGTATGTGTGTGGATTACCGTCAGCTGAATGATGTCACCATCAAAAACAAATAACCACTTCCCAGGATTGATGACTTATTTGATCAGCTCAGTGGGGCAAAAGTTCTCTCCAAAATTGATTTAAGGACAGGATACCACCAACTCTAAGGAAGATATTCCTAAGACCGTATTCACTACTCGGTACGATCTTTAAGAATATACCATTATATCCTTCGACCTCACCAATGCCCCTACTTTCTTCATGCACATGATGAACAAAGTATTCATGGATTTCCTCGATAAATTTGTGGTGGTTTTTATCGAGGAAGATGAGCACAAAGGACACCTCCGAGCTGTCCTACAAAGACTCTGTGACCATCAACTGTATGCCAAATTCAGTAAATGCGAGTTTTGGCTCAAGCAAGTTGGATTCCTTGGGCATATACTATCCGCGGAAGGTATAGCCATAGATCCAAGCAAGGTAAAAGACATACTTGATTGGTTGGCACCCACGACAGTATCTCAAATCCGGAGCTTCCTTGGATTAGCCGGATACTCTCGCCGGTTCATTGAAGGTTTCTCTAAGATTGCCTGACAGAGCTTCTCAAGAAGGATAAGAAATTTGAATGGACTGAGGATTGCGAGAAAAGTTTCAACGAGCTGAAAATCAGACTCACATCAGCCCCTATGTTGACACTTCCAGACATCTACCGCAGCTTTGATGTATACCGTGATGCTTCTAGACAAGGTCTTGGATGCATACTTATGCAAGATGGCAAGGTGGTGGCATATGCATCTCGGCAGCTTCGACCCCACGAAGGGAACTATCCTACTCATGATCTGGAATTGGCCGCGATGGTTCATGCCCTAAAAATTTGGAGGCACTATCTCATCGGAAAAAGGTGCCAAGTATTTACCGACCACAAAAGTCTCAAATACATATTCACACGGCCCGATTTGAATCTCCGCCAATGCAGATGGCTTGAGTTAGTCAAGGACTATGATCTTGGAATTAATTACCACCCGGGTAAGGCCAATGTGGTGGCCGATGCACTCAGTAGAAAGCCTGTCAGTTTAAATGCCATGATGGAATCCCTGCCTTCCGAACTCCAAGAAGAAATTGCTCGGCTCAATCTGGTCATAGTTGATGCTGGTCTTGCTAATACTATGGAAATTACTCCTACCCTCAAGGATGAGATCCGCAAGGCCCAGCCGGATGACACAGTCTTACAAAAACATGTCAATCGAATGTTAGCAGGACAGACCTTAGATTTTTCCAAGGACCATCTAGGTACACTACGGTTCCGCTGGAGGATTCGTGTACCAAGCCAAGAAGATTTGAGGAAGAAAATAATGTCTGAAGCACATGAATCCTCGTATTCTATTCACCCTGGAGGTACTAAAATGTACGGAGACCTTCGCCAAATATTCTGGTTGGATGGAATGAAGAAAGACATAGCTTATTTTGTGGCCTGCTGCGACATATGCAATAAAGTAAAGGCAGAACACCAGAAACCAGCCGGACTCCTCCGACTATTACCCATTCCGCAATGTAAGTGGGATGACATCTGCATGGATTTTATCATCGGGGTACCAAAAAACTCAGCGAGGCAATGATGCAGTATGGGTCATAGTGGATATGTTAACCAAGGTAGCTCATTTCATTCCCATCAGCACCACATAATGTGCTGATCAGCTCGCACAATTATATGTGTCCAGAATAGTTAGTTTACACAGAGTACCTCGAACAATCACTTCTGACCAGGGGTCCCTCTTTACCTCCGCTTTCTGGTCCCATCTCCATCAAGATTTGGGAACAACACTGAAATATAGTACCGCTTATCATCCTCAGACCGATGGGCAGACTGAACGGGTAAACCAAATACTTGAAGATATGTTGCGAGCATGTGCCTTGGCCCAAGGGCCTAAGTGGGAAGAATGTCTGCCGTATGCTGAGTTCTCCTACAACAACAGTTTCCAGGCCAGTTTAAAGATGTCATCGTATGAGGCTTTGTATGGCCGTAAGTGCCGCACCCCGTTGAATTGGTCCCAAATCGGGGATAGCCGCATTTTTGGAACAGACCTCATGATGGAAGCTGAAAAGCAAGTCCAAGAAATCCGAGACCGTCCGCGACTGGCCAAATCCCGAAAAAAGAGCTATTATTATGCAAAGCACCGACAGGTCAGTTTTGAGCCCGGAGAACAAGTATACCTCAGAGTCACTCCTATGAAGGGAGTCAAAAGGTTTCAGACTCGCGGAAAATTGGCACCCAGGTTTATTGGTCCATTCCCAGTTATGTCCAGAGTGGGTATTGTTGCATATCACTTGGAACTGCCACCAGAATTGTCAGAAGTGCACAACATGTTCCATGTCTCCCAGTTGAGACGATGCATATCACCGCCGAGAAAACGAATGCTATGATAGAAGTAGAGTTGGATAAGGATTTAACATATGAGGAGAGACCGTTCAAAATTCTGGATGAGATGGAAAGGGTCACTCGTAGCAAGGCGAGAAAAATTTACAAGGTCCAGTGGGAGCATCATACAGAGGCAGAAGCAACCTGGGAGCAAGAAGAATTTCTAAAGGCAAACTATCCAGAATTGTTTTCCCGAGCAACCGAATCTCGAGGACGAGATTCATCCTAAGTGGGGGAGGTTTGTGACAGCCTGGTTTTTGCCCTCTTTTCTTTTTCTGAATTTCATTTGGTTTTGATTTCAATTTTGGAGTTTGAATCATTTCAGTTGGACTTAAACACTTGGGCATCACCTTGGCTTTCACCCAAGTGGCTCATTTCTCTCCCTAGCCATCATTTCCTCTCTGGTCTACCTCAAAATAATATCATGGATATTTTTCTTAAATGAAAAATATTCATTTTCCTCTCAAAAACCCTAACCAGAAACTTGTGATCCAAAGCAACCCCAATTTTTGTTGCCCACAAAAATCTGAGAAAAATCACAAAAATCCTTTGAACCCTAGGGCACCTCCCTGAGAAAAAATATCACACCACTTTTTGTAATATTTTTTCTGTAGAAATTATTTTCTGTTCTGGACAGCAATGGTAGATTCTACAGCAACTACCATTTTACTTGCTCCAATGATGCTGCAATTTCTTGTGCATGACTACCCTCCTAGATGATTGCTAACCACTAAAGCACAGCTCCCAACTCCTAGCCGTTTGACCATAGCAAGTTGTCAAAGTTACTGACCAGTAACTTGCAACGAAGTAAAACTCCAGTTAACTGCACCTGAGCTCGACTCAAAGCCTTGGCCCTAACCTAAACACTAAGGACTACACGCCAGACATGAAAACTGGGGCCAGCCGTGGCTCTATGCCGCAGTGCACACGGTGACCACACGTGTGCATGATGCTAGCATGCTTGTCTCCGCGCTCTGAGTGCCGCTGAGCGCTCTCTTCGGCGCATGCTCGCTTCCCCGCCTGCCTAACCTCGCCAAACCTTGCCACCATCATCGTCCTGACTCCATTAACTCCCTCCTGGCGCTCGCCGAAGCCCGGAGCTTGCCGTAGTGAGCACGGGCGCGGTCCGGCTAACCCAACAGTGCGCTGCGCACTATGTTCGTCGACACCCCCCTCGTTCATGTGCTCGTCTCTGCCCGTTCACAGTGCCCGCGTGAGCTGCGGCACCTTCCCCCTCGCTCACTGACGCTGTTCGTCACCAGTCGTAGCGTCCAGGTGTCCTCCAGCGGAGCCCGAACCCCTCACCCCGCTCGTCTATAAATCCAGCCTCCCCAGCCCTCTCGAGCATCTCCAGCTCCACTCGCACAGTCCACAAACTCGAAGGAAGCCGTAGCCCAGACGGGTAGGCCTCGGGCCGCCGTCCCCGAGCTCGAGCTCGTCGGCGATCCCCTCTGTCTGTCCTCACCACTCTAGCCCCTTCCAAGCTTAGGCGACTCTTCCAAGGCCTCCGCCGTGCTTCAGTGGTGTCGTACGACTCGGTTGGAGCCACTGGGGCAGCCCCTCGTCACCGTCATCTCCAACTTCGGCGACCACGGCCCTCTGCTGCCGCTGGAGAGGCTCATTCCGTCACCGTCCGACCACCCCTACTTGTTCTACGGGTACGGGCAGGTGCGCCTCTCTCGTCTCTTTGGATCCATCCCTTCAGATCGGGCCAAGTCGCCCTCCTCGCCGGCGTGTGCTCCAGTGAAGCCTCGTTGTGCCTTGTTTCTTTCTCCCCCTCCCTCTCACCTGACTAGCGGGGCCCGCTGTCAGCCACTCTAGCCGCAGCCGAAGCGGTACAAGTGGAGGCGCCCTGCGGGGTTTACGCCTTCGACGTCACCCCCCCCCCCTATTCTATTTATATTAATTCAAATTCAAATAATTCCAGAGAGCTTGCCACAACTTTTTAACCTAAGTCCAAATGAATTGATTCTTTTTGCATTGTGTTCTGTATGAAAATCTCTAGCAGCACACCAAAGATGAGATTTTTCTCTGCTGCCTAGATTTTCTAGTGAATTTCAGAGTGTTTCTTGATGTTTCCTTTTTGTGTTTTTTAATTGATTTAAGAAGGTGAAGCTTGTCTTGAGGATCACCAGGAGGAGTGTGACCCTCATCTGCACTAGGGCAAGCCACATCAATATTTTCATGGTGCCATTGCAATATTTGTGATTTATTTTTCAACTTGAATGAGTAAATTAGTTCATGCATTTAAATCACCAAGTTAAATAGTTATTTTCATTCTGTTGAAAGCTTGATTATGTGGACATGTTGATTTACAGTAAGTTAAAAGTTAACTAAGTTAGTTTAAGTTATTATAAGTTATGCTAGATTATGAAGAAATAATTTGCTTATGAAAAAGAATTAGTTTGGATAATATTTTCTTGGGTAATAAAATAATTATGCTAAGATATTGCCATGATTAGTTGCTGAATAAACATGACCAGAATAGTGCCTTGAGTTTCTGAAAGGTTTGGTTAGTGCTTGATATAGTTGACCCAGTATTGTTCTTATGATTAGTGAAGCATGTTACATGAGTGCATTTGCATGGAATATCATGACACCGGTTATTTTTACTTTAGGTTGAACATGATAATAAATCAACTTGAACATATCGTTGATCGGGTCATGGTGCCACTAAATCGAGTTTTTCCCAGTGCAACCACATTTGCCTTTATGGGAAGGCATTTATTTGGTCTGTTTTCATGCCTCTGGTCGGTACCTCCAACGAGGGAAGGTTATGAGCATGCGGTACCCTGGCCCGGTAAGCAGACATAACCTTGTGTGCCCATTGATGTTGTTATGGTACCTTGTCCCCATTTGGGACCATTTATGTTTTGCCACGACGGTGGCCGTTGGTGTCTTTGGTAGACACGGAACCACCCATGACTTAGCCCAGTGGGGAGTTAGTCGGAGTGGCCGGGAGAGTGTCATGGCAATGGAGGGGTTCTGTTGGAATGTCGTTGGTCCACCCGAATGGGAGTGCGAGGCCATGGGTTCCTTGGTGTGGGTACAGTGTGCTACCTCCGCAAAGTGTATTAAATCTATCGATAGCCGAGTCCACGGTTACGGACACGCTCGAAAGTAGGTCACACCATGGGTCAACATTTTAATAAATTTTGCACACTAAATTAATAACATGGCACTATTGGAAAGAGGATGGTTGAAGAACCATGTTGATGTTGCTTACCAAGTTGTTGGTCTGTTTGTGATCCGAGAAAGATCACCGTTTGGTTACGAGGTAACTCGTTTGATGACCACGTTGTTGGTCCGTTTTGTGATCCAAGAGAGATCACCGTTTGGTTACGTGGTAACCCATTGGTAAGCAAGTTCGTGGGACTTGAGGCACGAGATTTTATTCACTGCATTCATAGCATGATTTTGCATTAATGATTAAATTGGTTAATATCATGATATGGTTTGTCATTATGTTTATGCTTGTTGTGACCTTGCAAATACATTCAATGTACTGACCTGGCATGTCATGCCAGATTTCAGGAAAGGTTCGTTGGAACGGAGTGCTGTTCGAGTCTAGATCGTGTTCACATCGGTGTCCCTGTGCTATGGAATCCCTCTTCGTCGTCATTCCGCTACCGCGTAGTTGTCATGATCGAGGCCCCCTTTATGTTCATTAAATAATGTACATATTGTTAAGCCGCACCGTGTGTGCCGCTTGGCTCCTAACTTATTGTAATATGAACCATATTCAACTAGCATCAATAAAGCGGTTGTTTTCTATACCAAGATGATGTGTGTTGCCAAAAGACATGGTCTCTGGGATGGCAATGCAAGGTAAACCGATTGCTCTGAGCCGGGGTGCCACAACACTTGGTATCAGAGCCGCGCTGACTGTAGGACACGCTAGACTCCCGCCGCGTTATTGGACGTTAGTTAGAATAAAAGTTGAGTGATGATAGTATTTATAGCTGGTTGTTGCATTGCATGCACCTGGTTATTTTATTTCTAACCTACTAATGGTTGTGAGTGTAGATGGCTCCGGTGTCGTATCCGTGCCAGTTGTAGCTGATGTCGTACACGTCACCGCATCTCCTTCGCAACGTGTGGCGTCGACTGTATCCTCACAGTGACAACCCAGTCTATCGTGTGTACCGGGAGCGTCTGTCAGACTCAGTGTATGAGTATCACATCGTGGTTACTCTGCACACCAGTTCATCCTCCATCCCTTACACTCGCACTTCAAGGAGCGGTTACACCTCTACCGCTTCTCAGGTTGTCCAGTTTGCTACGTTTGAGGTCCTCGTCGAGCTACGCTATAACAAGGTCTGAATGCAGAACCATCCAGGTTTCTACTACTATCCCTCCCTGCACGACAATGGTCGTGTCCGTTTTCCTACCATTGATCCGGAGTCCGATAGTACTGCTAGCCACCTTTCCCGTTACATCTCTGCTAGCTACCCTCTGATCCACGAGCTGGCTCGAGAGCTGACTCGTGCCCGCCTTGCTTTAGCTGCTACTAGAGCTGTCACTACTCCATTGTCTACGGGATTTACTCCTTATCTTCCATCCAGTTCTAGCTCACCTATTTCACCAGTTACTCCTCCGAGTAGCTCGGGCACCTCGACTGTGAACCCTCTTAGTGCTCTTGCTGACTGGGTTTATCTTCTCACTACCCTTGTAGCCCTGATGCTTTAGCCCCATCATGCTCCTGCTCCAGAGGGAGAACCCTCAAGGTAGCATCGTTGTGTTACATTTAACCCGGAGGTCTCGGTTAACGTCATCAGTTCGGGATTCGAGTCCGCTTCAGGAGAGGACACCGCAGCACCAGTAGAGCCTTAGAGCATTCGAGTATTCGCAGTTATCAGGTTGATGTACGGATGTAGTCGTACGAGTCATGATGTTCCGTTCAATGTATGAGAGTAGTTGAACTTATTATGTCATTTATCTTTTATGTACGGGTCTATCTATAATTATGTTAGACTTTCTTCTATTCGATGTGTTTCCTTCGGAATTTTGCTTTCTTTCGGGTTTTGTCGCTGGCTTTTCCCCACTGTTTTTCTTTTTGGATGTTGCTCATCTCGATTGTGTTGTCTTGGGAAAAACAATAGGATGACGCGGGGAGGCAGCAGTAGCAGCGCTTGTGAGGATGTCCTTGTTCGTCGTTCCGCGCAACAGGCAGGACACTCCCCCGAGCCGTACGTTCCACCACCGCCTCCACCGCCAAATCCGCCGTCCACCGAGCAAATTCTCCGTATGTTTGAAGAAAGGCAAAATAATGATCTGCTTGAAATGTTGAGAAGTGTGCAAGCTATGTGATGCGGAGCATCCCATGGACATCACCATGTCAAGAGTCCATTTGACAAGTGACACGTGCCACATCTACTTCATGCATACAAAGGTGAATCATCTCCTTTACACATGTCCACTTGTACCCTTCGAGGATGGTATACTACTTGACCCCTCTCTCGTGTGCATACTTAGGTGTGAGCGGAGCTACACATTCATCATGGAGGAGTCCAAGCGCAAGAGAACTACTACACAATCCAAGAGGGAAGCCTGGAAACGGAGACGGAAGCGCCAAGAAGAAGGCAGTAGCTCCCAGGCGACCCCGTGCGCACGGGCCCCTCCGACCCCGTGCCCACGGGCCTCCCAGGCTGGCGGTCCTGAAGACCCCGTGCGCATGGGCGTGTACCGTGCCCACGGGACCCCCGTGTCCACGGGCCTCACGGACCCCGTGCGCACGGGCCCTTGCGTCAGGTCCCTGGATACCCCATGCGCACGGCTCCACTTACCCCATGCACACGGGGGCCCCTGTGTGATGCTGCGGGCTTTTCCCATGTTTTACCATTTCGCCCCCACCTATTCCCCTCTTTGCCTAGGACTATATATACTCCTTCATCTCATCCATTTAGACTTAGCAAAGGATATGTTAGACATATGAGAGCTTTGCTCCATGGATCCACTCCACTAGGAGATCAAGACCTCCTCTTGGAGTGACCAAACATCAAGACCTCCTTCTTGGGGAAGGATCCCAATCATAGGATCATCAAGCCCTCATCTCCTTCATAGGATTTGGGATGAACTCTACCATGTATCTTATTTCCCTTTGTTGTTCATGTACCTTGTGGATCTTATGTGTTTGATTGTCTAGTGGATGTGTGATTTGACTTGTTCTTGAGTGCTCCTCTTGTTTTCCCTCCTTTGTTCATCTTGTTCTTGGGGATTCCACCTCCAATTCGTGAAAGATCTTCTCTATAGGGTTCCACCCTACATCATATGGTATCATGAGCCATGGTTTCTCACGAAATTGGAGCCCCCCTCTTTGTTTTCTAGCTTGATTTTGTTGTTTTTGTCCTAAATCCGAAAATTCCCCACCAAAAATAGCCCCAAATTTTTTTTGTACTTTGTTGGTTTAGTGTGATTTGTTGGATTTGATCCATGAATTTGGTGTTTAGCAGGTAGATCCACCCCTCTACCATCTTCCCCTACCTTCCACCCTTTGATTTCGCCCTCAATTTCAAAATTCCCCACGGATCCAGAGCAGTTCGTCCGCTCTCAGAGGACCCCATGCACACGGGCCATCGGGACCCCGTGCACACGGGCCCCCGTGCACACGGGCCTGTCAGACCCCATGCGCACGGCCCTTCCAGTGAGCTTCGGCCGCTGTGCCTTCGTCCTCCATACCACCCCCTACCCCCACCTACTCCCCAGCCACGAGATCCATCCGCTTGGAGCCCAGATCGAGACGAAATCCACCAAACCCGCACGTCCCAGGTGACCCCGTGCCCTCAGTGTGTGTACCGTGCGCACGGGACCCCGTGCGCACGGCCCTCCCAGAAACAGCCGCGTGCACTTCATTGTTTTGCCCATAACTTCCACATTCGGAGTCCGATTTTTGCGTTCTTTAGCTCGTGAGTAGCTATTGACATCCCCCATCCACCTACATAGTCACCAACACCATTTGACTCCATCAAAATTCTGACATTTTGGCATCTTTGCCTAGGCCTTCCACCATACCATCCGCAAAACCACCATAGCCTTCTGCAACCTAACCCATTTTACTCCATTTAGCATTCGTGGTTGTTTGAGTGGCGACGTGAGTCTCCTAAGGTGTTTCGGCTACTTAGGGACATTTGCTTCTTCAAAAACCACCACTACTTCCACATTGCCATTTCCACTTCCACCATTTGACATTTGTCATTTGAGATTTTGAGTTTGCGGTTTTTTACCGTTTCCTAAGGTGTTTCGGCTACTTAGGGACGGGTCTACATCATCTTGGTATCTACATCAAGAACACCGCTACTCATCATCGCAAAGGACGGTAACCTCGACGACACCATTGTATATTCTCCTTGCAATTGCATTGTTAACCCCTAGCCCATTTTGCGTTACTTGCCTATCGAGACTAGCCATTTGAGTATTGCCGGCAATGTTACTTGTGCACATTAGTGGTCCATACCTTCCATTGCATACATACCATATCATATTGGTATCATATCATCCTTTGTGTCACAAGTTTGTTCCCGCATATATACAATTGCAATCTTGGTTTGTGCATTGTGCAAAAGTGGCCATTGAAAAAAAGAGAGAAAAAGCTTTTAAGCACAAAGAGAGCAAAGAGCTCGTGAGCAAGTGCCATAGCATCGTACCCCATTGCACATAAGATTGTCATATCCCATCATCTTGGATCATCTTGAGAGAAACACCGGGAACCATACATACATAGCATACTTGGGATAGAAAGTTTATCCATTTCGCATCTTATAGGTTGTGCACAAGTGTCGTATCCGCCTATTGAGCAATCATGCTAGCGTCTCTCTTGAGTTGTGCAACACGAGCGTTTTCCGTGGACGCCACATTTTGTGCTCATTCCTTGGTTGCGCGACCCCATTTATCTATCTGTGTGTGTGTGTTTCCGTGTACCATTTGCTATTGGTCTACTTGTTTCACTTGCGAATTTGTGAATCTTTTCCAACATTATTGACTCTTGCTAACATTTTGCATCAAATTTTTGTGCCACTATCCTCACCGAGCTCTACCATAAGCCTTTACTTGTAGGTGTGAGTGAACAAGTCCGGTACCAATTCCACTATTCTTTCATTTCACATTGAGTGATACAAGATACATCCTCAACTTTGGGAAAAGGTAACTTGGTATTGTTTATCTCATTTCCTACTCACCTTTGCTCGAGTCTTGTGATGGATAGGCAAGGCATTTCCTCTTCGGTCTACAACAACAACAACGAGTTCGATGCCACGAACAACAACTCCGACGCCAAGATGGACAAGCGCATGGAGGAGATCAAGGCCCTCATCAAGAACCGCATGCGTCCTTCCTCATCTTCGAGAAGACGCTCAAGAGCACATGCTTCAGAGCTACCATCTCCGGCAAGATCACATCGGCATCGACACCAGCAAAAACACGAACGTGAAGGTCAAGAGCTCTACACCAACAACCGCCCAAGGACTTCACCATCTCCCTTGGCATCTTCGCCAAGTGACTTCAAGGCATCTTCACCTACGCACAAAGGGCATCTTCGCCAACAAGACCCTCAAGGCTAAGCTCAAGAGAAGCTCCCCAAGCTCAAGTCCGCGACTTCCATGAGCTACTACGACCTCGACATCGACCACGCGATTCCTTTCTATGGGACTCACGAACCCGAGGAGTACCTCGAGTGGGAGCGTTTGATGGACGACTACCTCAAGCTACATCAAGTTCCTCCTGAAGATCAAGTGAAGTGCGCCACAAGAAACTTCCACGACTACGCATCGGCATGGTGGCTTCACACACCTTCGGAGTACTACGACATGAGTTGGCCCAAGACGAAGAGAGCTTTGCGGCGAGAGTTCGTGCCTCCAACCTAAACGGAACATCTTCAACGCCAATTGGAGAACACAATACAAGGATCCAAGTCCATCGACGAGTACTTCAAGGAGATGAAGCATGCCTTGCGACGAGCCGGCGTGGACGACCCCATTTCGATGAAGTTCCACTTCATGATGGGATTGCACAACGACATCTCCAAGACCATCTTCCTCGAGAACTACAAGTCCATCGACGACTACTACATTGGTGCTCTCAAGGCGGAACAAGAACTCATGAAGGCCAAGGCTTCTCCACCCCAAGCAAACTTCGCGGCGACCAAGCTCAAAGACGATGAGCATGAGGCTAGCACCAACAAGATGTCCAAGCCCGATGAGCTCCAAGACGATGCTTCCAAGTTCGACTTCACCGCCATCCCTCTTTGTGGCATTGATGATGCTGAGTCCTCCACGACTCTTTTTCAAGATGGTGCAGCGACGAGTACGACTACGGAGACCTTCAAGGACCAAACTTTGGAGGCGAGCGACAAGGTGGCGAGCAAGGATGATGCTTCCATCTTAGGAGGCGAGAGTGATGATGTGCCATCTTCGGCCTTCATCCACGGCGACGACTATGAGACGGTTGAGCATGGGCTTTTTCCTTCGACCACGGCGACGTCCAATGACTTGAGTGACTTTTGCCACCATATTGAGAGTGAGAGTGACTTCACCACTAGCCCCATACATGATGAGCTGCCCCAATTCCCATGTGAGGAGAGCCACCACCACCACCACTGGAGTGATTTGAGTGACTCCACCATATGCGACATTGAGTGCACCTACATTGAGGGAGTGAGTGAGCCACCACCACATAGAGAGGGTGAGGTAGTTGATGAGGCATATGAGGCCATTTCACTTTCTAACAACTTAACCTCTACCTCTATTGTGTATTCTCCTTTGGTGCTAGGTCCCATACATGATGACGCGCCGATTCGCGACGACTACGTCCTCCCTTTGGACAAGACGATGGCCATGGTGGAATATGATGCACCCCCCACATGGTTCCATCAAGATGAAGATGACCACCATTTGGTCTTTCCCACCTCACCTACACCACTTGAGTGGAATGACAAAGGTAACAAAGGTGACGGTGATGCTCTAGTCCCACTAGTGGACATTCTTGAGATTGATTGCTTGCATTATGTTGACCCACCTATTACCATGCTTCATGCTAGTGAAACTTCTTCATGCCTTGACTTACCTATTTACGATGAATATGATGATGAGCATGTTGGGTTGCCTAGTTGTGATGTTATGCTTCATAGGATATCATGTGAAAATTCTATTGGTCACATCATGTTTGATAATCCACTTGACTTGTCATATGCTATGCATGAGATCTCCCGTATGTCATATTTGCAATCTCATCGTAGTGACTATGCATATGCCATTAAAATAAACCCAATTTGCACATATGGCATAGATGACAAGCTCATGGTTATTGGCATTTGTTTCTCTTGTGATGATATTGATATGCTCCCTTTGCATCATCTATCTCATATGCCATGCCATGACCACCTAGCTTCGGATATGCATTGTTTTGGATGTTGTCCATTTTCTCCATATGATATTTCCGCTATTGCTCATGAGGAGGCCCCCATAGTTTCCTCGTACATTTTAGGAGATTTTGATCCATCCCATTCATGCATGATCCCCATACTTGTGTGCACCATATGCTCCCCATGAATAAACATGCTTTTGATGTGCCATATACTTGCATTCTCAATTTGTGTCCCCATCATGTCATACATAATAACTATTCTTTCATGATGGATGACATGTTCTTATACCATGCATCAAATTTCTTTGAGCGATGCTTATCTTGTGCTAACTCACATGTGCACATACACATCATGATGGATGATGTGTACATTTACCACGCGCACAATTTCTTTGGATTGTGTCTCTTTTGTGTAGGTACCCATGAATACTTGTCAACCTCTCAATCCCAAGAGTTGACAGAACGAGCTCTTGAGAGCAACGATGCTTTGGGATCCCATGGAATATCCTCACCAATGTCCCTTTCGCGCAAGGACTACGTGCAACTCCTCTACTTGGCTCTCACACGGCTATGGGCCATTTACCACTTCTCACATTATGCTCATTTTACCGTGTTCACTTTGCGTGCTATGCTTGCTCCTATGCCTTTACCATGCAATTGTGACCCTTGCTTGCATTTACCCATGATGCACCATTATTATATTCCTATGTGTATTTGCATGCTTGGTGGAGATCCTTGTTGCTATTGCCATGTTTATCATGAGCCCCATGCCATTCTACTCATATCTTGCTTTTATGCTTGGGCTATGTCATGTGATTTACTCATGCCCACTATTTGTACACATGACATGATTGCCATGATTCCTTCTAGTATGTTGCATCTTCGCACTACTAGCATGCTTGACTTGATCGCTATGATAGCTAGCCATGTTGCATCACCCATGTTCCACTATTACTTGCTTTCTTGGGTTGATGACATATATGCCTTATGTGTTGCATCTAGTTCTTCACATATGCCATGTCCCTTTGCTTATCACATGCTTGACTTGATTGCCTCACACATGTTGAACAATTGCTCTTTTCATTGTGTTGAGTGCCACGATATCTTCACTACACCCTATGCACGTTACGCTCAGATTGTCTTGCACTTGCCCCATGTGTTTAGACATTTCACTATACTTGGTGTTGTGAATGATTCCTATGCATACCATAGACCATTTGTTGAGCACTTTGTGCATTATTGCTATGACCTTGAGGTAGATGCTTGTTCACTTATCACATATATTTGCATCTTGACCTCCCATTTGCATGCTTGTTCCCATGATATACTTGATTGTGCTCAATTTATATGCTCAAATGCCATGACACACTTCTTTGTCAAACCATATGCTATGCTTGATGACAACACTTGTTGGGTGAAACACCTCTTGAATGCTTGGTTTTGCTCTTACGACAACCACATTTGTTTTTCCAAGTGCTTGTTATCTTTGCTCCTTTTGAAGGAATTACAAGACGGTGCGACATTGGAGAGTGCCCATTTGGAACTACAAGATGACGAATGCTTGGTGATCGTCCACTTCTACACGACGCCATCATCTCTTTCCCATGGTGATTTGGATTTCGATCCAAGGTCGGATCTTTCCCAAGGGGGAGGGGATGATGCGGAGCATCCCATGGACATCACCATGTCAAGAGTCCATTTGACAAGTGACACGTGCCACATCTACTTCATGCATACAAAGGTGAATCATCTCCTTTACACGTGTCCACTTGTACCCTTCGAGGATGGTATACTACTTGACCCCTCTCTCGTGTGCATACTTAGGTGTGAGCGGAGCTACACATTCATCATGGGGGAGTCCAAGCGCAAGAGAACTACTACACCATCCAAGAGGGAAGCCTGGAAGCGGAGACGGAAGCGCCAAGAAGAAGGCAGCAGCTCCCAGGTGACCCCGTGCGCATGGGCCCCTCCGACCCCGTGCCCACAGGCCTCCCAGGCTGGCGGTCCAGAAGACCCCGTGCGCACGGGCATGTACCGTGCCCACGGGACCCCCGTGTCCACGGGTCTCACGGACCCCGTGCGCACGGGCCCTTGTGTCAGGTCCCTGGATACCCCGTGCGCACGGGCTCCACTTACCCCGTGCACATGGGGCCCCCTGTGTGATGCTGCGGGCTTTGCCCATGTTTTACCATTTCGCCCCCACCTATTCCCCTCTTTGCCTAGGACTATATATACTCCTTCATCTCCTCCATTTAGACTTAGCAAAGGATATGTTAGACATATGAGAGCTTTGCTCCATGGATCCACTCCACTAGGAGATCAAGACCTCCTCTTGGAGTGACCAAACATCAAGACCTCCTTCTTGGGGAAGGATCCCAATCATAGGATCATCAAGCCCTCATCTCCTTCATAGGATTTGGGATGAACTCTACCATGTACCTTATTTCCCTTTGTTGTTCATGTACCTTGTGGATCTTATGTGTTTGATTGTCTAGTGGATGTGTGATTTGACTTGTTCTTGAGTGCTCCTCTTGTTTTCCCTCCTTTGTTCATCTTGTTCTGGGGATTCCACCTCCAATTCGTGAAAGATCTTCTCTATAGGGTTCCACCCTACATCACTATGGTTGGACAGAATGGAAATCAGAACAGTCATCACACCAAACTGTCAGATTTTCAGAGAACCAACCCTCCCAGTTTCAGTCAGGTTATTGATCCCTTGGATGCAGACGACTGGTTGCAAACTATTGGGAAGAAGCTTGAGATTGCTCGTACTGATACAAATGACAAAGTCCCATTTGCAACTCATTGTCTTGAAGGCACTGCCGCAATATGGTGGGAAAATGCAAAAGCCATGTGGCATGCCGATGAAGAAATCACCTGGGTAAAATTCAAGGATTAGTTCCGTAAATACCATATTCCTGCTGGAATTATGAAAGTCAAGCAGCGTGAATTCCTCGCGCTCTGATACGTCTCCAACGTATCTATAATTTATGAAGCATTCATGCTATATTATTATTTGTTTTGAATGTTTATGGGCTTTATTATACACTTTATATTATTTTTGGGACTAACCTATTACCGGAGGCCCAACCCATATTGTTGTTTTCTTGCCTATTTTAGTATTTCGAAGAAAAGGAATATCAAACGGAGTCCAAACGGAATGAAACCTTCGGGAGCATGATTTTTGGAACGAACGTGATCCAGGAGATGTGGAGTTGAAGTAAAGGAAGCTTCGAGGTGGCCACGAGGGTGGGGGCGCCCCCCCCCCTACTGGGCATGCCCCCTATCTCGTGGGCCCCTCAAGGATCCCCCGACCGACTTCTTTCGCCTATATATTTCCATATACCCTAAAACCTTCGAAGCACACAATAGATCGGGAGTTCCGCCGCTGCAAGCCTCTGTAGCCACCAAAAACCTCTCGGGAGCCTGTTCCGGCACCCTACCGGAGGGGGGATCCCTCACCGGTGGCCATCTTCATCATCCCAGTGCTCTCCATGACGAGGAGGGGGTAGTTCACCCTCGGGGCTAAGGGTATGTACCAGTAGCTATGTGTTTGATCTCTCTCTCTCTCTCTCTCTCTCTCTCTCTCTCTCGTGTTCTCTCTATGGCACGATCTTGATGTATCGCGAGCTTTGCTATTATACTTGGATCTTATGATGTTTCTCCCCTCTACTCTCTTGTGATGAATTGAGGTTTCCCCTTGAAGTTGTTTTGTCGTATTGAGTCTTTAAGGATTTGAGAACACTTGATGTATGTCTTGTCGTGCTTATCTGTCGTGACAATGGGATATTCACGTGATCCACTTGATGTATGTTTTGGTGATCAACTTGCGGGTTCACCTTGTGAACTTATGCATAGGGGTTGGCACACGTTTTCGTCTTGACTCTCCGGTAGACCTTGGGGCACTCTTTGAAGTACTTTGTGTTGGTTGAATAGATGAATCTGAGATTGTGTGATGCATATCATATAATCATACCCACGGATACTTGAGGTGACAATGGAGTATCTAGGTGACATTAGGGTTTTGGTTGATTTGTGTCTTAAGGTGTTATTCTAGTAAAAACTCTATGATAGATCGAACGGAAAGAATAGCTTCATGTTATTTTACTACGGACTCTTGAATAGATCGAGCAGAAAGGATAACTTTGAGGTGGTTTCGTACCCTACCATAATCTCTTCGTTTGTTCTCCGCTATTAGTGGCTTTGGAGTGACTCTTTGTTGCATGTTGAGGGATAGTTATATGATCCAATTATGTTATTATTGTTGAGAGAACTTGCACTAGTGAAAGTATGAACCCTAGGCCTTGTTTCCTACCATTGGCCCATAGACAAGCTTCTGGCAATGTGGATATCTCTGCTTGGACTCAATAAGCACCTCATGGATGTAGTAAACCGGCCGTTGAACCGGATATTCCTTGCCAACCTCCTTGCACTCCACCACAATGGCCACACTGACTGTGTTAGCAGCCACATATAACAATAATGGCTCCTTATCAATGGGAGCAGCAAGGACCGGCGGCTCAGTGAGCCGCCTCTTCAAATCTTCAAATGCTATGTTAGCAGCATCACTCCAGACAAAGTCGTCTGTTTTCTTCATCATCTGATACAGCGGTATGGCCTTCTCACCTAACCGGCTTAAAGCAGCAATACGACCCGCCAAACGCTGAACATCATTGATACACGTCGGTTTAGCTAAGGAGGTGATGGCCTTGATCTTCTCCGGGTTAGCCTCAATGCCTCTGTTAGAAACCAGAAAACCCAAAAGCTTGCCTGCTGGCACACCAAAAACGCACTTGGCCGGGTTAAGCATCATCTTATAGACCCGGAGATTATCAAAGGTGTCCTTCAGATCATCTATCAAGGTCTCCTTTCTCTGGACTTCACCATAATGTCATCCACATAAGCATGAACATTGCGCCCAATCTGATTGTGAAGACAGTTCTGCACACATCGCTGATAAGTCGCCTAGGCACTCTTAAGCCCAAAAGGCATGGATACATAGTAGAAGGCTCCAAAAGGAGTAATAAAACTCGTCTTCTCCTAGTCCTTAACTGCCATCTTGATCTGATGATAACCAGAATAAGCATCCAAAAAGCACTAACACTCACAACCCGCCATAGCATCAATGATTTGATCAATACGGGGGAGAGCAAAAGGATCATCCGGATAAGCCTTGTTTAAGTCCGTGTAATCCACACACATACGCCGGTGCTGTTATTCTTAAGCACTAGCACCGGGTTAGCCAACCACTTTGGATGAAAAACTTCAACAATGAACCCGGCCGCCAAGAGCCGGGCCACTTCCTCACCAATGGCCTTACGCCTCTCCTCATTGAACCGCCGAAGAAACTGCTTGACCCGCTTAAATTTTGGACCAATATTGAGAGTGTGCTCAGCAAGTTCTCTCGGTACACCCGGCATGTCAGAAGGTTTCCATGCAAAGATGTCCCGGTTCTCACAGATGAACTCGATGAGCGCGCTTTCCTATTTAGGATCCAGATTAGCACTGATACTGAACTACTTAGATGAGTCTCCAGGAACAAAATCAACCAGCTTGTCGTCGGCCGATTTAAACTTCATCACCGGCTCATGCTCTGTGGTTGGCTTCTTCAAAGACGTCATGTCCGCCGGGTCAACATTATCCTTGTAAAAAACTTCAACTCCTCTGTTGCACAGACAGACTCAGCGTAAGCAGCATCGCCTTCCTCACATTCCAGGGCTATCTTCCGACTCCCATGCACTGTGATGGTTCCCTTATGACCCAGCATCTTGAGCTGCAGATAAACATAACACGGCCGTGCCATGAACTTTGCATAAGTTGGCCGTCCAAACAGAGCGTGATACGGGCTTTTGATTTTGATCACTTCAAAAGTTAACTTCTCAGCCCTGGAATCATGCTCATCTCCAAAGGCCACTTCCAGCTCAATCTTACCCACTCGGTACGCCGACTTACCGGGCACCACTCCATGGAAACAGTGTTGGACGTCTTAAGATTTTTATCAGTCAACCCCATGCGACGGAAAGTCTCATAATAAAGGATGTTGATGCTACTGCCTCCATCCATGAGCACTTTAGTGAATTTATATCCACCAACCTGAGGTGCCACCACCAAGACCAAGTGACCCGGATTGTCAACCCTGGGAGGGTGATCCTCCCTACTCCACAGAATAGGCTGCTCAGACCATCTCAAATAACGAGGAATTATCGGCTCAACAGCGTTCACATCCCTCCTATGAAGATTCTGGTCCCGTTTGCACAAACTAGTGGTAAACACATGATACTGTCCACTATTCAGCTGCTTTGGGTTACTCTGATATCCATATTACTGCTGCTGCTAACCTCCCTGGCCAGATTGCTGATTATACCACCCTGATTACTTTGAGGACCTTGAAAGTTGGAATTAGAACCGCCACCCGGGCCATGAAAACCGATGTCGCATGAGCTGCCGCCCGGCCCATGATAGCTATCAAACATGCTAGAGTTCTTGAAAGCCTTCATGATCGTACAATCCTTCCACAGGTGAGTGGCCGGTTTCTGCTGAGTACCATGCCTTGGACAGGGCTCATTTAGCAATTGCTCAAGAGTGGGACCTGACCCGCTGGACCGAGGAGGCGGTCTCCTCTTACGTCGTTGATTGTTGCCCTGCGAATTGGTGTTAGCCACAAACTCCGAGCTACCATCAGCCTTACATTTATTATGGCCTCCTTGATTTGCCGGGTTATGCTGAGGACCCTTGGCGTTGCCGCTCTTCTTTCCCTTCCCTGTCTTCCCATCGTCAGACTCGGGACCCTTGGTACTATCAGAGTCGGCATATTTGACTAGATCCGCCATCAACAGGCCCATGTCATTACAATCGCGCTTGAGCCGCCCCAGCTTCTGTTTTAGAGGCTCAAACGGCAATTTTTCTCCAACATTAAGACTGCAGAGCCGGCATCCAACTTATCAGATGAATGTATTATGGCCTTGACCCGGCGCACCCAATGGGTCATGGATTCACCCTCCTCTTGCTTGCAATTAGTCAAGTCCACAAACGACATGGGCTGCTTGCATGTATCTTTAAAGTTCTAAATAAACTGGGTCTTTAACTCTGCCCATGAACCGATGGAATTAGGTGGCAGCCACTTCAACCAAGTACGGGTCGTTCCATCCAGCATCACGGTGAAGTACTTGGCCATTGCAGCATCACTGACTTCCAGCAGTTCCATGGCCATCTCGTAGCTTTCGATCCATGCCCCAGGTTGTAAGTTGGCCGTGTAATTAGGCACCTTTTGAGGTCCCTTGAAATCCTTGGGCAAATGCTCATTACGCAGAGCCGGTACCAAACAAGGTATGCCCCCAGTCCTAGTGGTCACACCCGCCTTAATTGAAGTCGTCGGATAAACCGGAAAAGACTGGTAAGCCACTCGCTCAGCCACCTGATGAGACGCTTGCTGAGCCGCCCGCTCAGCTTCTTGACGTATCTTGTCCTGATCAACCAAATTAGGAATTCCATCACGTGCCGGGTCATGCTCACGCGGTTGGTCTCGGTGTTGGACATTGCTTGAACCGGCTGGTGAATCCATGTGCATGTTATAGCTCAGGCTCCGGCTTGGGCGAGGGGTTGAATGAATCCTATATCGGCTATAAGAATATGCCTCCTATTGTGCCAGAGCCGTCGGAAGAAGTTCTCTGACCCTTCATGTTCAATCGCCGTCGGAGAGTCGCCATCCACCGGGAGGACTGCAAGGCGTATTCTTATTATGTGACCAAGTTGGAATCCTCACATGGTTGAATCGGAATCTGGCATGAAAAAGCAATCTAGCAAAAAAATTTGAGGAAGTTAAATTTTCATGATGATAGTTATTTGTATCTACCCAAATATGTGAAGGTATCCAACATAAAATTAGGTAGATTTCTCATCAAGGAATATATAACTTATTCACAAAAAAAATTAACCTCCAATCTAGCAAAATCACCCTTCTAAGGTCCATGCTCGAACTACGAACAAAATCGAGTAAGCAAGTACTATTTCCCAAGGGACATCCCAAACTACTTGAGAAGGTGACTTGTCCATTTTATATTTTGCATAGCAAAAAGAACCTTTACCTGAATTACTATTATCTACTTGTGAAATGCTGCTTAGTGAGCAATCAATATGGTTGGTCCAACAAAATTGTCTTCCAATTGATTAGTCCATTCATAGTTGCAAGGTTTGATAAATAAATACATAGATTGCTCATAATTTGCTAGTTGCATGTGCATAATTGAAAGGTTTAAAACGAATAGGTACATGCCCATAATTTGCTAGCTTCAGGCTGGTAAACTACATTCTAGATATATATAGTTGAGTCATCAAATACTCCTCTATAAATACAAGAAACAGAGGTTTTGGTATGCTTAATTTAGCCTACCGAAACATCTTATATTTTGAAACAGAGGTGATACAATATTCTGTGATTAAAGAAGATCACTAAATCTATGTTGTTGTTGTTTGTTAGAAAGTTAGTATTAATTAATTACCATAGGTTATTAGGTTCCAGATACTAAAGGCCACATACACCTGAGTACAACTATGAACCAATGCCAACCATCCAGTTCACCTCCTCAGCAAACAACCTGATCTCAAGCGCTATGGCCTCCATCGCCCAAGACGTCTCCAGTTTCAGAACTCCTGCGGGAACACGCTAGAACCAAAACCACATAACATCCTTCCAAAGTTCAAATTAATTTATTAACATTTTTCTGTGTAGAAGGTGGTACACACCTTGCAGTCTTCGCGAAGTAGAATAAGCAGATCAGTTTGATTTGAAACCGACTTCGTGCTCACTCCTGAAACAAGCACATATGGATTGGATTTGCCACCGCTGCTGCTGCACGCACTTGTGGATGACTCCGGGAGGACCATGCTACTCGCTACAGCACCACGGCAATCTGGCACTCCACTGGAAGGTAGTAGCATGCCCAATTGGGTCCCCACGCGGGGAGTCTGCGACAAGCATGGGAAGCTGATGCGCCCCGATCGCCATTGTCTTTTATTTTAGAAAAGGATGTTTGTATTCATATTCTTATACGCAGTACATGACAACATCACATACAAGCACTCCATAGACAAACAAAGACGGAAACAGACCACAAGCCCTACAACCTAAGCACAACGATTCTTACAACATATTTAAACTCCAGGCTCGCCTTAACCACATGCCGACCGGCCGCTCGTCGTCTGCTCGAGCCGAAAGAAGCCATTTTCCTGCATCGCCATCTATGGCTTTTGAGGCCGTATAATATATATGTCCCGCCCCATGAACGGGAACCGAGGTCAGATTCCGGCATATCAGCCCATGACAATCCCCACGGAAAAGTCAGCTCCATACCTTCATCATGGCTCTAGCACACCAAACACGTGAAGGGTAGATGAACCACCACAAACCATAACCCGACAAACAAGGCCTGTAGCCCCAACTCCGACTCCGCTCCGGTCGCCATCACCACATCCGGTGAAGCTTTCGAACGCGAGATCCACCGCCATGGCCTTCGGTCTCCCGGATCCGTAACACACAAAAGCCCCAGGATTGTCGCCAACACCGCAGCCTGCGCTAGACGGACACGAAGAAGTCGGACTTGCCTTGCCACCATCTTCACTGCCCTGATGGCGTCGTCGCCGCCATTGCCATTCTCATCTGTGTGGGAAACGAATGGGAGAGAAGAGGCGGTCCAGGAGGGGTGGAGTGAGGTTGGCCCAATTCTAGAGGCGAGGCATATGCACAACGCGTATCACAGCCGTTCGCTCAGGATCATACGCTTGGCTGTGTAGGCGAACAAGAGGGCTCCAAAATAGTTTCAGGAATAGCATCCCACAGAACAGTAGGCCCACGAGTAGCCCAGGCGCGCTGAGACGTGTGTGAAACGTGGTACACTGGTCAGATCGGACGACCGAAAACAGTTTGATCGGGAAAACGGACGGCCCAAAGCGCTAATCGCTGAGAGAGCTCGGTTTAGGCTCAGTTTTACTGTTCTTAATTACATCCTCCTATCATGTGGTTGTCTAACATCAAAATTCAGTTCGTCCATATTACGCATCAATTTGTTCTGAAGAACTAAATTGTTATTCGTTTTTCTTGCCGGCTTGACTTAACATGGCACAGAGAAAGAGGAAGAAACATAGAATGGCAAGGAATGGGAAGCGAAAGAATCCTGCAGATTCTGCTGGTACTGATGGTGCAATAGAAGGTAAAAGTCCAGCTGAAAATTCTATAAACAGGGTATCCCGTGCTACACGAGCTACAGAGAAAGCCAAACAGAAACAAATAGCTGCCACCAAACAAGCAGAGACAGCCCCAGTTCTTGCAACACCTTCCATAGTACTACTAGTTGCACGAGTTCTCATGTGTCAACTGAGCTAGCAGCATGTTCCCAAGCTCCCTTGCCACCTGACACTACTTCCCAAGCACTCTTGACATAAGACGAGTTGGCAAGATTAGATGAACCTTGTGAGCTTCAACAACAAGAAGGTAGTTGCTGGAGTCAAGTTATAGTTGCATGCTTCTTTATATGTAGTCTCACAGTTTGATGTACACTAACACTTCCTATGTTCGTTGTTGGACTAGCACCTAGGTGAAAAAGGAAACAAACATCAAGGATAATGCTCGACAGGTTAACTAAATCTAGAGGAGGAAGAATGGAGATCGGTTTTGACGCAGGTTTAAAAAGGCCACGTGATGCTATAGAGTTAGCCAAGTTAGTATCAGAGGCAACGGTTGCCGTTAGGTGTCATGTACATATCCTCACAACATGGATTCAGTACAGGAAAGACAAAGACGAAAGCCAGTTCAACACCTTCCTCGACCATTTATATGTAAGTATGGTTATGTATGGAAACTAGTAATATCGTCTTGCTCTGTCACATACTTTCTAGGTTGCTGATAATGAGACTCCCATAATTTTCAACAGATGAGGTTCAAGTTGGATAGCCAAGATGATGCAACCAAACAAGCTTGCACCCATGTTTTCAAGTCTGCTCTGCGGCAATATCGGTATAACTTGAGGAAAACTCACTTTGAAGGCAAGGATAATGTCGGATATCGGGTTCCGGCAAAACCCTCAAGGTTCGAACTCTAGGGTGCGCATGAAGATCTTCTCCCTACAGATCCATGCCCCAAAACCTCGCCGTGAATCTAAGCTACACGATGAATAACACAAGGGACACAGGTGAGGGAGTCCTGGACTAGGGGGTGCCCAGATAGCCTAACTATCATCATCGGCCGGACTCCAAGACTATGAAGATACAAGATTGAAGACTTCGTCCCGTGTCCGGATGGGACTTTCCTTGGCGTGGAAGGCAAGCTTGGCGATACGGATATGTAGATCTCCTACCATTGTAACCGACTCTGTGTAACCCTAGCCCTCTACGGTGTCTATGTAAACCGGATGGCCTTAGTCCATAGGACAAACAACAATCATACCATAGGCTAGCTTCTAGGGTTTAGCCTCCTTGATCTCGTGGTAGATCTACTCTTGTAATACCCACATCATCAATATCAATCAAGCAGGACGTAGGGTTTTACCTCCATCAAGAGGGCCCGAACCTGGGTGAAACATCGTGTCCCTTGTCTCCTGTTACCATCCGCCTAGACGCACAGTTCGGGACCCCCTACCCGAGATCCGTCGGTTTTGACACCGACATTGGTGCTTTCATTGAGAGTTCCTCTGTGTCGTCACCGATAGGCTCGATGGCTTCTTCGATCATCAACAACGATGCAGTCCAGGGTGAGACTTTTTTCCCCGGACAGATCTTCGTATTCGGCAGCTTTGCACTGCGGGCCAATTCGCTTGGCCATCTGGAGCAGATCGAAAGCTACGCCCCTGGCCGTCAGGTCAGATTTGGAAGTTTGAACTTCACGGCTGACATCCGCGGAGACTTGATCTTCGATGGATTCGAGCCACAGCCGAGCGCGCCGCACTCTCACGGTGGGCATGATTTAGCTCTGCAGCCGAACAGTGCCCCGGAGGCCGCACACCAAAATATAAGAAGTTTTGGTATGCTTAATTTAGCCTATCGAAACATCTTATATTTTGAAACAGAGGTGATACAATATTCTATGATTAAAGAAGATCACTAAATCTATGTTGTTGTTGTTTGTTAGAAAGTTAGTATTAATTAATTACCATAGGTTATTAGGTTCCAGATACTAAAGGCCACATACACCTGAGTACAACTATGAACCAATGCCAACCATCCAGTTCACCTCCTCAGCAAACAACCTGATCTCAAGCGCTATGGCCTCCATCGCCCAAGACGTCTCCAGTTTCAGAACTCCTGCAGGAACACGCTAGAACCAAAACCACATAAAATCCTTCCAAAGTTCAAATTAATTTATCAACATTTTTCTGTGTAGAAGGTGGTACACACCTTGCAGTCTTCGCGAAGTAGAATAAGCAGATCAGTTTGATTTGAAACCGACTTCGTGCTCACTCCTGAAACAAGCACATATGGATTGGATTTGCCACCGCTGCTGCTGCACGCACTTGTGGATGACTCCGGGAGGACCATGCTACTCGCTACGGCAATACGCCAATCTGGCACTCCACTGGAAGGCAGCAGCATGCCCAATTGGGTCCCCACGCGGGGAGTCTGCGACAAGCATGGGAAGCTGATGCGCCCCGGTCGCCATTGTCTTTTATTTTAGAAAAGGATGTTTGTATTCATATTCTTATATGCAGTACATGACAACATCACATACAAACACTCCGTACACAAACAAAGACGGAAACAGACCACAAGCCCTACAACCTAAGCACAACGATTCTTACAACATATTTAAACTCCAGGCTCGCCTTAACCACATGTCAGCCGACCGCTCGTCGTCTGCTCGAGCCGAAAGAAGCCATTTTCCTGCATCGCCATCTATGGCTTTTGAGGCCGCATAATATATATGTCCCGCCCCATGAACGGGAACCGAGGTCAGATTCCGGCATATCAGCCCATGACAATCCCCACGGAAAAGTCAGCTCCATACCTTCATCATGGCTCTAGCACACCAAACACGCGAAGGCTAGATGAACCACCACAAACCATAACCCGACAAACAGGGCCTGTAGCCCCAACTCCGACTCCGCTCCGGTCGCCATCACCACATCCGGTGAAGCTTTCGAACGCGAGATCCACTGCCACGGCCTTCGGTCTCCCGGATCCGCAACACACAAAAGCCCCAGGATTGTCGCCAACACCGCAGCCTACGCTAGACGGACAGGAAGAAGTTGGACTCGCCTCGCCACCATCTTCACTGCCTTGATGGCGTCACCGCCGCCATTGCCATTGTCATCTGTGTGGGAAACGAATGGGAGAGAAGAGGTGGTCCAGGAGGGTGGAGTGAGGTTGGCCCAATTCTAGAGGCGAGGCATATGCACAATGCGTATCACAGCCGTTCGCTCAGGATCATACGCTTGGCTGTGTAGGCAAACAAGAGGGCTCCAAAATAGTTTCGGGAATAGCATCCCACAGAACAGTAGGCCCACGAGTAGCCCAGACGCGCTGAGACGTGCGTGAAACGTGGTACACTGGTCAGATCGGATGACCGAAAACAGTTTGATCGGGAAAACGAACGGCCCAAAGTGCTAATCGCTGAGAGAGCTCGGTTTAGGCTCAGTTTTACTGTTCTTAATTACATCCTCCTATCATGTGGTTGTCTAACATCAAAATTCAGTTCGTCTTTATTATGCATCAATTTGTTCTGAAGAACTAAATTGTTATTCGTTTTTCTTGCCGGCTTGACTTAACATGGCACAGAGAAAGAGGAAGAAACATAGAATGGCAAGGAATGGGAAGCGAAAGAATCCTGCAGATTCTGCTGGTACTGATGGTGCAATAGAAGGTAAAAGTCCAGCGGAAAATTCTATAAACAGGGTATCCCGTGCTACACGAGCTACAGAAAAAGCCAAACAGAAACAAATAGCTGCCACCAAACAAGCAGAGATAGCCCCAGTTCTTGCAACACCTTCCACAGTACTACTAGTTGCACGAGTTCTCGTGTGTTAACTGATCTAGCAGCACGTTCCCAAGCTCCCTTGCCACCTGACACTACTTCCCAAGCACTCTTGACACAAGACGAGTTGGCAAGATCAGATGAACCTTGTGAGCTTCAACAACAAGAAGGTAGTTGCTGGAGTCAAGTTATAGTTGCATGCTTCTTTATATGTAGTCTCACAGTTTGATGTACACTAACACTTCCTATGTTCGTTGTTGGACTAGCACCTAGGTGAAAAAGGAAACAAACATCAGGGATAATGCTCGACAGGTTAACTAAATCTAGAGGAGGAAGAATGGAGATTGGTTTTGAGGCAGGTTTAAAAAGGCCACGTGATGCTATAGAGTTAGCCAAGTTAGTATCAGAGGCAACGGTTGCCGTTAGGTGTCATGTACGTATCCTCACAACATGGATTCAGTACAGGAATGACAAAGACAAAAGCCAGTTCAACACCTTCCTCGACCGTTTATATGTAAGTATGGTTATGTATGGAAACTAGTAATATCGTCTTGCTCTGTCACATACTTTCTAGGTTGCTGATAATGAGACTCCCATAATTTTCAACATATGAGGTTCAAGTTGGATAGCCAAGATGATGCAACCAAACAAGCTTGCACCCATGTTTTCAAGTCTGCTCTGCGGCAATATCGGTATAACTTGAGGAAAACTCACTTTGAAGGCAAGGCTAATGTCGGATATCGGGTTTCGGCAAAACCCTCAAGGTTCGAACTCTGGGGTGCGCATGAAGATCTTCTCCCTACGGATCCATGCCCCACAACCTCGCCGTGAATCTAAGCAACATGATGAACAACACAAGGGACACAGGTGAGGAAGTCCTGGACTAGGGGGTGTCCGAATAGCCGAACTATCATCATCGGCCGGACTCCAAGACTATGAAGATACAAGATTGAAGACTTCGTCCCGTGTCCGGATGGGACTTTCCTTGGCGTGGAAGGCAAGCTTGGCAATATGGATATGTAGATCTCCTACCATTGTAACCGACTCTGTGTAACCCTAGCCCTCTCCGGTGTCTATATAAACCGGATGGCCTTAGTCCATAGGACAAACAACAATCATACCATAGGCTAGCTTCTAGGGTTTAGCCTCCTTGATCTCGTGGTAGATCTACTCTTGTAATACCCACATCATCAATATCAATCAAGCAGGACGTAGGGTTTTACCTCCATCAAGAGGGCCCGAACCTGGGTAAAACATCGTGTCCCTTGTCTCTTGTTACCATCCGCCTAGACGCACAGTTCGGGACCCCCTACCCGAGATCCGCCGGTTTTGACACCGACATTGGTGCTTTCATTGAGAGTTCCTCTGTGTCGTCACCGATAGGCTCGATGGCTTCTTCGATCATCAACAACAATGCAGTACAGGGTGAGACTTTTTTCCCCGGACAGATCTTCGTATTCGGCGGCTTTGCACTGTGGGCCAATTCGCTTGGCCATCTGGAGCAGATCGAAAGCTACGCCCCTGGCCGTCAGGTCAGATTTGGAAGTTTGAACTTCACGGCTGACATCCGCGGAGACTTGATCTTCGATGGATTCGAGCCACAGCCGAGCGCGCCGCACTGTCACGATGGGCATGATTTAGCTCTGCAGCCGGACAGTGCCCTGGAGGCCGCACACGAGCCCGCTCCGACCCTCGATTCCGAGCCGGCTGCGCAGATCGAGGACGGGTGGCTAGACACCGCCTCGGGGGCTGCAACCTCCACGACGATGGAGCCGAATACTGGCCTTGTCCCTTGAGAAGCTCGTGACTCCGAGGTGTCGGACTCCTCGCCGGACTCCGTACCTCCCGCGACCCCTCCAATCGAATCCGATTGGGCGCCGATCATGGAGTTCACCGCTGCGGACATCTTTCAACACGCACCTTTCGGCGACATCTTGAGTTCGCTAAAGTATCTCTCGTTATTAGGAGAGCCCTGGCCGGACTGCGGTCAGGACGGTTGGGATGCGGACGACGAAGAAATTCAAAGCCCACCCACCACCCACTTAGTAGCCACTGTCGACGATCTAACCGACATACTAGACTTCGACTCCAAAGACATCGACGGTATGGACGACGATGCCGGAGACGACCAAGAACCAGCGCCTACTGGGCACTGGAAAGCCACCTCATCATATGACATATACATGGTGGACATCCCAAAGGATGGGAATGGCGAAGAAACAGCGGAGGATGACCCCTCCAAGAAACAGCCCAAGCGCCGGCGTCAGCGGCGCCGCTCTAAATCCCGCCACAGCAAGAATGGAGATTCCGGCACCGGAGATAATAACACCCCAGACAGTGCCGAAGACAACCCCCTCCAGCAAGATTCAGCACAGGAGGACGGAGACGCCAGCCCTCATGAGAGAGCGGCAGACGAAGAGGTAGAGGATTACATGCCTCCCTCCGGAGACGAGGCAAGCCTCGACGACGACGAATTTGTCGTGCCTGAGGATCCTGTCGAACAAGAGCGTTTTAAACGCAGGCTTATGGCCACGGCAAACAGCCTCAAGAAAAAGCAGCAACAGCTTAGAGCTGATCAAGATCTGCTAGCCGACAGATGGACTGAAGTCCTTGCGGCCGAAGAGCATGAGCTCGAACGCCCCTCCAAAAGCTACCCCAAACGCAAGTTGCTCCCCTGATTAGAGGAGGAGGCATATAAACCTGCATCACCAGCGCACGATACGGCTGACCGACCACCCCGTGGCCGCGACAGAGAGGCCTATAGGCCCTCCACTAGAACCGTACCCCGGCATCGCTCGAAAAGCACAAGACCACAGGGGAACGCTCTGGACTTGCGAGATATATTGGACGATAAGGCAAGACAATCAATATCGATCTACGGATCGCGTGGGCGCCCCATGATACATGACGACAACCGTCGCGCCAGACACAGCAAGTCAGGCCAGGCCGAACACAGTAGACAAAGCTCTTTTGAGCTTCGTCGTGATATAGCCCAATACAGAGGCGCCGCACACCCACTATGCTTCACAGATGAAGTAATGGATAATCAAATCCCCGAAGGGTTTAAACCCGTGAATATTGAATCTTATGAGGGCACAACAGACCCCGCGATTTGGATCGAAGACTATCTACTTCATATCCACATGGCCCGCGGTGATGATCTTCACGCCATCAAATACCTCCCACTCAAGCTTAAAGGACCAGCTCGGCATTGGCTTAATAGCTTGCCAGCAGAATCAATTGGGTGTTGGGAGGACCTGGAAGCCGCATTCCTTGATAACTTCCAGGGCACGTATGTGCGACCACCAGACGCTAACGACCTAAGCCATATAATTCGGCAGCCAGACGAAACGGCCAGACAATTCTGGACACGATTCTTAACTAAGAAAAATCAAATCGTCGACTGTCCGGATGCGGAGGCCCTCGCGGCCTTCAAACATAACATCCGCGACGAGTGGCTTGCCCAGCACCTGGGACAGGAAAAGCTGAAATCCATGGCAGCCCTCACATCACTCATGACCCGCTTCTGCGCAGGAGAGGACAGCTGGCTAGCCCGCAGCAACAACCTCAGCAAAAATTCTGGCAGTCCGGATATCAAGGACCGCAATGGCAGGTCGCATCGCAACAAGAACAAACGCCGCATTAACGGCGACAATAATGAGGATACGGCAGTCAATGCCGGATTCAGAGGCTCCAAACCCGGTCAGCGGAAAAAGCCATTCAAAAGAACTACTCCGGGTCCGTCCAATTTGGACCGAATACTCGATCGCTCGTGCCAGATACACGGCACCCCCGAAAAGCCAGCTAACCACACCAACAGGGACTGTTGGGTATTCAAGCAGGCAGGCAAGCTAATTGCCGAAAACAACGACAAGGGGCTGCATAGCGATGACGAGGAAGAGACCCGACCGCCGAACAATAGAGGATAGAAGGGTTTCCCCCCACAAGTGCGGACGGTGAACATGATATACGCAACCCACATACCCAAAAGGGAGCGGAAGCGTGCACTCAGGGATGTATACGCGATGGAGCCAGTCGCCCCGAAGTTCAACCCATGGTCCTCCTGCCCGATCACTTTTGATCGAAGGGACCACCCCACCAGCATCCGCCACGGCGGATTCGCTGCATTGGTTTTAGACCTAATCGTCGATGGATTTCACCTCACCAGAGTCCTGATGGACGGCGGCAGCAGCCTGAACCTGCTTTATCAGGATACAGTGCGCAAAATGGGCATAGACCCCTCAAGGATTAAACCCACAAAGACGACCTTTAAAGGCGTCATACCAGGTGTAGAGGCCAATTGTACAGGCTCAATTACACTGGAAGTGGTCTTCGGATCCCCGGATAACTTCCGAAGCGAGGAGTTAATCTTCGACATAGTTCCGTTCCGCAGCGGCTATCATGCTCTGCTCGGGTGTACCGCGTTTGCAAAGTTCAACGTGGTGCCGCACTACGCATACCTCAAGCTCAAGATGCCAGGCCCTCGAGGAGTCATCGCGGTCAACGGAAACACTGAACGCTCTCTCCGAACGGAGGAACATACAGCGGCTCTCGCGAGAAGAACAATGCAGCCTCTTAAGGCAATTCTCGAGTCCGGCCGTTAAGCGACCGGACACGGCTAAACGCGCACGGAGTAACCTACAACAAGACCACCTGGCACGTTCCGAGCACGCATAGCAATGCGGCCCCAACCCCAGCCCCGGCAAAATTGCAAGACTGGTCCTTCGCGTACATCATTACGCTCTGGAGATACCATGGGCATAGGGGGAGGGGCACGACCACGATAGGCCCAGAATGCGGCTTAACCACACCAGGGGCTCTCAAGTGTGTCGTTCTTTTTTTATCTTTTTCTTTTTTTTACCCACAGGACTCCGTTCATCAGAGGCCCTGTCCGGCAGTAGACCTGTCGAACTCACGATGCAATAGCCAGGGAAGGAGAAAGGCTACGACGAATATCCAGGTGGTCTCCATTACGAGCATTAAATCTATTTTATACACCATTCCGCAGCCTACCCCTGGAGGGGGACATGTTTAATAGTCCCATCCCTTCCTTACCGCACTATTTGTATCGTTCTGCATTCACGGCAGTATTTCTTGAATAAACAATGCAGCACCTTTTTGCTTATAATTGCATTTCTTTCTTATACATATGTTCATTTATGACATGTTGCATCCGTACACTTTGGTATGGCTAAATACACCAGGGGCTTATGTTTCCCACATCATGGTGTGATAAGTCCGAACACTTTCTCAAGTGCGGCACCCCAAACTTATAGCATTATATGCATCGCCTCCGAATCATGTCTTGGGTCAATAATTGGGTTTGCCCGGCTCCCATGTTTTGGTACCTTACGTTCCATTGTATCGGCTAAGGTAGCACTAGGAGAACCACTGCGATTGCGCCCCAGTTGAGCTGGGCGAGCACCTCAGTGGA
The DNA here is from genome assembly GCF_002162155.2 of Triticum dicoccoides. Classification (NCBI taxonomy): domain Eukaryota; kingdom Viridiplantae; phylum Streptophyta; class Magnoliopsida; order Poales; family Poaceae; genus Triticum; species Triticum dicoccoides. Next base: position 316,077,317 of record NC_041393.1, read on the forward strand.
GAAAGCTAAAACTGACCGTCATGATGAGGCGAGAGCCGGTCGCTGTTCGAGAGGTTTTTTTCGAGTCCCTAAAGACTTATGCCGCTTAGAGCGAGGAACCGGCTTTGTCCGGCCCAGGCATGGATAGCGCCCCAAATTCGGCCTTCCAAACACTAGGGGCTTCGCCAAAATTTAAAATTATAGAATTCTATGGCTAAGTGAGAGTGTTCAAGCATTATAAGTCCGGTTGCCTCGTTCGTTGTGTTGAGCGCCTCCCTAGATGGACCCAAAAATGGGAACAAGAGTGCTCAAATTTATCCCAAACACCCCAGCACTCATGGCATGGGGGCTGAAGCCGACGACTTGCCATCTCTCAGATTTGATAAACGGCTGCACAGAAGGTAATATTTTAAATTAACAAGCGTTGCTTAGCGCATATGAACAAAGTTTTCAGCGCACAAGATAACAAAATGCGAGTCTACTCAAATATTACATCTTTGGAGCACTCACCCACAATAATGCGGGCACCCTTCAGGACACTCTTATAATACATCTCGGGCGTGCGATACTCCTTGCCCGGCGGTGGCGCGTCCGTCACAAGCTTCTCAGCATCCATCTTGCCCCATTGCACCTTTGCGCGGGCAAGGGCCCGACGGGCACCTTCAATATAGGCGGAGTGCTTGATGACTTCAACCCATGGACACGCATCCACCAGCCGCCGCACCAGGCCGAAGTAGCTCCCAGGCATGGCCTCCTTGGGCCACAGCCGAACTATGAGGCCCTTCATGGCCTGTTCGGCCACCTTGTGGAGCTCAACCAGCTGCTTCAGTTGGTCGCTAAGGGGCACCGGATGTCCGACCTCAGCATACTGAGACCAGAAGACATTCTCCGTCAAGCTCCCCTCCTCGGCCCTGTAGAAAGCGGCAGCATCGGACATGCTGCGGGGCAGATCTGCGAACGCTCCTGGAGAGCTTCGAATTTGGGTAAGTGATAGGTAATTCACACTCACATGCTTGCTTTGCATGAAAAATGCCTTACCCGCCGCTATTTTCTTCAATGCCTCGATTTCCTGGAGGGCCTTGTAGGCTTCGGCCTTAGCGGCTTTGGCACTCTCAAGAGCCGATGCAAGCTCGGACTCTCGAGTCTTCGAGTCACGCTCCAAACTCTCATGTTTTTCCACAAGAGCCTGGAGCTCTTGCTGTACCTCCGCCACCCGCGCCTCCTGCTTCTCTCGCTCGGTGCGCTCCGCGGCCGCATTACGTTCAGCCGCGGACACCGCCTCCTTCAGGGTCGCCACCTCGTTCGTGGCCCCTGCAATACCCACGTTATCCTTGTCATTCTTCTTGCAACAAAATCCTTTTCTATAAGGTACAACTTTAATAAGGTGTTACTCACCTTCCTTGTCCTCGAGCTGCTTCTTGGCACGGCCGAGCTCGTTCTCGGACCGCTCGAGGCTTTGCTTCAAAGTATTGACCTCCGCAGTCAGTGCGGCAGAGGTCAGCAGCACAGCCTGCAACTCCATATTGACATATTTTTTATGACTCCTGCGTATATCTTTTTAGATCCTCAGTCCGGCTTTTCTTTCCGAACATCGAACCGAGCATCAGGGGCTACTGTCTATGCGGTACTATTTTACATATATCAAAATTCTTACCTCAAAGCCTGTTAGAAGGCTGCTGCAGGCTTCGGTCAGCCCGCTCTTGGCGAGCTGGACCTTCTGAATCACCGCACTCATGACGGTGCGGTGTTCCTCTTCAATGGAAGCGTCGTTGAGCGCCTCCAGCAAGCTATCCGGAGCCTCCGGTTGGACGGAGGCCGCCGGCGTCACGGTCTTGCCCTTCTTACGAAGGGGCCGCCCGCCGGACTCCGGAGCCACTACAGGTTCCGGTGTGGAGTCCGGTGCAAAGTCCGGGAGGTTGCCTTGCGGCACCTCCGGGGCCTCCTCCTCCTGGCGGGTTCCTTCCCGGGATCCCACCTTGGCATCGTCCGCATCACGGGGGGTGGAGGCGGTCGGAAGGGAATCCATATCCGACGCACCCAAGGACCCGCTCGACGAAGCGGGAAGATCATCCTTGGGCGGACTGCAGGGTTGTATGCGGCATTAGAAAGACACCATGTGGCGAAAAGAAAAATCATGAAGTTATTCGGAAGTCTGGATACTTACGATCTCGCCAGGGGCTTGGCCCTTGAAGGTCAGTCCTCGTCGTCGTCACCGGCGTTGGCAGAGCAGTCCAGGGGAAGAGTCCTTCCCTTCTTGGACCCTTCGGCCCCCCTCGTTGGGGAGGCCTTCCTTTTCTTCCCTCCCCCCGCTGGGGGAGAGGCCTCTTTCTTCTCCTCCTCGCCTTCATGGGAGGAGTCCGCCTCGGAGTCACCAGACGATAAGTCCGATGACACCTGAAAACAGGAACTCTTTCGAGTGCCCGTGGCCTTCTTCTTGGCCTTCTTCTCCGGCACCACGTGGGGTGCCGGAACCAGCAGCCTCGTTAAGTGGGCATTTGCTGGGTCTTCTGGCAAACGGGCCGGACAGTTAGTCTGCTCGGCCTTCTTCAGCCAGTCCTGTCAAAGGAGAGGGAGTTTAGATCCCGCATAGAGTCAAACTATGGAAAACAAGTGTCCCGTAAAGGGTAAAATCGCTTACCTCGCTAGCCGGACGCTGCGAGCTGAATCCGCGATCTTCGGTAGCGGATGCGGGAGCCTCGGCGCCCTTAAACAGCACCCTCCAGGCCTCTTCGTACGTAATGCCGAAGAGCCCGCTCAAAGTCTGGTGCTGCGCCGAATCGAACTCCCACATATTGAAGTCCCGTTGTTGGCATGGGAGAATCCGGCGGATGAGCATGACCTGGACTACGTTGACAAGCTTGAGCTTCTTGTTCACTAGCTTTTGGATACAGGCTTGGAGTCCGGTCAGCTCCTCCGAATCACCCCATGTCCGTCCACTCTCTTTCCAGGAGGTGAGCCGTGTGGGGATGCTAGATCTGAATTCGGGGGCTGCTGCCCATTCAGGGTCACGTGGCTCGGTGATGTAGAACCTCCCCGATTGCCACCCCTTAATGGTTTCCATGAAGGTGCCCTCGAGCCAAGTAACGTTGGGCATCTTGCCCACCATGGCACCTCCGCACTCCGCTTGGCTGCCCTTCACAACCTTCGGCTTGACACTGAAGGTCTTGAGCCACAAGCCGAAGTGGGGCTAGATGCAGAGGAAGGCCTCACACACGACGATAAACGCCGAGATGTTGAGGATGAAATTCGGGGCCAGATCATGGAAATCCAGGCCGTAGTAGAACATGAGCCCCCGGACAAAGGGATGGAGTGGGAAGCCCAGTCCGCGGAGGAAATGGGAAAGGAATACTACCCTCTCATGGGGCCTGGGGGTGGGGATGAGCTCCCCCTCGTCGTGGAGCCGGTGCGCGATGTCGCTGGATAGATATCCGGCACTGCGCAGCTTCTGGATGTGCCCCTCCGTAACGGAGGAGGCCATCCACTTACCTCCCGCTCCGGACATAGTTGGAGAAGGTTGAGGTGAGATGTGCGGACTTGGGTGCTAGAGCTCGAGTTCGCGGAGATGGATAAGCAAAGGAGGAAGAAGGCGTAGGTAAAAGGGTGGATCTTTATCCCCTTATATGGGCGGATGAAACCATGCGTCCCCACCGGCCTGATAAAACTCGCTTATCTCCCAAGCGCCGCAATCAATGGCGCGGTTGGGTTACCCACGTCCGTATTGATGGGAATCCCGGAATAAGGGGAACACGATCTCTGCTTCGACAAGACGTGCGAAGGAAACTGCTTCGCTAAACGCGTTGAGGTGGTATAATAAAAACAATTCGAGTAAAGGCTTGGTGGTGGTGTGACATCACGCCACAAAATACGTCAGCAGATTGAACTTGTGTAAATATTATTCTCTCTACGGTGGTATGTGGAATTTATTTTGCAGAGCCGGACACTATCCTGGTGTTCACAATCTTCTATAAATTATTTGGAGGAGGAACGCGCCTTGCAATGCCGAAGACAATATGCGCGCCGGACTCGTCGTCATTGAAGCCTGGTTCAGGGGCTACTGAGGGAGTCCTGGACTAGGGGGTGTCCGGATAGCCGAACTATCATCATCGGCCAGACTCCAAGACTATGAAGATACAAGATTGAAGACTTCGTCCCGTGTCCGGATGGGACTTTCCTTGGCGTGGAAGGCAAGCTTGGCGATACAGATATGTAGATCTCCTACCATTGTAACCGACTCTGTGTAACCCTAGCCCTCTCCGGTGTCTATATAAACCGGATGGCCTTAGTCCATAGGACGAACAACAATCATACCATAGGCTACCTTCTAGGGTTTAGCCTCCTTGATCTCGTGGTAGATCTACTCTTGTAATACCCACATAATCAATATCAATCAAGCAGGACGTAGGGTTTTACCTCCATCAAGAGGGCCCGAACCTGGGTAAAACATTGTGTCCCTTGTCTCATGTTACCATCCGCCTAGACGCATAGTTCGGGACCCCCTACCCGAGATCCGCCAGTTTTGACACCGACAACAGGGTTTATACTAGTTCGGGCCACCGTTGTGATGTAATACCCTAATCCAGTGTGTGGTGTGGTGGATTGCCTCTGGGGCTGATGATGAACAGTACAGAGGAAGAACATCCTCGCGAGGGGTGTTCTTGTGGTGGTGTGCTTGGAGAGGAATTGCTCCGTCTCTGTTGACTCTAGGTCAGATCTAGACACCTTCTACTGTGGTGGCTATCTCTATTTATAGAGGCCCTGGTCCTCTTCCCAAATATTGAGCGGGAAGGGAGCCAACAACGACCATTTTGAAGGGGGACAGCTAGTACAAGCTATCCTGACTAAAGTTGGTCTTCGACTGCCAAAGGCACTGGCGATGACGCCGTCTTGGGCTCCACGGTGATCTTCGTCCTACCGTCTTGCTGGTCTCGGTCTTGTTGCACCGATATGGAAACCTTTGCTTCAAGCATCGGTACTCCGCGTCTGCGCTTGCCCCCTTTGCACCAAAGAGGAAACAAGGACAATGCGATGGCTGGCTCCCGCCTGGTCTCGATCATCATGGCTTGCATCACGAACACCTCATGAGGTACTCCTTGCCTTGATCTCTCCGCCTCCTCACGAGCCTGCCTGGTGAGGCCGCCCCTGAGGAAGCCTTGCATCGTCCGCCCCGCGAGGCTTGGCCCCTCGCGAGGGTCTTGAACTTGGGTTGATGAAGGCGGGGCGTACTGGGCCACTCCTTGAGCCATGCCGCAGGCCACAGGTAGGCAAGTCTAGGGACACCCATTCCCAGAACGCCGACAGTAGCCCCCGGGCCCAAGGCGCGCTCGGACTTGGCTTAGCAGCAAAGCCAAAGGGCAAGTGCGGAGCACCGCGAGCCCCAACAGCCTGCGGCCTTGGTCACCGCATGGTGGTTGATTGGACGTGGGCGTCTCCGCTTCCCCACGCTCCCCCAATATCCGCCTGGCTAGGCGGCCACGAAGCTTTACATAGTTATTCCCCTTTGCTACCCGCGTGCTTCCTGTTCCCCCTTCTCCCTCTAGCCTCTGTTCCCGCTTCCAATCTTACTTGAGCTCTGCCCCCTCCGTTGCTATGGCGCCAACTAGCAAAGAGAAGGGGAATAAGCCCGTGTCCTCATCCGTCTCGTCTCCGGCAATCGAGCCCGCCATCATTCGGTCGTTGGTGCTAAATCTAGAGGCCTTGGAGAAGATCCACCCCGCACTCGCCTCCAGCTTCAATGAGTGCGGAAGGACGACGGTTTGGCTTGCGTCCCATGCCTCCGTCGACAGGATAGTCACAGAGGTTTGATTCTCCGTCGACGCCCTGTGGGCTGGCCTGGTTCCTCCTTTCTCCGCCTTTTTCAATGCGGTGCTTTCCCATTATCAGATCCATATGATGCATCTTGATCCCTAATCCGTTACCCTTCTTGCTGTCTTCGCCTTTGTCTGTGAAGCCATGGTGGGCATTGCTCCTTCCATTGCCCTCCTGCGCCATGATACGTCTCCAACGTATCTATAATCTTTGATTGTTTCATGCTATTATATTACCCCTTTTGGATGTTTATGGGCTTTATTTTACACATTTATATCATTTTTGGGACTAACCTACTAACCGGAGGCCCAGCCCGTATTGCTGTTTTTTTGCCTATTTCAGTATTTCGAAGAAAAGGAATATCAAACGGAGTCCAAACAGAATGAAACCTTTGGAAGCGTGATTTTTGGAACGAACGTGATCCAGGGGACTTGGAGTGCAAGTCAAGAAGCAGCCGAGGCGGCCACGAGAGGGTAGGGCGCGCCCCCACTGCAGGGCACGCCCCCTATCTCGTGGGCCCCTCGGGCGGCCACTGGCGTACTTCTTCCTCCTATATAAGCCTACGTACCCCGAAAGCATCCAGGGAGCCAACGAAACACAATTTCCACCACTGTAACCTTCTGTATCCGCGAGATCCCATCTTGGAGCCTCCGCCAGTGCTCCGCCGGAGGGGGAATCGACCATGGAGGGCTTCTACATCAACACCATAGCCCCTCCGATGAGTTGTGAGTAGTTTACCACAGACCTTCGGGTCCATAGTTATTAGCTAGATGGCTTCTTCTCTCTTTTTGGATCTCAATACCATGTTCTCCCCCTCTCTTGTGGAGATCTATTCAATGTAAACTCTTTTTGTGGTGTGTTTGTCGAGATCCGATGAATTGTGGGTTTATGATCAAGTTTATCTATGAGAAATATTTGAATCTCCTCTGAATTCTTTTATGTATGATTGAGTTATCTTTGCAAGTCTCTTCGAATTATCAGTTTGGTTTGGCCTACTAGATTGATCTTTCTTGCCATGGGAGAAGTGCTTAGCTTTGGGTTCAATCTTGCAGTGTCCTTACCCAGTGACAGAAAGGGTTGCAAGGCACGTATTGTATTGTTGCCATCGAGGATAAAAAAGATGGGGTTTATATCATATTGCATGAGTTTATCACTCTACATCATGTCATCTTGCTTAAGGCGTTACTCTGTTCTTATGAACTTAATACTCTAGATGCAAGCAGGAGTCGGTCGATGTGTGGAGTAATAGTAGTAGATGCAGGCAGGAGTCGGTCTACTTGTTGCGGACGTGATGCCTATATACATGATCATTCCTAGATAATCTCATAATTATTCATTTTTCTATCAATTGCTTGACAGTAATTTGTTCACCCACCGTAATACTTATACTATCTTGAGAGAAGCCTCTAGTGAAACCTATGGCCCCGGATCTATCTTTTATCATATTTGCTTCCAATCTACTTTTATTTGCATCTTTACTTTTTGCATCTATCTTATAAAATACCAAAAATATATTTATCTTATCATACTATCTCTATTAGATCTCACTTTCGCAAGTGGCCGTGAAGGGATTGACAACCCCTTTATTGCATTGGTTGCGAGTTCTTTGTTTGTTTGTGTAGGTGCGTGGGACTTTTGAGGAGCCTCCTACTGGATTGATAACTTGGTTCTCAAAAACTGAGGGAAATACTTATGCTACTATTGCTGCATCACCCTTTCCTCTTCAAGGAAAACCAACGCAAGCTCAAGATGTAGCAAGAAGGATTTCTGGCGCCGCTGCCGGGGAGGTCTTCGCTCAAGTCAAGACATACCAAGTACCCATCACAAACTCATCTCCCTCGCATTTACATTATTTGCCATTTGCCTCTCGTTTTCCTCTCCCCTACTTCACCCTTGCCGTTTTATTCGCCCCCTCTTTCCCAATCTTCTCCTTTTTCCGTTTGCCTTACTGTTGCCAGGCCAAATCAAAAAGAACTAAGGGCCCTTTCCTAGGTTCTAGTACCTTGGATAACCCCTCTATCCTCTCTAAGCTCATGAATAATGATGCTATAGAAAGACCCACAGGGGTCACCAATGAGAGCTTGAATAATTTTGATGAGGATGAGCCCCCAGGGAGCCGATGGAACTGCCTCTGACGCCTGAGAAGGGCCTGCTGGGTTGGAGCCGCTCTAGCTGCACGTGGAGGAGGCTGAAGGCCTCCACCGAGAGCACATTGAGGCCGGCACCACCGTCGATGAGGGTCCTGGTGACGGCCACCTGGCAGATGGTGGGGGTGCATAGCATTGGTAGTGCGCCCGAACAGGCGGTGTTGGAGGGGTGATCGTCCGAGCTGAAGGTCAAATTAGCCTCGGGTGCCACCCAGGCCGGGGGGCTTCACGGCGCTTGAGGACGGTGCTGATCTGGCAGACGAACGGCTTGATGTGGTGGCTCGAAGGTGGTGCCTGTGATCCGCCCAGGAGGGCTGCGACGACTGGGGGTGCCAGCGCAACATGATGGGTTAGGAAGAGGTTGCGTAACTCCTCCCAAGAGGCCACAGAACCCGCTGGCAGGTGGAGCAGCCACATGCGCGGGACGCTGGTGAGGGCCATGGGCAGCCAGTTGTCATGACCCTGTCATCGCCTCCGGCCTTGAGGACGACTTCTTCATACGCTAGCAGGAAGGCCAGCGGATCGGCCGCGCCATCGTAGCGCGGCGGCATGTCCGGCTTGAACTTGTTCGGCCACCGCACATGTCGCAAGGCGGGGGCCAGGGCTCGGAGCCCCCTGCTCCCCGCACCGGCGTTGACAGCCGGAGCAGGCAGTGCCTTGCCCGCCATGAGGGCGGAGTGCGGGGCTGATGGAGAACGGTTCGACGGAAGGGAGAGCTTCTGCGCGCCAAATGTCGAAAGTTGGGTTCCGGCAGACCCTTAAGGTTCGAACTCTGGGGTGCGCGCGAAGATCTTCCCCTTGCCGGTCTACGTCCGATCGCCTCGCGAGAATCTAAGCTAAACGATGAACAACACTAGGGACACAAGATTTATACTGGTTCGGGCCACCGTTGTGGTGTAATACCCTACTCCAGTGTGTGGTGTGGTGGATTGCCTCCGGGGCTGATGATGAACAGTACAAAGGATGAACAGCCTCGCGAGAGGTGTTCTTGAGCTGGTGCTATGAACTGCTTGGATGAGTTCGGTCGCCTCTCGATCTAATGAGTACTTGATGATCCTCTCTGTGTGCCCCCTACTGTGGTGGCTAGCCCTAAATATATAGAGAGGCCCTGGTCCTCTTCCCAAATATTGAGCGGGAAGGGCGCCAACAACGGCCATTTTGAAGGGGAACATCTAGTACAAGTTATCCTGACTAAAGTTGGTCTTCGGCTGCCAAAGGCACTGGCGATGACGCCGTCTTGGGCTCTACGGTGACCTCCATCCTGCCGCTCTACTGGTCTTGGTCTCGTTGCACTGAAATGGCAACTTTTGCCTGATGCCTCGGTACTCCACGCCTGTGCTTGCCCCCTTTGCACCAAAGAGGAAACAAGGACACTGCACAGGCTGGCGCCCGCGTGGTCTCAATCATCATGGCTTGCGTCACGAGCACCTCACGAGGTACCCTGCCTTAATCTCTCCGCCTCCTCGCGAGCCTGCCTGGCGAGGCCATTCCTGAGGAAGTCTTGTGTCATCCACCCCGCGAGGCTTGGCCCCTCGCGAGGGTCTTTAGTCTTGCGCTGATGAAGATGGGCCGTACTGGGCCACCACTTGAGCCACGCTGCAGGCTGCAGGTAGGCAAGTCTGGGGACCCCCGTTCCCAGAACACCGACACACGTGTTTACAACATCCCAAGTCCGGACTTCCGAACACTAGGGGTTGCGCCTAATTTTTTGTTGTCAAACTCCTATGGCTAAGTGAGCGTGATAAAGCCGTATAATCTGATTGCCTTGTTCGTTGCGCTAAACACCTCCTTTAAGGACCAAACTCTGGAGTAAAGAGTGTTTCGATTTATCTCGAACACCCCCGTACTACCTACGTGGGGGCAGAAGCCGACGACTGGCCAACTCTCAGATTTAACAAAATGGCCGCACTGGAGGTAAAATTTTAAATAACAGACATTATATTACATAACGGATCTGTTTCATAATACAGGACATGATAACATGAGTGCGTTCATGGGAATATGATATCCTTAGCACATTGCTCCGCCATAGGGCGGGATCCCTCCAGGACACTGTCAAAATACAGTTGGGGTGTGCGGTGCTCCCTGCCCGCGGGCGGTCCCTCGGTCATTAGCTTCATGGCGTCCATATTCGCCCAATGCATCTTAGTGCGGGCAAAGGCCATTCGCGCGCCTTCGATACAGACCGACCTCTTGATGGCTTCAAGCCGAGGGCAGGCACTGACAAGCCGCTTCACGAGTCCAAAGTAGCTGCTGGGAATGGCTTTGGCAGGCCATAGCCGGATTATCAAATCCTTCATCGCTAGTTCGGCCGCCCTATGCAGCTCGACTAGCTGTTTTAGCTGATCGCTAAAGGGCACTGGATGTTCTGGTCCAAGGTATTGCGTCCAGAACAGCTTCTCCGTAGAGCTCCCCTCTTTGGCTCGATAGAATTCTGCAGCGCCCGAGATGTTGCATGGCAGATCCGCAAACGCCCCTGGAGAACTCCAAATCCGGGTCAGTAATAGGAACCTTTACTTCAAATATTTGCTCTGCATAATAAAGGCCTTACCCGTCATGATTTTCCTGGCCTCCTGGATTTCTTGGAGGGCGCCTTGGGCTTCAACTCGAGCATCACGTGCGTTCTAGACGGCCTTGCCCAGTTCGGATTTTTGATCCGCAAGGTCGCGCTCCAAGGACTCGCACTTCTTGACGGCATCCTGCAGCTCCTGCTAGACCTCGCTGACCCTAGCCGCGTGCTTCTCATAGACGGACTTCTCATTGGCCGCTTTCTCCTCGGCCTCGGCCAGCGACTTCTTGAGGGTTTCCACCTCGGTCGCCGCTCCTAATAAATAAAATGGCAGTTCAGCCACTATAATTTCACCATCCTTCATGTATACAAGATTATTACATACCTCGGCTATCTTCCAGCTGCTTTTTAATGCGGCCGAGCTCCTCCTCGGTCCGCTCCAGACTCTGCTTTAGTCCGGAGATTTTCACAGCGTGCGAGGTTGTGGCCAGGAGCGATGCCTGCTTATGCACATAGACATATTAAGTTAGACTCCTACGGAAATTATTTGATCTTTGTTCGGTTTTTGTTTCCGAACACTGGACAGAGTATCAGGGGCTACTGTCTATGCTGTGACATTCTTTTTATAATTGTTTTGCTTACCTCAAAGCCTGTTAGAAGGCTCGTGCATGCTTCGGTCAGTCCGCTTTTTGCGGATTGGATCTTCTCAATCACCGTACCCATAATGGTACCGTGTTCTTCAACAACGGAAGCGCCTCGCAGTGCTTCCAGCAATCTATCCGGTGCCTCTGGATGGACAGAGGTCACCGATGGAGTTGTCTCACCCCCCCCCCTCTTTCGAAAGAGGCGGCCTACATGAGTCCAGAGCCACATGGGCCTCCGGAGTTGTATTCGGCTGGGGGCCGAATTGGATACGGTCCCCATCATCGGTGTCCATGGAGGTTTGCTCCCCCATGTGTTCGACAACCGAGGTTTCACCCTCCGGCACCACCGGGACGGCCTCCTAAGCCTCTCCCTGGCCTGGATCCTTTGAGACAACACCTCGGTGTTGTCCACGGCCTTGGGGGAGGAGGCCGTCGGAAGGGACCCGCTGTCCATCGCCGACGGGTCCAGCGACCCCTCCGAAGAGGAGGATAGCTCGATGTTGGACCGAGCCGGACTGCAAGTGCATGGTCCAGCACATTAAAAACAATAAAGAAAAAAGGACAGATATATTACCGTGTCCGGACACTTACGATTTGGCCAGGGGCTTGTCCCTGGGCTCCCACTCCCAGCTACTATTGGTGGCCGTTGTGCAGTTGTCCGGAAGGGAAGCTTTCCCCTTCTTGGATGTCCCGGCCTCCTGATGTGTGGAGGCCGGCCTCCGCTTTCTCCCCCTGCTGGGGGGCGGCTTTCTTCTTCTTCCTCCTCCTCCTCGTCACCTTCGGTGTCAGAGGAGTGAGTCTTGGCACCTCCGGACATCGCGTCCGAAGTGCCCTTGCAACGGAGACCACCTCTGGTCCCCTTGGCCTTCTTCTTCGGCACCTTATAAGGCACTGGAACCAGCATCTTCGTCAGAAGCGGGACTTCTAGGTCTTTGGGTAGCGGGGCCGGACATTTAATCCGCTCCGCCATCTTTGTCCAAACCTGAAAATTTTAATGGGGAGGCTTAGATACCTTCCTCGAATATGCAAGTAAAGGGTATGCCTTAAACGCATTAAAGAACTTACCGGACTAGCAGGGCGCGTCAAGTTATGCCCGCGATCCTCGGTCATGGGTGGTGGTGCCTCGTTGGCCTTGAAGAGTACCTTCCAGATATCTTCGTGCATTGTGCCGAAGAGCTCCAGTAGGGTCTGGTGCTTGGCCGGATCGAACTCCCATAGATGGCAAGTCCGGCGTTGGTACGGAAGGATCCGGCGAATAAGCATCACCTGGACCACGTTGACGAGCTTGATTCTCTTGTTTATCATGTTTTGGACGCACGTGCGGAGCCCTGTCAGCTCGTCCGAGGAAGACAAGGTCAGGCCTTTCTCTTGCCAGGAGGTGAGCCGCATCGGGACTCCGGACCGGAATGCGGGAGTCGCTACCCAGTTGATGTCGCATGACTCGGTGATGTAGAACCACCCCGACTGCCATCCTTTGACAGTCTCCACAAAGGAGCCTTCGGGCCAGGTGACATTGGGCATCTTGCCCACCATGGCACCTCCGCACTCTGCTTGTTGGCCGCTCACCACCTTGGGCTTCACATTGAAGGTTTTCATCCATAGCCGAAGTGAGGTGAGATGCGAAGGAAGGCCTCACACACAACAATAAATGCCGAGATGTTGAGGATGGAATTGGGGGCCAAATCATGGAAGTCCAGCCCGTAGTAGTACATCAGTCCGCGGACGAACGGGTGGAGGGGGAATCCCAGCCCGCAGACGAAGTGTGTGAGGAACACTACCCTCTCCTGGGGCTCCGGGGTGGGAACGATCTGTCCCTTGGCCGAAAGTCAATGGGTGATTTCCTTGGCTAGATATCCGGCCTCCCGGAGCTTCTTAATGTCCTTCTCCTTGACAGAGGAGGCCATCCACTTGCCTCCTGCTCCGGATCCGGACATGATTGGGGTGCTTTTTTGGGCGGAGAAGGCGAGAGCTTGGGTGCTGGAGCTCGAGAATGGATGGGCAGAGGAAGGAGAAGGCGTGGGTGAAAGAGGGTGAATCATTATCCCTTTATAAAGGCAGTAAAAGTCATGTGCCTCCCTACTCGCCTTAAAATTTGCCTATTCCCCAAGCACCGTGCAGATGACACAGTTGAGTTACCCATGCCCATATTGATGAGAATCCCATGATAAGGGGACACAATCTCTACTTTGACAAGACATGCCAATAAAACCGCACCTGAAATATGGAGCGGTGGGCTAAAAACGGTTCGAATAATGACCGGGCAGTGGCGTGATGGCACACTACAAAAAATTGTCAGCGGATTGGACTCGTGAAATATTATACTCTCTATGGTTGTGTGTGGAACTTGTTTTGCATAGCCGAACACGATTCTTGTGTTCGAAATCTGCTTTGAAGTATTCCGAGGAGGAACCCGCCTTGCAATGTCGAAGACAATCTGCACGCCGGACTCATCGCCATTCAAGCCTGGTTTAGGGGCTACTAAGGGAGTCCTGGATTAAGGGGTCCTCGGACAGCCGGACTATATACATGGGCCGGACTGTTGGGCTATGAAGATACAAGATAGAAGACTTCTTCCCGTGTCCTGATGGGACTCTCCTTTGCGTGGAAGGCAAGTTTGGCGATTCGGATATGTAGATTCCTTTCTCTGTAACCGACTTTGTGTAACCCTAGCCCCCTCCGGTGTCTATATAAACCGGAGGCGTTAGTCCATAGGACAAGAATCATAATCTCATAGGCTAGGCTTCTAGGGTTTAGCCATTACGATCTCGTGGTAGATCAACTCTTGTAATACTCATATTCATCAAGATCAATCAAGCAGGAAGCAGGGTATTATCTCCATAGAGAGGGCCCGAACCTGGGTAAACATTGTGTCCCCCGCCTCCTGTTACCATTAGCCTTAGACGCATAGTTCGGGACCCCCTACCCGAGATCCGTCGGTTTTGACACCGACAACCGGCAACGGGATGACCGGCCGTCTCCGAACGTCCGGTACCATGTTTACAGAGCGTAATTAGCGGAAGTCCGAGCCCTACCGGACGTCCGGACCTTCGCGAGCAACCGGAAAACCGGTAGAGATCGGACGTCCGCTGCCTGTGTGAGCTTCGGGCCCAAGGCCCATGTACTCTTTCATTCCACCCCCTTTTTCACTTAGACTATAAATAGACCTCCTCTTTCTCCTAGTTAGGGTTAGCATTGGTTTAGCTCATATTTGTGTCAGAGCTTTGCTCATCCACTTGGATACTTCTAAATCGGAGTTCCCGACCTCTTCGGAGAAGATCCCCCAAGTGGATTCAAGACCCCATCACGGGAAGGCCCTTAAAGACCTCCTCACGGAGAAGACCTTTTGTATCGTCCTTTGTTGACTTTGAATCGTGTATCACTCTTTGTGTTTTGAGGATCTAGCATATGTGTGACCAAATCTTGTTGGTTGAGTGATTTCTCTCGTGTTCTTCGTGTTCTTCGTAGGATCCCCTCCAATCGTGAAATATCGGGCACCTAGGGTTCTACCCTATATCAAATCGTCAAAGATGACTCCATCAAATCGATATTTATCATCTCATCAAAAGATCGGGACACCCCACCTCTATCATTTTATCTCACCCTACCTTCTCCCATTATCCAATATTAGATTCTGGGGGAGAAAGAGTCCATGTTTTAAGGGGAGAAAAATCCTTAGTGCTTATTGCAAATCTTAAAATCTTTGGGAACATGTTTATATATGAACAAGGTACTCACTCTATACTACTCACCTATTACATGTCATCCCAGTTGATAGAGGCGAAGGTGTCCCGATGTTTCGATGAGATAGCTATCGTTTATTGTGGGAGTCGACTTTGATGATCCGACTACGAATGTGTGAAGACGTCGTGCCTTAGGATTCGCTAAACCAACTTTCGAGGGGTTATTGACCACGCCAGAGCACGATCAACCTGACCATGAGGGTCTATTTCCTGCGAGCAAACGAAGAACAAGCAAGAAACTGAGATTGCAATGTGCATATTGCGAATATAAGATGAAAGATTTATTGATCAAGATGGGGTTCTGTGACATCTTGGTCTGGTAATTGAACACAAATAAAGTACGTGAAGTTGCTGCTATGACGAACTTTTGATCTAAACAAAACCCAAAGTCTAAACGACGCCCTAAGGGCTGTATATATGGAGGACTAGGGGGAATTTCGTGACCCTTGGAAGAGGGGTCCGAAACCAACCCTATCTCTTGTTTCCCCACACATACAGACTCTAAAAACAGCCTATACTTATGTATTTCAAAATTACATGGGCCTGGCCCAATAATAAGGTGGTGCATCACCTATAATAGCCTCTGGATGAAATTTGCGAAGTGGCATCTTGTATATTTCGTCCAAACCTTCTTGCACTCATTACAATGGCTTCATAGTCCTGAAATCATCACTTGAAACTCCGTTCTTGTTCCCCTTGTGCACGCCATCATCTCCATGCGTGTTCTTACTCCAATGTTCATCCTTCTCCAAGCTAGGCTCTTCATTTGTAAGCAAAACAAATATATCCAATTTAGGCAGCATCATATTCTCATGAACATTAGAATCATTACCAAGAAACGAAAGTACTTGGTAATTTAATTGGCGTGCGCGAGCTCTAGTAATAGGTCCAGTATGTATTGCAACAGGGGTTATGGGTGTAACAATGGTATTGATGTCCTCATCATCCTACCCTTCTTGAAATGAAGTCGTCCTCGACGGAAGCTCATCTTCCTCACCAAATAAGGCTTCAAATTTGCAATGTTAAAAGTGGGACTAACCCCAAAATCTGTAGGCAGCTCAAGTTTATATGCATTATCTTTTATTTTCTCTAACACCTTAAAAGGACCATCAACACGTGGTATTAGCTTTGATTTGTGCAAATCAGGAAATCTAACCTTACGCAAATGTAACCAAACAAGATCTCCATGTGCAAAGACAACATGTTTTCTATCCTTATCTCCAACAAGTTTATATTTAGCATTCATGCGCTCAATGTTTTCCTTTGTTAACTCATGCATTTTTAAGATCAATTCAGCACATTGTTTAGCATCAAAATTAACCTTCTCCGAAGATGAAAGAGGCAAAAAATCAACAGGTGCACGAGGTAGGAAACCATACACAATTTCAAAAGGGCACATCTTAGTAGTAGAATGCAATGAACGATTATAAGCAAATTCAATAAGAGGCAAGCATTCTTCCCACATTTTCTTATTATTCTTCAAAACAGACCTAAGCATAGTAGACACTGTTCTATTTAGTACTTCAGCTTGTCCATCAGTTTGGAGGTGACAAGTAGTACTAAAAGGCAGTTTAGTCACCAACTTAGCCCATAAACATCTGCAAAAGTGGCTAAGAAATTTAGTATCACGATCTGAAACAATAGTATTTGGCACACCATGCAAGCGAATAATTTCACGAAAGAACAAATCAGCAACATTAACAGCATCATCGCTTTTATGACATGGTATAAAGTGTCCCATTTTTGAGAATCTATCCACGACAACAAATATGCTATCCCTCCCCTTCTTCATTCGAGGTAAACCTAAAATAAAGTCCATAGATATATCCTCCCAAGGAACACTAGGTACAGGCAAAGGCATATATAAACCATGAGGATTGAGTCATGACTTTGCTTTTTGACATGTAGTGCAGCGAGCAACAAAATGCTCAACATCCTATCTCATCTTTGGCCAAAACAAATGTGTAGCAAGTACGTCCTCCGTCTTCTTCACGCCAAAGTGTCCCATTAATCCTCCTCCATGCGCCTCCTGCAACAACAAAAGAAGAACGGAGCTAGCTGGAATGCATACCTTGTTAGCACGGAACACAAATCCATCATTAACGACGAACTTGTTCCATGTTCTTCCTTCTTTACAACTCTGCAATACATCTTTGAACTCAGCAGCATGCACATATTGATCTTTGATGGTCTCCAAACCAAATATTTTGAAGTCAAGTTGTGAAAGCATAGTATAGCGACGAGACAATGCATCAGCAATAACATTTTCTTTACCCTTCTTGTGTTTAATGACATAAGGGAAAGTCTCAATGAATTCAACCCATTTAGCATGTCTACGATTTAGTTTAGCTTGACTTTTAATATGTTTAAGATTCATGATTAGAATGTACAACAAATTCTTTGGGCCATAAATAATGTTGCCATGTTTCTAAAGTCCGAACAAGCGCATATAATTCTTTATCATAACTAGAATAATTCAGACTAGGCCCACTTGATTTTTTAGAAAGTATGCAACAGGTTTGCCATCTTGTAATAACACTCCTCCTAATCCAATTCCACTAGCATCACATTCAAGCTCAAAAGTCTTATTAAAGTCAGGAAGTTGGAGTAAAGGAGCATGTGTCAACTTATCTTTCAATACCGTGAAGGCTTCTTCTTGTGCGGTACCCCAAACAAAAGGCACATCCTTCTTTGTAAGCTCATTGAGAGAGGTGCAGCAATGGTTCTGAAATCACTCACAAAACGCCTATAGAATCCAGCGAGGCCAAGAAAACTCCTCACTTGTGTGACCGCTTTGGGCTACGGCCAACTCTCAATAGCTTCAATGTTGGCTTTATCAACTTCAATTCCCTGTGGAGTAACAACATAGCCAAGAAAAGATACTCGGTCAGTGCAAAAGGTGCACTTCCCAAGGCTACCAAACAAATGTGCATCACGCAGAGCAATAAAAACAACATGCGGATGTTCCAAATGTTCTTCCAAAGATTTACTATAAATTAGTATATCATCAAAATAGACTACCATAAATCGTTCAATGAAAGCACGTAAAACTTCGTTCATTAATCTCATGAAAGTACTAGATGCATTAGTTAACCCAAAAGGCATGACTAACCACTCATATAATCCAAACTTAGTTTTAATTGTTGTTTTCCATTCATCTCCAAATTTCATATGAATTTGATGGTATCCACTACGCAAATCAACTTTGGAGAATATTGTAGAGCCATTCAATTCATCAAGCATATCATCTAGCCTAGGAATAGGATGACGATAACAAATAGTAATAATATTAATGCACCTACAATCAACACACATACGCGACGTACCATCCTTTTTCGGCACTAGTATAATAGGAACAGCACAAGGACTAAGAGATTCGCGTATATAACCTTTGTCAAGCAGCTTCTGTACTTGACGCATAATCTCCTTCGTCTCCTCTGGATTGGTACGATATGGTGCACGGTTGGGTAGTGATGCACCGGGAATTAAGTCAATCTAATGCTCAATCCCTGGAATAGGTGGTAATCTCGATGGCACGTCTTGTGGAAAGACGTCAGCAAGCTCTTGCAAAATGTTAGTGACTGCACGAGGCAAAGAGGAAGACACGTCCTCGAATGAAAATAATGCCTCTTTACACACAAAAGCATAGCAAACAGATTTGCTGAAATCTAGCTCATCAATATCAGATTAGGTAGCAAGTAAATATGCACTTTTCAATTTAATTTCAGAAGCAACACTAGACGGTTTATTATTAGGCTTCATTCGTTGCTCAAATTCTTTTGCCACAATCTGATTTTCGCTCTTATTTTTCTCCTGTTTTGCTTTATTAGCTCTATTAATATCATCTTTCAAAATGGAATCAGGAGATATAGGAAGGAAAGTAATATGTTTATCCTTATGAACAAGAGTATACCGATTGTTTCTACCATGGTGTAGAGAATTTTTATCATATTGCCAGGGTCTACCAAGTAATAAGGAACATGCTTGCATAGGTACTACATCACAATCAACATAATCAGCATATGTAGAGATACTAAAATGCACACGAACAGTACGTATTACCTTAACCTTACTGTTGTTGTTGAACCATTGGATGTAATAAGGATGTGGATGTGGTCTTGTGGTGAGAGATAGATTCTCCACCATCTCAATGCTAGCCAAGTTGTTGCAACTCCCTCCATCAATGATGACGCGGACAGAACGTTCCTTCACAACTCCCCCTGTATGGAACAAATTATGCCTCTGATTTTGCTCAGCTTGTGTCACCTGCACACTCAAAACACGTTGAGCAACTAAAATTCATATCTGTCAACATCTTCAGCAGCCATGTATTGCGTCTCATGATCAGAATCATATCCACCATGTTCTTCACTTGTAATAAGAGCTAAAGTCTCCTCAACATAGTCACTAGCGGATTCATACCCACCATCCTCAGTAGCAATCATCACATGCTTAGATGGGCATTCTCTCGCATAATGACCTCCACCCTTGCAACGACGACAAATAATATCATGTGTTTGCCCTGTTGATGCCATGTATGAAGAAGAGCTCTGTGCGGGACTGGAAGATGTACTCCTAGCAAATGGTGGTGGTGGTGCCTCTTTTCTTGTATCTTGGTTGGAATTGGGCGCTGAAGTCAGTGGTGTTGTAGTAGGAAATGTGGGAGTAGAGGATGTACGTGGTGTCCATGATGAAGATCGACCTACAGAAAAAATTAGTTCGCGCTAATGCCTGTCGATCCTGCACTTCACGTTCAGCTTTACAAGCAAGATGGTATAAACGAGTGATATTATTATACTCCTTATACTCTAGAATGGTCTGAATCTCTTTATTTAATCCACCATAAAACGTGCAAGCATAGCTTCATTATCCTCAACAATACAACATCTAATCATGCCAGTTTGTAATTCCTGATAATATTCTTCTACAGAATTTTTTCCTTGTCTTAAACATTGCAATTTTTAAGCAATTCACGTTGATAATATGGTGGAACCCAACAAGTACGCATAGCAGTTTTCAAAGCAGCCTAAGTAGCTGGAATAGGATATAATCTACAATGTTCAAACCACCAAACAAAAACAAAGCTAGTGAATTCACAAACAGCAGCAGCAAAACGTCTTTCCTCAGGATATTGTAAGCATGTGAAACGTTGTTCAGTTTCTAACTCCCAAGTAAGATATACATCAGGAATGTATCTACCCTCAAATGATGGAATATTCAATTTCATTTTAGGAATATGGTCATAATTTCATACATGAGGTGGTGCTACAGCCCTACCATTGTGATTATATGCCTGAGGTTGACCTGCTAGTGGTGGTGCTGGTGATTGCATGTAGTTCAAATTTTGATCAACCTCATCCTCTTAAATGTCCTCCACCTCTGCAGTAGCAGCAGGAGCTACAGAAGTATCAACAGCAGTAGCAGTGGTACTGGAATTTTGTCCTAGCTCAAGGGGAATGCGTAGTGCTCGTCCTACTTGATTTGGAAAGCGACGTTGTTGTTGTTGTTGTTGTTGTTGTTGTTGTTGTTGTTGTAGAGGTGCGACAGGTGCAGCCGGCGGTGGTTGTGGAAGACACGCGAGTAATTCATTAAACTTGTTATCGAGCTTTGTTTCGAACATCTTCTCAATGCCATCTATCTTCTCCATGGCCTCTTCAAATCTGTTTAGCACATCTTGTGCCTGTCCACTCATCATTTGCTGAAATTTATCATGTATCTGTTTGTTCGTCATGTTCTCCCAATCAGTCTCATCGGCTTGTGATCCTGCCATGGTTAGAAACAATAGAAAAACACAAGAATATGATCCTACAGACTACTAGGAAGTGGTGGTGGTGGTGGTGGCGTGTCACAAATCCATCAAGCAAATCTCAAATTCTTACCAGTTCTTACCCAGTAGCAGGTGGTGATCGACAACCGTTGTAGTCAAAACTCTGAAAGCTTGGATAGAGCGATTACCAGGGAGAGTCAAATGCACGACGTAGATGTATGTGGAGCTGGGAAGGCTTATTATATGGTAGCAAAAAGGGTCAGCAATAATCAATTCAGAGATGCAAAGTTGAATAAACGCTCAACGACGATACTGTGCTGGTCCTAAGCTAGACCGTGCTAGAGACGCGAGCCTAGATCACTAACAAAATCACGGCGCGACATGTAAACAAGGGGGGAGCACACTCCAATTTTTTTTTCACTTTTTTTTGCTCTGCAACATTTTTTTTGAAAAAGTCTACAAATGGTCTAAAAACTGCCTAGCCAGAATTTTCCAGACTTAGTTCTTTTTAAACTGGAACTAGATTTCTACTGCGGGTAGCACTAAAGTTGGGGAGTCCAACTTGGTCATGACTCGGAGTATGCCGTGATATGGAAATCAAAAACAAAGGAACAAAAACTGAACTCGAAGTAGGACTAGTGGTGGAGATGAATCTGGTGGAAACTTGGACTGGTGGCGAATCTGTGATGGAGGTGGACTCACATTATCGTGATGGCGGTGAATATGTGGTATATGGCAGGAGTGATGACGATGGTGGTATATGGCAGCGGTGATGACAATGGTGGTATATGGCAGCGGTGACGACGATGGTGGTATATGGCAACGGTGATGACGATGGTGGTATATGGTAGTGGTGATGACGATGGTGCGGTGGCGGCGTGACAACTTGTGAACAGAACTCAAAACTCTAAAGGACTAGACACTAAAACCAGCAACTAGACACGATGATGCAACCGCAAATTCAATAATGCAAAACCCTAAAAAGATTATGCAAAGGCTCAGATTGGTTCGGATATGATGAACTAACCCTAAATTTTTTTTTGGCTTTTTCATGGACTGTAGGTATGAAGAACAGACTCGATCTAAACTATGAAAAACTGTAAAATCTCACCGAGCAACCTAGAAATCTGATACCACTTGATAGAGGCAAAGGTGTCCCGATGTTTCAATGAGATAACTATTGTTTACTGTGGGAGTCGACTTTGACAATCCAACTACGAATGTGCAAAGATGTCATGCCTTAGCAATCGCTACACCAACTTCCGAGGGGTTATTGACCACACCAGAGCATGATCAACCTGACCATGAGGGTCTATTTCCTGCGAGCAAACAAAGAACAAGCAAGAAATTGAGATTGCAATCTGGATATTGTGAATATAAGATGAAAGCTTTATTGATCAAGATGGGGTTTTGTGACATCTTGGTCTGGTCATTGAACACAAACGAAGTGCAGGAAGTTGCTGCTATGATGAACTTTTGATAAAAACAAAACCCAAAGTCTAAACGACGCTCTAAGGGCTGTATATATGGAGCAGTAGGGGGGATTTCGTGACCCTTGGAAGAGGGTTCCGAAACCAACCCTATCTCTTGTTTCGCCACACATGCAGACTCTTAAAATAGCCTATACTTATGTATTTCGAAATTACATGGGCCTGGCCCAATAATAAGGTGACGTGGCATCTATAATAGCCTCTAGACGAAATTTGTGAAGTGGCATCTTGTATATTTCGTCCAAGCCTTCTTGCACTCATTACGGTGGCTTCATAGTCCTGAAATCATCACTTGAAACTCCGTTCTTGTTCCCCTTGCGCACGCCATCATCTCCATGCTTGTTCTTGCTCCAATGTTCATCCTTATCCAAGGTAGGCCCTTCATTTGTAAGCAAAACAAATGTATCCAATTTAGGCAGCATCATATTCTCATGAACATTAGAATCATTACCAAGAAACAAAAGTACCTGGTAATTTAATTGGCGTGCGCGAGCTCTAGTAATAGGTCCAGTACGTATTGCAATAGGGGTTGTGGGTGTAACAATGGTATTGATGTCCTCATCACCAGTCTTGGTATTCTTGTGGATCTTGGAATCTTTCTTGTTTGGAGTGTTTTTGTGTTATCTAACCCTGTTTTCTCAAGTTCACTCCTTCAAAAGTCAGCTCAAGACCACAAGGTAAGTATTTGCATCATTCATGTGCATGATGATCTCTTGCTTTTGCACATATTCTTTGCAAGAGGGATTCATAAACATGAAGGTACATCTTTCAAACTATATTGTTTGCTCTGATGTATATAGTGAAGATACATGTAACTCATTGCCTACCCTGTCATGCTATGCATTCACATGTTCTTCTATTCTATCTTCACATGATTGCATACATGTAGGGGGAGCTTATGCATGTTACATGTTCCTCCAAAGCTTTGCTTACCACTCTTCTGATGTAGGGAGGAACCCTAGGGGCCGATCTTTCACGTTTGGAGAGGATCCTACGGGGAACACGAAGAACGCGCGGAAGAACACGAGGGAAGTCACGAGGGGAAAACAAGAGAAACACTCAACCGACACGAAATTGATCACACAAGTGCTAGATCATCGAGGCACAAAGTAACACAAGATCCAAAGTCAACAAGGGACGATACAAGAGTAACCGTTCTTCTCCGTGAGGAGGTCCTGATTGTCTTCTCTGGATGGAGGCCTTGAATCCGGGTGGATCTTCTCCGAAGAGGTGCTGTCCCTCACGAGTAACTCCAGTACAGATGAGCAATACTCTATCATAAATGAGCTAAACCAATGCTAACCCTATCTAGGAGGCGGGAGTGATCTATTTATAGTCATAGTGCAAAAGAGGGGCGAAGTGAAGGGGTACATGGGCCTCAGCCCGCAGCTGGACGCAGCCAGGGTCCGGACGTCCATGGGGCGCCGATCGTCCGAAGGCTCGCGGGGTCCCAGACGTCCAGGGTTCCTTGGATGTCCGTAGATCCTGTTCCGTGGTCGCTGGCACAGTCGTCCGGACGCCTTCGGATTTCCGTAATTTCCGTTCTATGGTCACTGGCACGGTCGTCCGTAAGGGCTCGGTCGTCCGGAGCCTGGGAGTGGCTGGTCGTCCGGGCTGAGCCGATCGTCCGAGGCATGTAGCTCTGGCTTGCCTCTCTCCTCTCGGTTGTAGCATCCTCCAGGGGTCGGACGTCCGTGCCTGGCCGGTCGTCCGGGTCCTATAGTTTCCAAAGTAGTCCTTCCTCTTGATCTTCACGCTTGGTGTCCTCGCCTTCTTGGCCATTGAGTATAGCTGTCCCGTGGCTCTCCTCCAAGTACCTGATCACACACAGAGTCTCTGCATGAGGTAGTAGCCATGTCACGTGAGTAGAGAGAGGGAGTTCGGAGAGGAGCGAGTTCACCTTATCTTCAATAGCCTTTGCTCGAGCTCTTGTCATGGGTCCAAGTGGTGTTGAGGGAGATGTAGGTACGTCCATGGGGATGAGCGAGGGATGCTCCACATCATCTCCCCCCCCCCCCTGGGAAAGATCCGACCTCGGATCGAAAGTTTCATCACCATGGTATGGCGCGAGGTCCTTGATGTTGAAGATGTCGCTCACGTTGTACTTGTCTCGTGGGAGGTCGATCTTGTACGCATTGTTGTTGTAGCGTGCTAGCACCTTGAAGGGTCCATTGGCTCGAGGTAGTAGTTTGGACTTGTGTTCGTTGGGGAAGCGGTCCTTACGAAGGTGTAGCCACACGAGATCGCCAATGTTGAAGATCATGGGTTGCTTGGTGGCGTTGAGCTTTGTCGCTAGTCGTTGTACTTGGCGCTCGATGGTGTTCCTTGTATCCTCATGCATCTTCTTGATGTAGCTTGCGCGTGCACTTGCGTCGAGGTTGGTGCGCTCTTGTAGAGGAAGAGGCAAAATGTCCAATGGGGACAACGGGTTGAAGCCATAGACGACCTCGAAGGGGGACTTGCCGGTAGTTGATACGTCTCCAATGTATCTATAATTTTTTATTGCTCCATGCTATTATATTACCCTTTTTGGATGTTTATGGGCTTTATTTTACACATTTATATCATTTTTTGGGACTAACCTACTAACTGGAGGCCCATCCCGTATTGCTGTTTTTTGCCTATTTCAGTATTTCGAAGAAAAGGAATATCAAACGGAGTCCAAACGGAATGAAACCTTCGGGAGTGTGATTTTTGGAACGAACGTGATCTAGAGGACTTGGAGTGCAAGCCAAGAAGCAGCTGAGGCGTCCACGAGGGTGGAGGGCGCGCCCACCCCTACAGGGCGCTCCCCCCTATCTCGTGGGCCCCTCAGGCGGCCACCGACCTACTTCTTCCTCCTATATATACCCACGTACCCCGAAAACATCCAGGGAGCCAACGAAAAACTATTTCCACCGCCGTAACCTTCTGTATCCGTGAGATCCCATCTTGGAGCCTTCGTCGGCGCTCCACCGGAGGGGGAATTGACCACAGGGGGCTTCTACATCAACACCATAGCCCCTCCAATGAGTTGTGAGTAGTTTACCATAGACCTTCGGGTCCATAGTTATTAGCTAGATGGCTTCTTCTCTCTTTTTGGATCTCAATACCATGTTCTCCTCGATCTTCTTGGAGATCTATTTGATGTAACTCTTTTTGCGGTGTGTTTGTCGAGATCCGATGAATTGTGGGTTTATGATCAAGTTTATCTATGAGAAATATTTGAATCTCCTATAAATTCTTTTATGTGTGATTGAGTTATCTTTGCAAGTCTCTTTGAATTATCAGTTTGGTTTGGCCTACTAGATTGATCTTTCTTGCAATGGGAGAAGTGCTTAGCTTTGGGTTCAATCTTGCGGTGTCCTTACCTAGTGACAATAGGGGTTGCAAGGCACGTATTGTATTGTTGCCATCGAGGATAAAAAGATGGGGTTTATATCATATTGCATGAGTTTATCCCTCTACATCATGTCATCTTTCTTAATGCGTTACTCTGTTCTTATGAACTTAATACTCTAGATGCATGTTGGATAGCGGTCGATGTGTGGAGTAATAGTAGTAGATACAGGCAGGAGTCGGTCTACTTGTCGTGGACGTGATGCCTATATACATGATCATGCCTAGATAATCTCATAATTATTCGCTTTTCTATCAATTGCTCGACAGTAATTTGTTCACCCATCGTAATACTTATGCTATCTTGAGAGAAGACAATAGTGAAACCTATGGCCCCCGGGTCTATCTTTTATCATATAAGCTTTCAATCTACTTTTATTTGCATCTTTACTTTTCCAATCTATATCATAAAATACCAAAAATATATTTTTCTTATCATACTATCTCTATCAGATCTCACTTTCGCAAGTGGCCATGAAGGGATTGACAACCCCTTTATTGCGTTGGTTGCGAGTTCTTTGTTTGTTTGTGTAGGTGCGTGAGACTTTTGAGGAGCCTCCTACTGGATTGATACCTTGGTTCTCAAAAACTGAGGGAAATACTTACGCTACTATTGCTTCATCACCCTTTCCTCTTCAAGGAAAACCAACGCAAGCTCAAGACATAGCAAGAAGGATTTCTGGCGCCGTTGTCGGGGAGGTCTTCGCTCAAGTCAAGACATACCAAGTACCCATCACAAGCTCATCTCCCTCGCATTTACATTATTTTCCATTTGCCTCTCGTTTTCCTCTCCTCCACTTCACCCTTGCCGTTTTATTCGCCCTCTCTTTCCCAATCTTCTCCTCTCTTTTTCGCTTGCCCATTTATGTTTGCTTGTGTGTTGGATTACTTATCGCCATGGCGCAAGATATTACCAAATTGTGTGATTTCTCCAATACTAATAATAATGATTTCCTTAGTACTCCGATTGCTCCTCTTAATAATGTTGAGTCTTGTGAAATCAATACTGCTTTGCTGAATCTTGTTATGAAAGATCAATTCGCCAGGCTTCCTAGTGAAGATGCCGCTACCCATCTAAACAACTTTGTTGATTTGTGTGATATGCAAAAGAAGAAAGATACGGACAATGATATTGTTAAATTGAAGTTATTTCCATTTTCACTTAGAGATCGTGCAAAAGTTTGGTTTTCGTCTTTGCCTAAGAATAGTATTGATTCATGGAATAAGTGCAAAGATGCTTTTATCTCTAGATATTTTCCTCACGCTAAGATCATTACTCTTAGGAATGATATTATGAATTTTAAACAACTTGATCATGAGCATGTTGCCCAATCTTGGGAAAGAATGAAATTGATGATTCACAATTGCCCTACTCATGATTTGAATTTATGGATGATCATACAAAAAATTTATGCCGGATTGAACTTTGCTTCTAGAAACCTTTTAGATTCGGCCGCGGGAGGCACGTTTATGGAAATCACTTTAGGAGATGCTACAAAACTTCTTGATAATATTATGGCTAATTATTCTCAATGGCACACCGAAAGATCTACTAGTAAAAAAGTGCATGCTATAGAAGAAATTAATGTTTTGAGTGGAAAGATGGATGAACTTATGAAGTTGTTTTCTACTAAGAATACTCCTCTTGATCCCAGTGATATGCCTTTGTCTACTTTGATTGAGAATAATAATGAATCTATGGATGTGAATTTTGTTGGTAGGAATAGTTTTGGAAACAATGCTTATAGAGGAAACTTTAATTCTAGACCGTTCCCTAGTAATTCCTCTAATAATTATGGAAATTCCTACAATAATTCTTATGGTAATTTTAATAAGATGCCCTCTGATTTTGAGAATAGTGTGAAAGAATTTATGATCTCTTAGAAGAATTTTAATGCCTTGCTTGAAGAAAAATTGCTCAAAGTTGATGATTTGGCTAGGAATGTTGATAGACTCTCGCTTGATGTTGATTATTTGAAACTTAGATCTACTCCTCCTAAGCATGATATCAATGAGTCTCTCAAAGCAATGAGAATTTCCATTGATGAGTGCAAGGAAAGAACCGCTAGATTGTGTGCTAAGAAAGATTGCTTTATAAAAGCGTGTTCTTCTAGTTTCAATGAAAATAATGATGAAGATCTTAAAGTTATTGATGTTCTCCTATTAGATCTTTGTTTTGCAATATGAATCTTAATAATAATGGGACTGGAGATGAGTCAACTTTAGTTAGAAGGCGTCCTAATAATTCGGAGTTTTTAGATCTTGATGCTAAATTTAGTAAAACTGAGATTGGAGAGGTCATGACTTTAAATAGCATTGAACCCACTATCTTGGATTTCAAGGAATTTGATTATGATAATTGTTCTTTAGAAGGTTGTATTTCCTTGTTGCAATCCGTTGTGAATTCTCCTCATGCTTATAGTCAAAAGAAAGCTTTTACCAAACATATTATTGATGCCTTGATGCACTTTTGATGAAAAACTTAATTTGGAAGTTTATATACCTAAAAAACTTAATGATGAGTGGGAACCTACTATAAAGATTAAAATTAAATATCATGAGTGTTATGCTTTATGTGATTTGGGTGCTAGTGTCTCCACGATTCCGAAAACTTTATGTGATATTCTACGTTTCCATGATCTTGATGATTGCTCTTTAAATTTGCACCTTTCGGATTCCACCATTAAAAATCCAATGGAAAGGATCAATGATGTTCTCATTGTTACAAATAGAAATTTGGTGCCCATAGATTTTATCATTCTTGATATAGATTGCAATCTTTCTTGCCCTATTATTCTTGGTAGACCTTTCCTTAGAACGATTGGCGCGATTATTGATATGAAGGAAGGGAATATTAGATTTCAATTTCCATTAAGAAAAGGCATGGAGCACTTCCAAGAAAAAAAATTAAATTACCTTATGAATCTATCATGCGAGCTACTTATGAATTGAGTGCCAAAGATAGCACTACTTAGATCTATCCTCGCTCTTATGCCTAGCTAGGGGCGTTAAACGATAGCGCTAGTTGGGAGGCAACCCAATTTTATTTGTGTTTTTTGTTTTTGTTTTTGTTTCTGTTTAGTAATAAATTTTGCATCTTCCTTCTGTTTAGATGTGTTTTTATGTTTTAATTAGTGTTTGTGCAAAGTAGAACCAATAGGATAACATATGGTGATAGTTAATTTGATTCTGCTGAAAAACAGAAACTTAATGCGCACGAAATTAGTTTTGTTAAATCACAAAAACGTTCTTTTGCGTTGATTCTTTTTGCTGTAGATCAATAGAAAAATTGCCCAGGACTTCCTATTTTGGTAGGAGTTTTAGAGTTCCAGAAGTATTCGTGGGTTATAGATTGCTACACACTGTTTTGTTTTTGACAGACTCTGTTTTTCGTGTGTTGTTTGCTTATTTTGATGCATCTATGGCTAGTATTAAGTGGTATTGTGACATTCGGAAAATTAAGCTACAGTAATCCTCCATTAATGGTGCCATGTCATCACATTATTGTTGCTAATCCTTGCTTGATCCAAATCTTTGTTCAAACTCAAATTCAAATTAAAGCCCAAAATTCAAATTTCTCGAACATGCAAAATAAAATGTTCAAAGTGTGGAAAATAATCCCTGGATATTTCTCATGTTGGAACCAACCTCTTTTATATTCCTAAAGTGCCCTGGAATTTTATTTAGTGGTCCAGCAGCAATTAAAGTTGGCCTTTCCATTTCTATAAATGGTTAGACAACTCCTTTTGGCCTCAAACTTTTGTGACTCCTAAAAATAATGTGCTTGTTTTATGTGACAAGTCTTATATCTATCAAAACTCATTTAGTTTTATATTTTAATAGAAAACAGTAGCTAAAAAATAAAACATGGTTTCAAAATGTGAAAAGGGAAAAGAAAACTTCCCTCCCCTAGTGGGCCTGGTGGCCCATCTGGCCACAACCACCTGGCCGGCCCAGCCACACCCCTCTCGTCCCCTTCGCTACAGGGACGGGGGTTACCGTGGCGGCCATCCACGACGCCATGGCCGCGGTGGCGGCCATCGAACCCCCTCTCGCTTATTTAGCCGACCCCGGGCGCCCCCTTCCCCCTGGAACCCTAACCCCTATCCCCTCGCGCCCGACGCCCCTCGCCGTCATCGTCGCGGTCACCGTCATCTCCGGCGTGCGGGAGCACGTCCAGGAGGTCCACCATGGCCGGA
Source organism: Triticum dicoccoides (assembly GCF_002162155.2). Classification (NCBI taxonomy): domain Eukaryota; kingdom Viridiplantae; phylum Streptophyta; class Magnoliopsida; order Poales; family Poaceae; genus Triticum; species Triticum dicoccoides. The sequence goes on from NC_041393.1 coordinate 316,106,975, forward strand.
TCCGTCCGTTCCGAGGGCCAGCTCAAGCCGGGACAGTCCGTGCGTTCGCCATCGAGCCCTTCTCCGCCGCGGACGTCACCAACTCGTCGTCGTTGCCACTGCTTCGGGCCGCCTCTGACCTTCTAACCTCGTCCCTGAGAACCGGGGTGAGCTTCTCCCTCCGGACCCCCTTTTAGTCCTTCGATTTGGACGTCGTAGGCCGCCATCTCCGTCGAGCCTGAACCACCGCGTACGCATACGTGCGTGCGCTTACTGTCGCTGTTGCCGGTGCTGCCTGTTGTCACTGCTGCTGGTCCTAGCTCCTGCTGCTCCTCCTAGACGCCGCCGCCGCTGCTGCTCTGTTGGCTGTTGCTGCCCGCTGCTGCCGCGGCTCTATGCTGGAGTTGCTCTTGCTGGTGCCGCTGCATAGCTGCTGCCATTGTTGCTTGCCTGCTGCTGCGTCGCGTCTTGCTACTGCTCTGCTGCTGTCCCTAGCCGCTACCGCTGCTGCTCCATGTTGCCCGCGCCGGCGCAGGCTCGCTGCTGCCCATGCACCTCGTGTGCGTGCTGGCCATGGCTGTGTGCCTATGTGTTGTGCATGTGTATGCACAACCAAGTGCTCTGCGTGTGTATGCTCAAAAAAAACACAGCCGTGGGCATAGCTGGTTGTGCCACTGCCACATGTGGCTGGCCGTTTAATTAATCTAATTAGGTATTAGTGGTAACTTTAGATGCTAATTAGAGTATGACATGTGGATCCCCTTGCTAAATAAACCTTTTTAGCATAAATATTAGTCAATGACAGGTGGATCCAGTCAACACCTTGACCAGTCAACTGCTGAGTCAGCAGTTGACCAGGACCACCAGTCAGCCTTTGTGGCTAGTCCACAGCTGGGTGCACTTAGTATTTAATTGTTTAAATTCGAAATTAATAATGTTTCTGAAATTGCTAAAAATCATTTAATCTTTAAAAAACATATAAAATAATCCGTAGCTTGGATGAAAAAGTTTTAAACATGAAAGTTGCTCAGAACGACGAGAAGAATCCGAATAAGCTATCCGTTCGCCCGCCACACGTCTCTATCCTAGCAAACATCGAACCTTTCCCCTTTAGTTCATCTGTCTGACAGACGTCCGGAACCGGGAAAACTTCCGGGATGTTATCACTCTTCGCCGGTATTGTGTAGCACCGCATTAGAACACGTCTAACTCTGCCTGTTGTCATGTTATGCTCTTGCTTGCTATGTATTTACTGTTTTCTCTCTTCTCTTCGGTAGACCCCGTGACGGCTGTCGATGCCGCTGTGATCGACTATGTTGACGACGACCCCTCCTTCTCGCCTGAGCAACCAAGCAAGCCCTCCCTTTGATCATCCCGATATCGCCCATTTCATTATCTCATGCTTGCATTAGATTTTGCTATTGTATTTGATTGCTCCTATTCTGATGCATAGCCTGCTTTTGTACCTGCTATTGTTACCTACCTGCTTATCCTAAACTACTTAGTATAGGTTGATTAGTGATCCATCAGTGATCCCCAGTACTTGTCCTTGTTGCCCCTACTTCATCATCGACGACCCGATCAGCGTGATCGACGACCAGAGCCCGACACCTCACATCGCATCACGCCCCTTTTGTTGCTCGACTCTGCAGAGCTACTATCGAGTGCCGAGGGTGATCCCTCATAACGCACTCCTGATGATAATTCTGTAGTGTAGCTATTCGGTCGTGGTCATCGAGGGTGATTTCCTCTTTCACCATTCTCGATACGGCTCTGTCATTCAACACCTCAAGTGTGAACCTCGAGGGTGGTCCCTCTTACGTTCACCTTGATGATTACATTGAGTGGAATCCTCCGTGGGTGATTCCTCGGTTTTTCCCCTTGATGTTTGGACACACGGTTACCTTGACTTTACTTAAGACCATTGTTAAAGTCGGGTCGGCCCTGAGGAGTACCCGCGAGTTGATGTGAAAGTCGGGCGGGCCCGTAGAGCACCCGCGAGTTTTCCATGTGGCACGGCCGGGCAGTCTGGGCCCTTGCCGTAAGTCCATGAGACGGGGCAACGGGGTGACCTTATCGTGAGTCTCTGCTTGCTTCCGCGAGCCCCCAATGCACTAACAGGTTTGGGTATTTGTTCTGAGTTGGCCTCTGGCCTTTACGCACTAACCACCAAGCGAGAATAGATATGGGCCTCGACGTCGCAGTATCAGCCGAAGCTTTGTCAGACGTCCAGTTCATCACCGTGGGCCTATCGGGCCAGTGCCATCTAGTATGAGGTGGTGCTCCTCCCGGCTCGTCGCACAACGACCCGGAGTGCTGCGGGCGATGGGCCCAGACCCCAGAGTGCTTAGGAGGTAGACTGGCGGGGACCTCTCTGCTGAGCCTAGGTAGGGCTGCGATGCGTTGATCTTCCGATGTCGGGCATTGACCCCAGAAAGGTGTGTCCGGCCAGAGTGATCGAGCGTGTTGGGTAACGTGGTGCACCCCTGCAGGGAAGATATATATTCGAATACCGTGTCCACGATAATGGATGTTCAGACTTTTATCTAGATCTTATATAACTAGAAATGGATACTTGAGATACGTGATGGATATGTGGCTCCGAGATTACTTTCCCACAGGGAGTCGGGGAAGGATCTCTGGGCGTTGATGTTACAACATTCTTGTTAAATATTATAAACTGCTATTCTTTACTCTTCTACATGCTGCAAGATGGTTGGAGCTGCATGAAGATGCTAGTCTTTGATAGGCTAGGCTTTCCCCTCTATTCTGGCATTCTGCAGTTCAGTCCACAGATACAACCCTTCCATTTGATACCAATGCATACTTAGTATAGATCCGATGCTTGCGAGTACTTTGGATGAGTACTCACGGTTGCTTTTCTACCCCTTTTCCCCCTTCTTCCTTCTTTCCGGTTGATGCAACCAGATGGTGGATCCTTGGAGCCAGATGCCACCTCTGTCGACTACTACTACACGGAGGCCGCCGACGACTAGGAGTAGTTAGGAGGTCCCAGGCAGGAGGCCTTGCCTCTTCGATCGTTGTTGCTTTTGTGCTAGCCTTCTTAAGGCATCCTTGTTTAACTTATGTCTGTACTCAGATACTGTTGCTTCCGCTGACTCTTGTGTACCGAGCTATGTATTCGAGCCCTCGAGGCCCCTGGCTTGTAATATAAAGCTTGTATTTTTTATTTGTGTCTAGAGTTGTGTTGTGATATCTTCCCGTGAGTCCCTCATCTTGATCGTACACATTTGCGTGTATGATTAGTGTACGATTGAAGCGGGGGCGTCACAGGTATGAACCATAGAGAACTTGGAATACAGTAGGTTTAACACCAATATAAATAAAGAACGAGTTCATTACAGTACCTTATGTGGTGGTTTTGCTTTCTTTCACTAATGGAGCTTATGTGATTTCCTGTTGAGTTTTGCGTTGTGAAGTTCTCAAATTTTGGGTAAAGATTTGATGGACTATGTAATAAGGAGTGGCAAGAGCCTAAGCTTGGGATGCCCATGGCACCCCAAGATATTCAAGGATAGCCAAAAGCCTAAGTTTGGGGATGCCCCCGGAAGGCATCCCCTCTTTCGTCTTCGTTCATTGATAACTTTACTTGGAGCTACATTTTTATTCGCCACATGATATGTGTTTTGCTTGGAGCGTCGTGTATGATATTAATATTTGCTTTTTAGTTTTTCACAATCATCCTTTCTGTACACATCTTTTGGGAGAAGCCCACTTGATTGGAATTTATTAGAATACTCTCTGTGCTTCACTTAGATCTTTTGAGCTAGATAGTTTTTGCTCTAGTGCTTCACTTATATCTTTTAGAGCACGGTGGTGGCTTAATTTTGTAGAAATTATTAGTCTCTCATGCTTAACTTATATTATTTTGAGAGTCTCTTAGAACATCATGGTATTTGCTATGGTTATAAAATTGGTCCTAGAATGGTAGCCATTCAAGTTGGGTATAATAAAAACTATCATAGGAAGTGAATTGGATGCTATGATCAATTTGATACTTGATAATTGTTTTGAGATATGGAGGTAGTGATATTAAAGTCATGCTAGTTAGGTGATTATGAATTTAAAGAATGCTTGTGTTGAAGTTAGCAAGTCCCGTAGCATGCACGTATGGTTAAAATTGTGTAACAAATTTGAAACATGAAGTGTCCTTGTTCAATAGCCCGTTGATTATCCTCGTCAATATGAGACTTTCTCCTTTTTTGTCTTCTCCACATAATCCCCATCATCATATTCTAGTCCACCCATAGTGTCGTGGAATTGTCACGTCAGATGTCCTCGTGAAAGGACTTAGTTGTGGAGCCATCGCAACTAGGAAGCTTGAAGGGGTTAATCGGGACAAAGGACATGAGAGGGTTTATACTAGTTCGGCCCCTTACGGTGAAGGTAAGGCCTACGTCTAGTTGGGTTGGTATTGATGTTTCGATGACCAGGGAGCGAGATACACTATGCCCGATTCTCGATGAGTTGTTTCTTGCCCTAAGCTGCCAGCAGGTCGTCCCCTTATATACACGGGTTGACGCCCTCTGGCCTACAGAGTCCCGGCCGGCTTATAATAGTGTCCGGCTCGGTGACTAGTTAAAACTACCTTATGATACAAGTCATGCCATTACGGCGGTTTACTACAACGGGCCTTAAGTCGCCTGTGGGCTTAAGCCCCCTATTGAACTGCCGTCTTCATGCTTGGTCTTGGGCTTGAGTCTTCTTTGCGTAACCCGGCCCCTCCTGGGCAGCTTACACAAATAGTTATATCCCCAACATTAGGCCCTAGATTGATTTGAACCTGTTCATGTCAATCTTAAAATACCTTTAAAGAATAAATTTTCAGTCTTTTGACTATGCAGAAGGTTTTCTTTAACCCGCCATGACATCATCTTCTGGATCCGTGTTAACCCGGCGTGACGTCATCCTCTCTTAAATTCATTTTCTATTCCATCGTATCCTTCAACGGATCTCTCCTTTATTGACTGTTCCAAAAATCGAGGCGTCGGGGCCGCTGGATAATAACTCTTATCTCCTCGTTTCCCGCATCGTCTCAGTTATCCTCTCCCTATAAATAGGCGCGACTTAGGTCTTCCACTCTTCCCTCTTTCAGTCGTCTTCTTCCTCTTGCTTCCTCTCGAGCTCCGCCGCCGCCGCCGTCGAACCCCTCGTCTTCACCGACTCAGGCCGCTGCATCAACCTGACTCTGACCAGAAATCGACAGCGAACCTCCGCAGCTCGTCCACATCCGTGAGTTCCTCTCCTTCCCTTTCTTAGATCTGCATTGGAACTTTGTTGAGTTCGTCCGCATTCATCACCGCCCGATGCAAACCCTCGCTAGTTTTTACCTCCAATGCCCTGTTTAGATCGTAAAAACTACGTAGAACTGCTGCGGTAATTGTTTGTGTTTATCTTGCATAGAAACAGATCTCATTTCCCTTGTTTGGAAACCCTCTTCGAGTGTATGAACTTCTCTGCCCTGTTTTTAGGTCTAGAAAATTTTCTTTTCAGAGCAATAATTTGATCCAGAATAATAGCTGTCATCTGTGAAACTTGTTTTTATCACCCGGAAAACTTCTTCCGTTAAATGCCCTTAAACACAACTGTCGAGGTGTCCGGCTTAAATAAATGACACAGAACCTTAGTTGCTCCTCATGACCTGAAGAATTTTGAACTGCTCTAGATACTTGTAGCGGCTTAAATATTGTTGCACAGTCATCCTTATATCATTAGGCCCCTCCTTAAGCCGCCACCTTGAATAATTAGGATTTTTCTCCCTGGTTAAAATTGAACCGGATCTTCTTATTTTGTCATAGGCCAAGTGTTGTCATGGCTCCTAAGGCGACCAAGGCCCCTGTAACCTGCAATTGGGTCCCATCCATAGTTACCAAGAGTAAACTGGTTGAGTTCGTGAAATCTGGTCACCTGCCAAAAAGGGAGGTCATGTCTTATCGTGTCCCTGACCCGTCTGAAGAGAAGCCTCAACCCAAAGAAGGGGAGGTGATAGTTTTTACGGATCACATGAGCCGGGGATTTGCCCCTCCCGGCTCAAAATTCTTCAGGGAAGTTTTGAATTTCTTTGACCTTAGACCTCAAGACATCGGACCCAATTCCGTGTCAAATATTTGCAATTTCCAAGTCTTCTGCGAGGTGTACCTGGGAGAGGAGCCAAGTCTGCTATTGTTCAGGAAACTTTTCTATATGAACCGGCAAAATGAACGTGCCAACGGGCCCAGTCTTGAGCTTGGCGGCATCTCGATCCAGCGACGGAGAGACTGCCTTTTTCCTTATGCTGAGCTGCCGAGTCACCCAAAATCTTGGAACCAAACGTGGTTCTACTGTCAGGACACTTCTCCGGCTGATGAGAAGCCTCTACCCGGCTTTCGCGCCTTGCGCCTTGAGTCCAACCATCTGCTACCAGACAAACTGACGGCCGTTGAACGTCTGCCTCTCAATCCCACCATCAAGAAGATCAAAGCTCTCTTGGGAAACGGTTTAAACGGCATCGATCTCGTCCGAGTCTGGGTCACTTGGCGAGTACTTCCATTAAGCTGTCGTTCTAGCTTAATGTGTACTTATATAGGCGAAAAGGATGACCTGTTACGCCATAGTCCTGATGACTTACCAGATGACGTGGTGGATGCTACGACCCAGTCGCTGCTGAAGGAGGGCACTGTGACGAGTAACGCCTTCGGCTTACTTCCCTTTTGCAAGAATAACTCGGCCCCTACAGTAAGTTATCAATCATAATAAATACTTTTTGCTACATTATACCTTTTTTGGTACTCATAATTCCTTATCCTTTTCCACAGGCCGATGATAACTTCTGGAAGGTCAAATATGACCATGAGGCTGCCAAACAAGCCAGGAGAACCAAAAAAGCCAAAAGGAAAGCTGCCAAGGCGGGAACCTCAAAGAAGAAGAAACCCAGCACCTCCGACTTACTCAAATTGGATGATAGTTCTTCGGATGATGAAGAGGTAATCTTTAAATTTTCTTAATTCCCTTGTTATTACCTGTCTGACATTCTATCCCTTCAGGAGGATACGGGGAACAGTCAAGCAGCCAATGAAGAGGTAACTATAATCTCCTCCGACTCAGAGCCTTTGCCAAAGGAAAAGATCCGAAGGGTGACCCGGAAAGTAAGATTTTCACATGCTCTTGCTTATCAAGATCCTCAATTTCTTTTGAAGCAACAATAGCTTGAGAACCGGAGGCAGACCCAGAACAACAAGGATGCAGAACTCTCCTCCAGCTTACCTGATGTAACCAGGAAGCGTCGGACTGAGGTTATCTCCGATTTACGTTCTGTTTTACCTTTAGCGGGCTTAATTCGTCATCCTCTCAATTCGTCTGACTCCAATTATTAGGATACCTCTCCTTCTTCCGGTGAATCCATGCAGTCAAACATGCCGGCTTTCAAAACTGCTCCCGGGTAATGTAACCTTATGTACCTTGAACTTTACTTTACCCATGCTTGCGTATTCATCCTTCTGCCTTTGTTAACAGCATGTAAGTGAAACCCAGCAAGAGGGCGAAGAAAAATAAGCCGTCCCAAGACCCGATCGTGACCGAACCAGTGATTAATGCGTCTGCTCCAGACAGCTCTACCCATCAGCCGCCGCCTGATCCGACTTCTGATATTCTAGTGCCAACCTCTGATCCGCCCGCCGAAGATACTCTCAACACAAATGACCTGGAGACTCCTAGCCCGGTCAAGACAAATGAACCGGAAGTTGAGATTTTGAGGTCTCAGTTTGTTGAACCAGGGCGGCCTACCGTCCTTGCCAAATGTACTGCCAAGGAAGAACTTGCCGAACGCCGAAAGCCAAGCAGGACATTACTGATTATACTCACTTAAGCATTGGTGATATAGTCTCGGGCTATCTGAATCAAGTGCATAATAGCCGTGACCTGGAAATTAACATGGTAAAACAAATACAGCACAAATCTGAGGTATAACTTATACTTTTTACCTGAATCTTACATACTGTACCAGCCCCCAAGTCTACCGCTTATGAATAAATATGATGTAGACTTAGAAATCTGCTTTACTTGTTAGTTTAGCCGGTTCAAAGAGAATATATTTAACCCGGTTATAACATGATAGTTTTAAATTTGCAATACACATTAGCCCCCAAGTGTCAAGTATCTTTACTTGTAAAGTGCTTGAGACTTAATATGTTTGACCCGGTATGAGAAGTTTAAAATTCTTCAGCATACATTAGCCCCCAAGTGCCAAGTATCTTTACTTGTAAAGTGCTTGGGACTTGAATGTTACCTTACTATAATCCTTACCATAACCTGGTGTCAATGCAGGCCACCATAAGTCAGTTTGAATCAGAGCTTGCTGTCCTGAAGAGTCGTCTGGAAACTCAGAAGGCCAACTCCAAATTTGAATTCACTGTCTCTGAAAATGAGAAGTTGAAGAAAAAATTTGAGTCGGAAAAGAAAGTTTGGGCTGATGAGAAGGCTTCACTGGTGACTCGGGCCGAGACAGCAGAAGCATCTCTTGCAGAGGCAACAACCGAGTTGTTCGTCTTAAAACGACAAATATCTCAAATGGTCTCAGCCATCTTCGGTAAGTTACTGTGCAAAACCTCAACATTGTAACCTTACAATGACTATTGTAATAATTACTCCCGGCTGATTGTTATGCTTGTGCACACACAGGCCCCAGGAATACCAACCTTAAGCAAAACATGCTGATCAAGCTTAAAGCAGTTTACACCTTAGTGGAACAGCTGTACTCCGGGTCACAATGTGCCTTAGCCGTTGTAGCCTTATCAAACACCCCTCATCACCTCTTACAAGACGTCCTGAAGCATCTCGCTGTGCTACCTCGGCGAATTTAGGATTTAAGGTTGTCATCTGCAAGGGTCGGAGCCGTAGCCGCATTGAGCCGAGCAAAAGCATGGCTTCCAGAGCTAGACCCGGCTGACCTTGCTCTTGTATACCCCAGTCGGAAGGAGGACGGCACTGTATTTGATGATCATGACTTTATCGCCTTTGTCAAAGTCATACGTCCTGTGGCGACCCTCATTGGGAACGATACTGATCTCACTAAGTACTCTTCGGGCTATGACAGTGAGAACCGGAGAATCCCAAACATTCCATATGATGACGTCAGCCTGATCCCTCCTACTCGTAAGCATACTTTTGCCCCTGAAGTGGACCCAGCCGGTTTAATAGATGATGAAGTTGAATTTCAAGTTTTGAGCGGCATTGGCTGGGCCTCGTCAACTTTCCAGGACAAAACAGCCGACGGAGAAGCGGAGAAGGATAACCCGGAGACTTCAAGCCCGCCGAAGGAGTGAATCGCCGGGTGTTTTGCAAAAAATAATGCTTCATTTATTCAGACTCGGGGAGTCTTGTAATAGGGTAGAAAAAACTTTCCAATGTTTGTCATGCCTTCACGCATGTTCCTAGCACTTAACACTTTCGTAAGCCGCCACTGCTATATATTTCTGACTTTTATTTCCTTGGCGTGTTAATTTTGCTTGCCTTATTCTGCACATAAAACAAGCAAAATTCCCTTGGCAGTTTATCGCGTCCGGGGTCACGGAAAGTATTGATAACCCGGAACTCAAAGCAAAAAACATCATAAATAAATTAGTTTATGACTATACTTTGCTAAGCATAAGCATAATAGCATACCTGCAATCCTTTGATAAACTTTCCTGCTGACTTGATGCTCACCCGGTACTTAACAACCTGGTGTGACCAATATTAAACCGGAAAGACAAAAAAACATCTCATAATGTTTTCACAAGGTCTCTGGATAGTCAAAATAATTTACAGGCTTCTGATTCGAATACGATCAGTAAACCGTTCCAAAGGGGTTAAGCTAAGATTCGGATACGATCATATAGCCCCAAGTGGCTTGGTGATGCTGATCAAATGGGTATCGATAGCTATGTTCTCTTTGGTTCGAATATGACCTATGTTTGAACAGGAAGCCCCAAGTGACCACAAGATTTGTTTAATGACGTTGATTCGTATACGATCCACATCAGACCCAAAGGGGTTAAGCTATGATTCAAATATGATCAAGAAGCCCCCAAGTGGGTTTGGCAGTATGCCGATCAAGCGGGTATCGACAGCTATGTTCTCTTTGGTTCGGATACGACCTATGTTTGAACAGGAAGCCCCCAAGTGATCATGGCTAGATTCAGATATGATCATAAGCCGGTCCAAAGGGAAAGCCGAATTCAGATATGATCCGCTCCCTGTTGGTAGTGTCCACCACCTAATAAAGAAGACATAAAAACATTCTTTATGGGAAAAAAGGACAGAGGTCCTGCTTTATTGCTTTATATAATATATATACATCGTCAAAAGTATATACATCCTAAGAGCTGGTGGCTTAAGTATAGTAAGGCCGAAGGTGGGCTATGTTCCACGGCCGGCGGGTCTCTTCCTCCGACTTACGTGAGTCTTTGTGCTCTCGAATATCAATGAGGTAATATGACCCGTTGTTCAGATTCTTGCTGACCACAAAGGGTCCTTTCCAAGGCGGAGATAGCTTATGCATGTCAGATTGATCCTGAATGAGCCGGAGCACCAAATCACCTTCCTGAAAGGTTCTGCTCTTGACCCGGCGGTTGTGATAACGGTGCAGGTCTTGCTGGTAAATCGCCGAGCGGGCCATTGCCAAGTCTCGCTCCTCATCCAACAAGTCCAGTGCCTCCTGACGAGCCTTTTCGTTGTCCGCCTCAACATAAGCCGCCACACGGGGTGAGTCATGTCGGATGTCACTTGGTAGAACTACCTCTGCTCCATAGACCATGAAAAAAAGTGTATAACCCGTAGACCTGTTAGGCATAGTGTTGATGCTCCATAGTACAAAGGGTAACTCCTCCGCCCAGCAACCCGGTGTCCGTTTTAAGGGGACTAAGAGCCGGGGTTTAATACCCTTCAGTATCTCTTGATTAGCTCTTTCTGCTTGACCATTGGATTGAGGATGAGCAACGGCCGAAACATCAAGCCGGATATGTTCTCGCTGACAGAACTCTTCCATGGCTCCCTTGGAAAGGTTAGTACCATTATCAGTTATAATGCTATGCGGGAAACCAAAGCGAAAGATCACCTTTTTCATGAACTGAACTGTTGTGGCCGCATTACACTTACTGACTGGATCCGCCTCAACCCACTTTGTAAACTTATCCACTGCCACTAGGAGATGTGTCTTTTTATCCTTAGACCTTTTGAAAGGTCCAACCATGTCAATCCCCCAGACTGCAAACGGCCAGGTAATCGGGATCATCCTCAATTCCTGAGCCGGCACATGAGTACGTCGTGAGAACTTCTGACAACCGTCACATTTACTGGCCAGATCCTCCGCATCAGCATGAGCTATGAGCCAGTAGAAACCATGATGGAAAGCCTTGGCCACAAGAGATTTTGAGCCGGCATGATGACCACAATCTCCTTCATGAATCTCACGAAGTATCTCTTGTCCCTCTCCAGGTGACACACAGCGTTGAAACGCCCCTGTCACACTGCAATGATGCAACTCACCATTAACAATCATCATGGATTTGGATCGTCTGACAATTTGTCTTGCCAAAGTTTCATCCTCCGGTAACTCTCCCTGGGTCATATAGGCCAAATATGGCACGGTCCAATCCGGGATGACATGAAGAGCCGCCACTAGCTGTGCCTCCGGGTCTGGCACCGCTAGTTCTTCCTCGGTAGGCACCTTGACAGAAGGGTTATGCAAAACATCAAGAAAGGTGTTAGGTGGCACCGGCTTACGTTGAGATCCAGCCGGCTTAAAGCATCAGCCGCCTCATTCTTCCTTCGATCAATGTGCTCCACTTGATAACCCTTGAAATGTCCAGCCATAGCATCTACTTCCCGACGGTAAGCCGCCATAAGGGGATCTTTAGAATCCCACTTGCCTGAGACATGTTGAGCCACGAGATCTGAGTCGCCCAAACACCTTACCCAGCTCAAATTCATCTCCTTGGCCATCCAGAGACCATGGAGCAAGGCCTCGTATTCAGCTGCATTGTTAGTACAAGGAAACATGAGCCGGAGCACATAGCGAAATTTGTCACCTCGAGGGGAAGTTAAAACAACGCAAACCCCTAAGCCTTCTAACTGCCTGGACCCATCAAAGTGAATAGTCCAATACGTATTATCCGTCTTCTCCTCAGGTGCCTGCAACTCTATCCAATCATTGATAAAATCGACCAAGGCTTGAGATTTGATAGCAGTACGAGGCATATACTTCAAACCATAGGGCCCAAGCTCAATAGCCCACTTAGCGATCCGCCCTGTGGCCTCCCAGTTTTGAATGATGTCTCCCAGAGGGGCTGAACTTACCACCGTTATAGGATGACTTTGGAAGAACCGCTTCAGCTTCCGGTTTGCCATGAACACACCATAAACAAGTTTCTGCCAATGTGGATACCTTTGCTTAGACTCAATGAGCACCTCACTGATATAATAAACCGGTCGTTGAACTGGATGCTCCTTGCCAGCCTCCTTACGCTCCACCACGATGGCAACACTGACCGCTCGTGAATTAGCAGCCACGTACAACAACAACGGCTCTCTGTCAATGGGAGCCGCAAGAACCGCTGGCTCAGACAACTGTCTCTTCAAATCTTCAAAGGCAGTGTTAGCAGCGTCACTCCAGACGAAGGTGTCTGTTTTCTTCATCATTTGATATAGCGGTAAGGCCTTCTCCCCTAACCGGCTTAAAGCGGCAACACGACCCGCCAGGCGCTGAACATCATTGTACACGCCGGCTTAGCCAGAGAGGTAATCGCCGTGATTTTCTCCGGATTAGCTTCAATGCCTCTGTTTGATACCAGAAAACCCAAGAGCTTGCCCGTAGGTACACCAAAAACACACTTGGCCGGGTTAAGCGTCATCTTGTAAACCCGGAGATTGTCAAAGGTCTCTCTCAAGTCAGATATCAAGGTTTCCTTTTCTCTGGATTTCACCACGATGTCATCCACATAAGCATGAACATTACGCCCAATTTGATCATGCAAACAGTTTTGTACACATCGCTGATAAGTCGCCTGGGCACTCTTGAGTCCAAACGGCATAGATACATAACAGAAGGCCCCAAACGGAGTGATGAAAGCTGTCTTCTCCTGGTCCTTAACTACCATCTTGATCTGATGATAACCAGAGTAAGCATCCAAGAAGCTCAAACGTTCACAACCCGCCATAGCATCAATGATTTGATCAATACGGGGGAGAGCAAAGGGATCAGCCGGACAAGCCTTGTTTAAGTCCGTGTAATCCACACACATCCGCCAAGTGCCGTTCTTCTTGAGCACTAACACCGGGTTAGCCAACCACTATGGGTGAAAAACTTCAACAATAAATTCGGCCGCTAAGAGCCGGGCGACCTCTTCCCCAATAGCTTTCTGTCTCTCTTTGTTGAACCATCGGAGAAACTGCCTGACCGGCTTATACTTTCGATCAATATTGAGAGTGTGCTTAGCGAGTTCCCTCGGTACACCCGGCATGTCAGAAGGTTTCCATGCAAAGATGTCCCGGTTCTCACGGATGAACTCGATGAGCGCGCTTTCCTATTTAGGATCCAAATTGGCACTGATACTGAACTGCTTAGAGGCGTCTCCTGGGGTAAAGTCAACAAGCTTTGTCTCAACGGCCGATTTAAACTTCAACGTCGGGTCATGCTCAGTAGTTGGTTTTTTGAGGGAGGTCATATCCGCCGGGTCAACATTGTCTTGATAAAATTTAAGCTCCTCTGCGGCAAATGCAGTCTCAGCGTAAGCCGCGTCGCCTTCTTCACATTCCAAGGCCACCTTTCGACTCCCATGCACAGTGATGGTGCCCTTGTAACCCGGCATCTTGAGTTGTAAGTAAACGTAACACGGCCGTGCCATGAACTTAGCATAAGCCGGTCGCCCAAACAAAGTGTGATATGGACTCCTAATTTTGACCACTTCAAACGTCAATTTCTCAGCCCTGAAATCATACTCATCTCCAAAGGCCACCTCCAATTCAATCTTCCCAACTGGGTAAGCCGACTTTCCTGGAACCACCCCATGGAAAATAGTGTTGGATGTTCTCAGATTCTTCTCAGTCAATCCCATGCGCTGGAAAGTATCATAATAGAGGATATTGATGTTGCTACCTCCTTCCATGAGTACCTTAGTGAATTTATATCCACCAACCTGGGGTGCTACCACCAAGGCTAACGGACCCGGATTATCAACTCGTGGAGGGTGATCCTCTCTGCTCCATATGATGGGTTGCTCTGACCATCTCAAATAACAAGGAATTGCCGGCTCAACCGAATTTATGGCCCTCTTAAGAACCTTTTGGTCACGTTTGCATAAGCTAGTGGTAAACACACGGTATTGCCCACCACTCAACTATTTCGGATGGCTCTGATAACCCGACTGCTGCTGCTGTTGTCCTCCCTGGCTAGATTGCTGCTGATTATTTCCACCCGGCTGTCCCTGAAAACCGGAATTCGAACCACCGCCCGGGCCATGAAAGCCGCCAGCCCCTGAACCGCCGCCAGATCCATGACCACCATCAAAGGTATTGGAATTTTTAAACGCCTTCATGATCGCGCAATCTTTCCACAAGTGTGTAGCGGGGTGCTCCCGGGTGCCGTGTTTCGGGCAGGGCTCATTGAGTAGCTACTCAAGAGATGGGCCTAACCCACCGGATCGAGGCCACTTGCCCTTACGTCTCTGATTGTTACCCTGTGTATTAGCATTGGCTATAAGCTCCGGGTTGCCGTCCGCCATACGCTTATTGCCGCTTTGATTCACCGGGTTGTGCTGTTGACCCTTTCCATTGCCGTTCCTTTTTCCCTTCCTTGTCTTCTCATCATCAGACGCGGGATCCTTGGTACTATCAGAATTGGCATATTTGACTAAAGCCGCCATTAGCGTGCCCATATCCCTGCAGTCACACTTAAGGCTCCCCAGTTTCTGCCTCAGCGGCTCAAAGCTGTAATTTTTCTCCAACATGAGGACTACAGAGCCGGCATCCATCTTATCAGATGAATGAATTATCTCCTTGACCCGGCGTAGCCAATGGGTGGTGGATTCACCCTCCCCCTGCTTACAATTCGTCAAGTCCACGATTGACATAGATTGCTTACAGGTCTCCTTGAAGTTCTAGATAAAACGGGCTTTTAACTCCTCCCACGAACCAATGGAATTGGGCGGTAAACTTTTTAACCAAGACCGGGTCGTCCCATCTAACATCATGGTGAAATATTTAGCCATTGCCGCGTCATTGACTTCCAACAGCTCCATGGCCATCTCATAACTCTCAATCCAGGTTCCAGGCTGTAAGTCAATCGTGTAATTCGGCACCTTTCGAGGTCCCTTGAAGTCCTTGGGCAGGCACACGTTGCACAAAGCCGGTATCAAACAAGGAACACCATCGATTCTGGTGGCTACTCCCATCTCAATAGAAGTCGTTGGATACTCTGGAATATTCTGATGTGCCGCCTGTTGAGCCGCCAGCTGAGCCGCCAGCTCGTTCTCCTCACGTACTCAGTCCTGCACCGGGTTATAGCCACCATGTTGGTCACGGTGTTGGGCGTTGCTTGACAAAGCTTCAGATTCCATGTGCCTGCTGTAACTCGGACTCCGGTTCTGACAAGGCGGTGCTAACCAAGGCGGAGGAGTTGAATGAATCCTATCCCGGCTATAAGAATAGGTCTCTTGTTGAGCCAGGGCCGTTTGGACAAGTTCCCTGATTCTTCGGGTCTCCGCCGATGTTGGATCATCACCGTCCACTGGGAGAGCCACCAGACGCGCTGATGTTGCGCTTAAGTTCTCCATGGGGTTGGAAAAGTGACCTGGCGGTATCGGCACATAACGTGGCGGCGCCATGTTTCCATGAGGGGGTACCATCTCCCGAGGCTGAGCCGGTCCCCCCGTTTCGGCTGTCATAAACTGATTTGCATCGGGCGGGTTACTTGGGCCGACTCCGGGTGTAGCAAACAGAACCCGAGGGTCATAATTCAGAGGCAAACAGGACTGAGTTTTCTGGTGCCTTCTCCTCATAACCTCATTGGATGCGTTTAAGCTCATCGTGAGCTGGTAAGCTTCTGACTGCAATCGATGTGCCCGGGTGTCGAGAGCCGCCCGCTCTATAGCTGGTCTAGTATCCTTAGCTGCCAAGGCCTCCTTGGTCTGAGCTATCTCCTCACGCACCCGTGCCACCTCCGCGTCATGCTCATCTTTATTCGCATGGATAACCGTGGCGGATAACAGGGTTGTAAGTTTATCCATGAGATCTATCAGCACTTGAGCCGGCGGGCTCACACGGCCTCCTGCCCCGGCCGCTCCTATCCCGGACGTAACTGCAGCAGCGGCCATAGAGTTTTGGCCGAGTTGAGTCCCAGCCATGAAGACTCCTGCCCAATTCGGCGACTCACAGGGGTCCGGAATACTGAAGCCATCGGAACAGCCCCCGAGCACGCCATCTTGTACCTGATACAGCGAGTCTGTAGAACCGGCGGACGAATCACCGTCAGAGTGGACGGCCGTCTCACCACCATCTTCAGGACTTTCAGAAAGCTCTTCTCCGTGGACGCAGCCCACAAAGACACGCTTCATGCCGGGTTGAGCTCGGGCGGGTTTCGCACGCTGAGCCGTCTCGACGAGGTCGGTGCAGTTGTCTGGCTCAGGCCCCGGCTCGCCAATCCGGCCGATGAAGACGTGGATCCCTCCGAAGGGGACCCGGTACCCGTACTCAATTGAGCCGGCGTCGGGGCCCCAGCCTTCGTTGTTGATGTAGATCTTGCCGCAACGACTCTTGGTCATCCGGCCCACTACGTATCCCTTGAGGCCTTCGAAGTTGCCCTTCAAGAACTCAAATCCACTGTGCGCTGGCCCCACGGTGGGCGCCAACTGTCGTGGAATTGTCACGTCAGATGTCCTCGTGAAAGGACTTAGTTGTGGAGCCATTGCAACTAGGAAGCTTGAAGGGGTTAATCGGGACAAAGGACACGAGAGGGTTTATACTAGTTCGGCCCCTTACAGTGAAGGTAAGGCCTACGTCTAGTTGGGTTGGTATTGATGTTTCGATGACCAGGGAGCGAGATACGCTATGCCCGGTTCTCGATGAGTTGTTTCTTGCCCTAAGCCACCAGCAGGTTGTCCCCTTATATACACGGGTTGACGCCATGTGGCCTACAGAGTCCCGGCCGGCTTATAACAGTGTCTGGCTCGGTGACTAGTTAAAACTACCTTATGATACAAGTCATGCCATTACGACGGTTTACTACAACGGGCCTTAAGTCGCCTGTGGGCTTAAGCCCCCTATTGAACCGCCGTCTTCATGCTTGGTCTTGGGCTTGAGTCTTCTTTGCGTAACCCGGCCCCTCCTGGGCGGCTTACACAAATAGTTATATCCCCAACAAATAGTGCTATATCCATGGCTCACGCTCATGTATTGCGTGAAGGTTGAGAAAGTTTGAGATTATTTAAGTACAAAACAATTGCTTGGCTTGTCATCGGGGGTGTAGAATTTGGGGAAAAATTTGTGTGACGAAAATGAAGGATAGCCTAACTATATGATTTTGTAGGGATGAACTTTCTTTAGCCATGTTATTTTGAGAAGACATGATTGGTTTGATTAGTGTGCTTGAAGTATTACTATTTTTATGTCAATATGAACTTTTATTTTGAATCATTTGGATCTGAACATTCATGCCACAATAAAGAAAATTACATTAAGAATTATGCTAGGTAGCATTCCACATCAAAAAATCTGTTTTTATCATTTACCTACTCGAGGATGAGCAGGAATTAAGCTTGGGGATGCTTGATACGTCTCCAACGTATCTAAATTTTTTTATTGTTCCATGCTATTATATTACCCTTTTGGATGTTTCTGGGCTTTATTTGACACATTTATATCATTTTTGGGACTAACCTACTAACCGGAGGCCCAGCCCATATTGTTGTTTTTTGCCTATTTCAGTACTTCAAAGAAAAGGAATATCAAACGGAGTCCAAACGGAATGAAACCTTCGGGAGCGTGATTTTTGGAACGAACGTGATCCAGAGGACTTGGAGTGCAAGCCAAGAAGCAGCTGAGGCGGCCACGAGGGTGTAGGGCGCGCCCACCCCTACAGGGCACACCCCCCTATCTCGTGGGCCCCTCAAGCGGCCACCGACCTACTTCTTCCTCCTATGTATACCCACGTACCCCGAAAACATCTAGGGAGCCAGCGAAAAACTATTTCCATCGCCATAACCTTCTGTATCCGCGAGATCCCGTCTTGGAGCCTTCGCCGGCGCTCCGCCGGAGGGGGAATCGACCATGGAGGGCTTCTACATCAACACCATAGCCCTTCGATGAGTTGTGAGTAGTTTACCACAGACCTTCGGGTCCATAGTTATTAGCTAGATGGCTTCTTCTCTCTTTTTGGATCTCAATGCCATGTTCTCCACGATCTTCTTGGAGATCTATTTGATGTAACTCTTTTTGCGGTGTGTTTGTCGAGATCCGATGAATTGTGGGTTTATGATCAAGTTTATCTATGAGAAATATTTGCATCTCCTCTGAATTCTTTTATGTATGATTGAGTTATCTTTGCAAGTCTCTTCGAATTATCAGTTTGGTTTGGCCTACTAGATTGATCTTTCTTGCAATGGGAGAAGTGCTTAGCTTTGGGTTCAATCTTGAGGTGTCCTTATGACAATAGGGGTTGCAAGGCACGTATTGTATTGTTGCCATCGAGGATAAAAACATGGGGTTTATATCATATTGCATGAGTTTATCCCTTACATCATGTCATCTTTCTTAATGTGTTACTCTGTTCTTATGAACTTAATACTCTAGATGCATGCTGGATAGCGGTCGATGTGTGGAGTAATAGTAGTAGATGCAGGCAGGAGTCGGTCTACTTGTCGCGGACGTGATGCCTATATACATGATCATGCCTAGATAATCTCTTAATTATTTGCTTTTCTATCAATTACTCGACAGTAATTTGTTCACCCACCGTAATACTTATGCTATCTTGAGAGAAGCCACTAGTGAAACCTATGGCCCCGGGGTCTATCTTTTATCATATAAGTTTTCAATCTACTTTTATTTGCATCTTTACTTTTCCAATCTATATCATAAAATACCAAAAAAATATTTTTCTTATCATACTATCTCTATCAGATCTCACTTTCACCAAGTGGTCGTGAAGGGATTGACAACCCCTTTATTGCGTTGGTTGCGAGTTGTTTGTTTGTTTGTGTAGGTGTGTGGGACTTTTGAGGAGCCTCCTACTGGATTGATACCTTGGTTCTCAAAATTTGAGGGAAATACTTACGCTACTATTGTTGCATCACCCTTTCCTCTTCAAGGAAAACCAACGCAAGCTCAAGACGTAGCAGTAGTCGAATGTCTTGCACGGTTGTAGGCGTAATCGGCGATGGGTAGACACTCCTCCCACTCCTTGATGTTCCTCTTGATCAACACGCAAAGTAGAGTGGAGAGCGTACGGTTCGTCACCTCCGTTTGGCCGTCGGTTTGAGGATGGTATGCGGATGAGAACAAGAGCTTGATTCCAAGCTTGGCGCATAGCGTCTTCCAAAAGTAACTCAAGAACTTGACGTCGCGGTCGGAGACGATTGTCTTTGGTACTCCATGGAGTCGCAAGATTTCCCTACAAAAGAGATTCGCACGTGAAGCATTGTCTATCTTGTTGCAAGGAATGAAATGTGCCATCTTAGAAAATCGGTCCACAACAACAAACACGGAATCTTTCCATTTTGAGTTTTAGGCAAACCTAGTACAAAATCCATGCTAATGTCTTCCCAAGGTTGATAAGGAATAGGAAGAGGCATGTAAAGACCATGGGATTGAGCTTTAGAGCGTCGATTGGTGAAGCGTCGATTGGTGAAGCGTGAGACGTCGTGGAACATCTTGGGCCAAAAGTAGTTCTTGGAGAGCATGGCAAATGTCTTGTCGCGACCAAAGTGTCCCATGAGTCCACCTCCATGAGCCTCTTGCAAAAGGAGCAAACGAAGAGAAGACTCGGGAATGCAAAGTTTGTTAGCTCTCATAAGATAATCATTCTTGATGTAATATTGCTCCCAAGATGTATGCGTCAAACACTTAGCATAAGGAATAACAAAAGATGGGTCATTAGCATACAAGTCCTTGATGTGCTCAAAACCAATAACATTCAACTCAAGTTTAGTGACAAGCGTGCATATGCGTGAAAGTGCATCCGCAACTACATTTTCCTTACCCTTAATGTACTTGATCACATAGGGGAAAGATTCAATAAATTCACTCCATTTGGCATGACGCTTGTTCAACTTAGTTTGACCTTTTAAGTACTTAAGGGTTTCATGATCGGTATGGATGGCAAACTCATGAGGTCTAAGATAATGTTCCCAAACATGTAGCACACACACTAAAGCATACAATTCTTTGTCATAGATGGGATAGTTAAGTTGAGCACCGGAGAGTTTTTCACTAAAATATGCAATGGCTCGTTTTTCTTGCATCAAAACTCCACCGATTCCGGTACCACTAGCATCACAATGAACCTCAAAAGTT
This sequence comes from Triticum dicoccoides, assembly GCF_002162155.2. Taxonomy (NCBI): domain Eukaryota; kingdom Viridiplantae; phylum Streptophyta; class Magnoliopsida; order Poales; family Poaceae; genus Triticum; species Triticum dicoccoides. The sequence continues at coordinate 316,127,495 of NC_041393.1, forward strand.
TTGTCAAAATTGGGCAAGGCAAGAATCGGAGCTTGAGTAAGCAAAGATTTGAGCTCATCAAAAGCGGTGGATTGTAAAGACCCCCAAACAAAAGGAGCATTCTTCTTACTCAAGGCATGCAAAGGAGCGGCAATAGTGCTAAAATCTTTCACAAAGCAAAGATAAAAACCTGCAAGACCAAGAAAGCTATGCACTTGTTCCAAATTGGTGGGTTGGGGCCAAGTTTTAATTGCTTCAATTTTAGATTCATCAACATGGACACCCTTGGAAGAGACGACAAAACCCAAGAAAACAAGTTTGTCAACACCAAACGTGCTCTTTTTCATGTTGGCATAAAGACGTTCCTTGCGAAGCGTTTGCAAAACAGCCCTAACATGCTTTAGATGCTCTTTCATGGATTTGCTAAAAACAAGAATGTCATCAAAGTAAACCACAACAAAGACTACAATATAAGGTCGAAGCACAAAATGCATAAGACACATGAAAGTTCGGGGAGCTTCCGACAAACCCATAGGCATAACCAACCACTCATACAAGCCAAATTTGGTTTTGAAAGCAGTTTTCCATTCATCACCCTCTTGTATGCGGATTTGATAATAGCCACTTTTAATATCAATTTTTGAGAAAAAAGCAGCACCGCTAAGTTCATCAAGCATATCTTCTAAGCGAGGAATGGGATGCCTATAACAAACGGTAATAGCATTGATGGGTCTACAATCGGAACACATGCAATAACTTCCATCTTGCTTAGGCACAAGTATTACGGGAACGACACAAGGACTTAGGCTTTCACGTACATGACTGTTTGTCGATTAGTTGTTGTACTTGCCTTTGGATCTCCTTAGTTTCTTTGGGGTTGATGCGGTATGGAGCTTTGTTTGGAAGGGGCGCTTCGGGGATGAGGTCAATTCGATGCTCAATGCCTCATAGAGGAGGTAGACCCGGAGGTAGCTCATCGGGGAAAACATCTTGGAATTCCTACAAAAGAGATTGAAACACTAAAGGTAGCTCGTGAGAGGTGTTAGTTTTTGGGTATCCATCCTTGCACACAAGGACAAAGTGCATAACACTCGATGGGTTCTCACACACTTCTCTCATCTCACTTTTTGTGGCAAATATAGGACGAGGTTTTTCTCTCTAGGCGAAGAGGCGCTCAAGTTTGGCTTGTGGCTCTCACTCACTTTTTGGTGGATCACTTTCTCACTCTTCTCTCCACGATGGGTGGCTTGCTTGTCGGCTATCACTTGACTAGGCGACATAGGTCGTAGCACATACTCCTTCCCTTTCATCTTGAAGCTATAGGGATTGGTACGCCCGTTGTGGATGACACCACGGTCGAATTGCCATGGTTGACCGAGAAGGAGGTGGCAAACGAAAATTGGGACGACATCACACTCCAAAGTGTCGTCATATGCACCAATTTTGAAGGAGACTTGGACCGTATGCTCAACTCGTATAGTGCCGGAGTCGCTTAGCCATTGAACTTTGTATGGGTGCGGGTGCTTCATCTTGACCAATTGAAGCTTGGAGCATAGTTCTTCGCTCGCCAAGTTGTGGCAACTACCTCCATCGATGATGACCTTGACGAACCTTCCATTGATGTCGGCCTTTGTGTGGAAGATGTGGCATCGTTGGTCTTCTTCTTGTTGATGTTGAAGAGTCAAAACTTTGGAGACAACGAGAGCAGGGCTCGAATCCTCATCACAAAAGACTTGATCATCTTCATCCTCGTTCACGCGCTGGTGCATGTCCACTTTCTCAAGGGCTTCCATCTCCTCGTCACTCATGGAGTCATAGGTTCCATCATCGTTGAGGATCATGGTGCGCTTGTTTGTGCATTCATAGGACTTGTGGCCTCGGCCGCCGCAAGTGAAACACTTGAAGGAGCTTGTCTTGACGGTCTCATCGGTCGGAGTAGATGATGAAGCACGCGGCTTGAAGTTGCTTGTAGTAGGAGGAAGACGACTCGAGCTAGTCGAAGTTCTCTTGTAACTTGACTTGTCATCATTGCTTGGAGAAGGCTTGGTTGAGGTACAAGTTGGAGGAGTCGTTGAAACTTGGTTGTTGGAGAAGCCGTAGGTCTTGGACGAGTACTTGGCGTACTTGAAATCATCTTCCACTTGACGTTCCGCCTTTGTAGCTTGATGCACGAGCTCAATGAGGTTGGAGTAGGGTTGGAAGTCAGCAATCTTCTTGATGGGATGATTGAGTCCATTCTGGAAACGTGCCATTGTTTGCTCATCATCTTCCATGACATTGGCTCGAATCATGGCTATCTCCATTTCCTTGTAGTATTCTTCAACACTCTTTGTTCCTTGCTTGAGGAGTTGTAGCTTCTTGAAGAGATCGCGGTTGTAGTAGGTTAGCACAAAACGTGCTCGCATGACTTCCTTCATTTGAGCCCAAGTGGTGATTGGTGGTTCACCTCTTGCTTCTCGGCGCTCAAGGACTTGTTCCCACCATATGAGCACGTAGTCTTGGAACTCAAGTGATGCCATAGCGATCTTCTTCTCTTCCTCATAGTTGTGCAAACGAAAGATTTTGTCGACCTTCAATGCCCATGATAGGTACTCTTCAGGATCATTGCTTCCATTGAACTTGGGCATTGTGAATTTGAGCTTGCCATAGCGTTGCTCTTCATTGTGTTGTTGGCGATGGTGATGATGACACCCTTGACGTGGAGGGTAATCATCCTCATGTTGCTCTTGGCGTGGAGGAAGTCCATGATCAACTTGCTCTTGTTGAACTTGAGGTTGTGGAGGAGCTTGTCGAGCTTGTGGAGGAGCTTGAGGAACTTGACGTTGCACACGCGGTTGGTAGTTCCTCTCTTGGATTTCTTCTCGGAGGGCTTCCTCTTGATTGCGCCGTTCACGATTGCGGTTTGCGATGGCTCGACTTGATTCTTGAAGGGCACGTTGCGCCTCAAGAGCTTGTGCTTCACGTTGTTGTTGTTGAAGACGTTGAGCCTCAACGTCTTGTTCCTCTTGGTGTAGATGCGCTCGTCTTCCTCTTGGTGTTGTTGTCATTGTCGTTCTTGAGCTTGAGCGAAAGCGACTTGGTGTGGTTGAGGACGAGGTACTTGCTCATCGACTTGCTCTTGTGAATGCTTGTCGTGTAGCGGATTGCGACATGCATGACGATCTTGACGTGCGGCTCGTCGAAGAGTGTTCGATGACGGTGTACTTGAGCCGGAGAAGGAGTCGTCGGAGTGTCGACTTGAGCGGCTCCGTCTTGAGTATGAAGAAGTTAAAGGAGGACGGTTCACCAACAAGGCGCGGATCTCGTCCATTCTTGCATCATTCTCTTGCTTGTGAGCGTCGAGCTTGTTGTCGAAGTAGTCCTTGGTACGTTGCTCGGAGAGTCGCAAGTCAGTGGCGAGGTTGTCGATGCGGTCGGTCATAGCTTGTTGCTCTTGATGCAACGCTCGTTATGCACCAAAGAGGTGGCTCTTGGTGACGTATGATGACACGTCGTCGTCTTGCTCGATGAAGAGTGGGTTGGTAGAAGTACTTGGCCTATCCATCATTCCAAGCAAAATGTGAGTGGTAGAAAGAGAAAAACTTATACCAATGTACCTTGACCGATGTTGACGATGAATCAAGTTCACTCAAATGCGGACAATGAAATAGCGCTATTGGTACCAATTCTTGTCGGTTCTCACACCTACACAAGTAAAAAGCTTATGGTGGAGCTTGGTTAGGATGGTGGCACAAAATTTGATGCAATTGTAAGTGAGCTTCAATAATGTTGGAAAAGATTCACAATTTTGGAAATGCAACAAGTAGACCAAGCAAGTAGTGATACACGGAAACACACACGCAAATAGATAAGTGGGATTGTGCAAACCAAAAGTGAGCCAAAATGTGGAATCCACGAAAATGCTCTTGTTGCACAATACACGAGATACGCTAGCACGATTGCACAATAGGCGGATATGGAACTTGTGCACAACCTACTAGGCAAAAATGCAATGACCTCTATCCCAAGTATGCTATATGTATGGTATTTCGGTGCTATGATCCAAGATGACCGAGTATGACAATTTTAATGTAGTATAGTGCTATGGTTCTTGCTTGTAAGCTCTTTGCTATCTTTCCTCTTTGCTTAAAAGCTTGGGTGGCTCTTTCACTTTTGAGCTCTTTTCTCATGCAAAATTTCATGAACCAAGATAGCAATTGTGTATGCGATGACAACTTTATGACACACAAGTTGATGGCAAGATATGCACCACTATGGTATGGTATGTATGCTATGGAGTGGATTTGTGGATGGAAAAGTGTGGTGAGGGTGGGGAAAGCTAGATCCACACGTGGCAACACAAATCCATGGACCAAATCCAACAAAATTTCAACTCACCAACAGATCACAAAAAAAATAAAAAAATTGGGGCTATTTTTGGTGGGGATTTTCGGATTTAGGAAGAAAACAACAAAATCAAGATAGAAAACACGGGGTAGGGCTCCAAAAACGTGATCAACGTGGCTCATGATACCAAGATGATGTAGGGCGGAACCCTAGGGGCCGATCTTTCACGTTTGGAGAGGATCCTATGGGGAACACGAAGAACGCGCGGAAGAACACGAGGGAAGTCACGACGGGAAAACAAGAAAAACACTCACCCGACACGAAATTGGTCACACAAGTGCTAGATCATCGAGGCACAAAGTAACACGAGATCCAAAGTCAACAAGGGACGATACAAGAGTAACCGTTCTTCTCCATGAGGAGGTCTTGATTGTCTTCTCCGGATGGAGGCCTTGAATCCGGGTGGATCTTCTCCGAAGAGGTGCGTGTCGGTGTCAAAACCGGCGGATCTCGGGTAGGGGGTCTCGATCTGTGCGTATTAGGCTGATGGTAACAGGAAGCAAGGGACACAATTTTTACCAAGGTTCGGGCCCTCTCGATGGAGGTAAAACCCTACTTCCTGCTTGATTAATATTGAAGGTATGTGGAATACAAGAGTAGATCTACCACGAGATCGTAGAGGCTAAACCCTATGAGATAGCCTATGATGGTATGATTGTAATTGTGATCGGCCTTCTAAGGACCATGCTTTCCGGTTTATATGGACACCGAAGAGCTAGGGTTTACATGGAGTCGGTTACAAGGAAGGAAACATAATATCTGGATCGCCAAGCTTGTCTTCCACGCAAAGGAGAGTCCCATCCGGACACGAGCCGAAGTCTTGAGTCTTGTATCTTGACGCTTCTATAGTCCCGACGATGAATATAGTCCGGCTGTCTGGATACCCCCTTATCTAGGACTCCCTCAGTAGCCCCTGAACCAGGCTTCAATGACGATGAGTTCGGCGCGCGGTCTTGTCTTCGGCATTGCAAGGCGGGTTCCTCCTCTGAATACTCCAAGGTTACCATTGAACACGTAGACCGTGTCTGGATCTGCAAAATGATCTTCACATACCACCGTAGAGAGAATGATACTCCAGCTAATGACTTTTAGAGGACGTGACAGGCCATTAGGGCCAGTTCATTATTCGAACCGTTTTCCCCACAACCAGCTATAGCGTATACTGCGAGGCGGTTTCCTGAGCATGTCTTCTCGAAGCGAAGATCGTGTCCCCTTATCATGGGATTCTCATCAATACGGGTATGGGTAATCCAACCGTACCGCTAATCGCGGCGAGCGGGAGACGAGTGGGTCCACCAGGCAAGTGGGGAGGCGCAAAAAGCTCTTACCCTCTCTTATAAAGAGATAGGGCATCTTCCTCTTTTACCCACGCCTTCTCCTTCCGCTAACTCACTTCCCTTTGCTCGAGCCCTAACGCCCGAGTGCCTTTCTTTTCCATCGAAGAGAGGGTTTCCAAAGATGTCCGGATCCGGAGCAGGAGGCAAATGTATGGCCTCTACCATCCGGGAGAAGGATATCAAGAAGCTCCGGGAAGCCGGGTATCTGGCCAAGGAGATTGGCCACCGTCTCCCACCGGCGGGACATGTTGTCCCTACTCCAGAGCCCCACAAGAGAGTCGTGTTCCTTCCCCATTTTGTCCGCGGGCTCGGGTTTCCCCTCCACCCATTCGTACGTGGAGTCATGTATTACTATGGGGTTGATTTTCATGATCTTTCCCCCAACTCTTTTATCAATATCTCGACGTTCATCGTCGCATGCGAGGCCTTCCTCCGGTTTCCGCCTCACTTCGGCCTGTGGTTGAAGATTTTCAATGTGAAGCCCAAGGTGGTGAGTGGCGAACACGCCGAGTGCGGCGGCGCCATGGTGAGCAAGATGCCTAAGGTTGTTTGGCCGAAGGGCACTTTTAACAACTCCGTCAAGGAATGGCAGCAGTAGTGGTTTTATATCACCGAACCACGCGGCGAAGAATGGGCAGTAGCTCCTGAGTTTAGATCCGGAGCTCCGCTGCGGCTTACATCCTGGCCCAAGAAGGGCCCGAACTGGTGCTCGTCCGATGAGCTATCACTGCTCCTGACGCGTGTTTGGAATATGGTCGACAAGGACGTCAAGCTTGTTGACGTGGTCCAGGTGATGCTAGTTCGCCTGGTTCTCCCTTGCCAGCGTTGAGCCTGTACTTTATGGGAATTCGACCCATCCGAGCACCAAACCCTCCGAGAGCTCCATGATTCCTCCCACGAGGATATCTGGAAGGTGCTCTTTAAGTCCAGCAAATCATGGCCGGACTCTTCTGAGGACCAGGGGTATCAATTATCCCATTCTGCAAGCCCGGTAAGTTATAGCCACGCCCCGTCGTCCAGGCTTCAGCCGGCATATCATGAGTGGGGGCGTTTTAATCGTGCTTCATTGTGATTTTAGGGATGGATAAAAAGAGTGGAGCGAATACAATGTCCGGCCCCACTGCCGGAGGAACCGACCAGACCTCTTCTGACGAAGATGCTGGTCCCTGCACCTTACAAGGCGCCCAAGAAGGAGGCCCCCAAGCAGGTCAAGAAGACCTGGAGTGGTCTCCATTGTCGCGAGGCTCCGGACACCCGGTCCGAAGGCTCTAGCGACGCTCCTTCTTCCAAAAACGAAGAGGAGGAGGCAGAGGAAGACGAGCCTCGCTTTGCCGGCGGGAAGAAGTGTGCAACTTCCCCGTCCCTGGAGGTCGAGTCGCCCAAGAGAAGGCGAGGTTCCCCTCCAGAGGCATCCACCCCGGCTGCCGATAACAGCCCGGAGTGGGATCCCAAGGCCCAGCCCCTGGGAAAATCATAAGTAACCAAAATCCGAATACGCCTATGTATCCAGGGTTGTCCGGGTATTGTAGTTTTAACTGTCGCCACATCTCACACAGCCCGGCAAGGTCTCCTGCCGGACAATCCTCATCGGAGGGTTCGTTGAGGTCGAATGCTGTGGCGAGTGAGACGCCTCCAGGGATTGCTTTTCCGAAGTTCGAGCGCGATACCGAGGTGTCGTCTCAAAGAGACTCGAGGCCGGATAAGGCTCTGGAGGCCCCTAAGGCTCCAGGATCGGGCCAGCGGCCATCCTCCATGGAGGGAGGTTTGCCTATCCCGCCGTACACCTCAGTATACGCTGAGCTGTCGGGCGGTCTGTTGACAGCGTTAAGGAATGCGTCCGTCGTTGATGAACATCGGACCCTTAAGGGTGTGGTGGTTGGAAAGATTCAGGCTGCCGAAAGCGGGCTGAATGAGTCCTATCTTGGCCTTATAAAGGCCTTTGAGGTATGGTTTCTAAGGAACCTTTAAAGAATTAGTATGATATGAGGAGTAGCCCCTGATACACTGTCAGAAAAAAAGAAAGCCGGGCAGGGGATCAAATCCTCAGTTGTAATGAGCACTTTTAATGTCGTATACCCATGTTTTTGAAAACAGGCGTCTGTGGAGAGGACGGCCACCCATGATGCGGAAGTGTCCGAGCTGAAAGAGAGCCTGAGACGGGTCGAAGAAGAACTTGGCCGTGCGAAGAAGCAATTGGAGGAGAGGCAAGGTATGTTTGAACATTGTCTTGCATTGGGCACAAATTAATAAGTGTGCCTATTTGAAAAGTATGTATGTTATGCGCCCTAGGAGCGAGTGCCAAATATGAGGCGCTGAAGAAAGCGGCGGCTGATGCCCAAGAGAAGGCTGCCGTCGAACAGGCTCTGCGTGAAAAACACGAGGCCAGGGTCGTCATAGCTGAGCGGGAGCTTCAGGATGTTGTGATGAAAAGCGAGAGCTTGGAGCAGAGTTTAGTAGGGAAAGAATCCAAACTCGCCCAAGCTCTCCAAGCCGCGGAAGATGCTCGGGAAGAAGCCCGAGGTGCTGTATGGGACATTCAGGAGGCCCGGAAAGTTGCGGCTGGTAAGGCCTGTTGTATCTATGGCCATTATGATGTTATAATATGGAGAACTCTAAGCGGCAAGCTGAAATCTTGATTTTGCAGGGGCGTTTGCGGATCTGCCTCATAGCATATCAGATGCGGCCCAATTTTACCGGTCCGAGGAGAGGGAGTCTGCGGGGAGGAATTTCTAGTCGCAGTATCTAGCGCCGAACTATCCGGTGCCTTTTATCGATCAGCTGAAGCAGCTGGTCAAACTGCACCAGGCGGCCGAACTAGCCATGAAGGACTTGGTCATCCGGCTGTGGCCTGCAGAGCCAATTCCCAGCAGTTTCTTCGGACTCATCAAGCGGATTGTGGGCGCCTGTCCTCGGCTTTATATTATCAAGCGATTAGTCTGTATAGAAGGTGCACGAATGGCGCTTGCCCATGCAAAAGTGCATTGGGGAAGCTTGATGCAGAAAAGCTGATAACTGAGGGGCCACCAGAGGGTAAGGAGCATCGCAAGCCCAAACTGTATTATGAAGGTGTAATGAAGGGTGCCCGCCTGGCGGCGGACAAGTGCACCAAAGACATTATATTTCCCTGAGGGCATTGTTGCCATTGTTTGTAATATGGGATAATGGCACTTCTATTATATGTTGCCTATCTGGTTTGAACATGTGTTCTTCCTTTGTGGCTGTTTATTGTATATGAATTCTGAGAGTTGGCCAGTCGTCGGCTTCAGCCCCCACGAGAGAAGTACGGGGGTGTTCGGGGTATTTCTGAACACTCTTTATCCCATTGTTGGGTCCTTATAAGGAGGCGTTTCTCACCACGAACCAGGCAATCAGACTATAGGGCTTTATTACTCTCACTTAGCCATAGGATTTTGAGTATGGTCGGCGCAACCCCTAGTGTCCGGAAGGCTGGACTAGGGGCTCTACTGGCGCCTGATCGGTAGACCGATCCGTCGCAATCTGCATTTTATAGTGGCGTTATGCGGAATAAATCTTTAAGGATTTTGCAACCTCTCGAACAGCTGACCAGCTCTCGCCGCATCATGACGGTCAGTTTTTGGCTTTCTCTACTGAGGTGCTCGTCCGGCAGATCCGGGACACAATCGCAGTAGTTCTCCCAGTGCTACCTTAGTCGACGGAACAGAACATAAGGTACCAAAACATGGGAGCCGGGCAAACCCAACCAATGACACAAGACATGATTCGGAGTTGATGCATATAGTGCTATAAGTTCGGGGTGTCGAGCGACCGAGAAGGTGGTCGGACTTTATTGCCGTACTATGTAGCCCCTGGCATAACCGGGCGTAACACGAACCGTGGCTGCCACTTTTGTGGCAAAGAGGCGTCGATGATAAACGACGCCCGGTGCATGTTTAGTTAAGTCTACGCATTGCAGTAATATGATATGTCCATGCATATGAATGCGATTTATGGTTATGAAAAAAAGATGGTTTTCTGGCGGAACCTGTGGTGGCCGGACTGGAGGGGGCTGTGAATGGGGCGAAAGTGAATCCGAACTGCCGTCTACCTGCATGGTCTTGTCCTTGTGTGTCCGGGCTGACTTCACGCCGCCAAACCTGTTCTGCATAAAAGTTAGTTTGTGAAGGTAAGTGAGCGGAGGGCGGCGAACGTCCTCATGTGGTTGGTCCCAAGGTTCCTGATCGGATCCTGGTGACCCCGGCCGCTATTCGAGAAGCAGCCGGACTCCTCAGTTGGTGTCCAGATAGTTGGCTGCCATATCAAAATATTGACAGGCATGCACGACTTGCTGCTCTGGTAGCTGTATGATCTCCGCTTCTGAGGGTGGGGTTTGGCTCTGCACGCAGGCATGAGTGTATTACCGGTGCTGGCCTGATGATTTGCCATGTGGAATCTAGCCAACGTGGTTCATCTTATTAGTATATGGTGTGATACCGTATAGGGGGAATGCGCCAATGGCGCGACCTTATTTGGTTATCTCAAAACAACCGTTAGGGCGGCGGGCCAATAATCCTGGCCTTTGTGCCTGACACCTTGTAGAAGGTGTTTATTTGTACGCCCGCTTGGGCTTTTATTGTTTTAGGAGCCCCTGGACTATTAGGTCTGGGGGTATGCAATTGAATTGCTTTGGTTTTGTATGGTAGGGGGCGATCGACCGTACTGTTGTGCTGGGGGGGGGGGGCTTTTGACTAAGCGCCTCCCCTCAATGTTTCCGGCACACGCCCGGTTGCTTTACTTTGGAGATCCGGCATTCTCTATTAGTATGTTTTGCCGTTCTTTTGGGAGTACCGTGAATTGCGCACGGTTGATCGAGTTCGTGGCTTGGGCCGAATAAGCTTGAGCTGTTTCTTGTCTGTTGACCGGACTGGGATTTGCTAAACTTGATACCGGCTTCCCTGTTTTGCCGTTTATGACCGTTGCGCCGGGGCTTGAGGCTGCTTCTTCGTGTATCCTTCTTGCTGGTTTGGCCCGTAGTGGTGTGCGGACGTCGGGTTGTGTGCCTTTGATTTTCCTGCTTAGGTTGAGGTAGCCAGTTGTGCCGCGTGTGCCCTTTGTTAGGGCGGTCGAGTCCGTACTTCTCGATGGCCAGGATCTTGGCCACCGTTCTATTAGCAAATCATGTTCGGCCTTAAGCTCCTCTTGCTTCCTTTGCAGACTCTTTGCGGTGGCTATGAGTTGTCGCCTAAAGCGAACTTGTTCCACTGGGTCTTCAGGCACGCCGATTTCGTCATTGTTGAGGCTTACCTCGTCTTCGGAGGGGGGGTGTATAGTTGTTCCTCTCCAAGTATCCCATCGTGGCCTGTACGGCCTGCTTGATGGTCGGCTGATCAGGACTGTATTCCTCTTCGACACTACCCGGATCATCTCCGGGACCGGTATTGATGTGGCGGGGCTTGGAGTGGCATCAGAGACGCCCATGTTTTGCTTTTCCTCCCGAGGGGTTGTCCTCCACTGCCTCGTCGCCGTTGGTTTCTTTCGGAGTGTCCACCATGTATATATCGTTTGAAGAGGTGGCTGTCCACCGCCCCGTGAGCGGTGGCTCCTATATGTCTCCTGCATCGTCGTCCATACCGTCGATGTCTTCGAAGTCAAAGCCGAGCACGTCGGTTAAATCATCAATCGTGACGACAAAGTGGGTGGTGGGTGGGGAGCGAATTCCTTCATCGCCTGCTTCCCACTCCAGCCGGACATAGTTCGGCCCAAAGTCTCCTGACAAAGAAAGAGACTTCAATGAGTTCAGCATGTCGCCAAAGGGTGAGTGCTGAAAGATGTCCGCAGCGGTAAACTCCATTACCGGAGCCCAACCTGGCTCGGCTGGCTCGAGAGTGAGCGGACCAGGACCAACAGCCGGATATGAGTCCGGGGGTCCGGGATTACAGGCCTCCACAGCGGTGGGACCCGTGTTCGGCTCTACCACCAATAAGTGTGCGGCCTGCGGAGCGGGGTCCAGCCCTCCGTCCATAGGCAACGCGACCTGCCCTGGATTTAGATCCAAGGCTGCTTCGGGGATGATGTCCCGGGCGCTGTCCGACAGTAGGTCTAGGCCGTGCTCGTCGTGGCTGTCTGGCGCTCCTGGCGCAGGCTCAAATCCGTCGAAGATCAAGTCTCCGTGGATATCCGTCGTGTAGTTCAAGTTTCCGAACCTGATCTGGTGGCCAGGGGCGAAGCTGTCGATCTGCTCCAACTAGCCAAGCGAATTGGCCCGCAGTGCGAAGCCGCCGAACACAAAGATCTGTTCGGGGAGAAAAGTCTCGCCCTGGACCGTGTTGTTGACGATTGAAGACGCCATTGAGCCTCGAAGCGATGACACAGAGGAACTCTCAATGAAACCACCAATGTCGGTGTCAAAACCGGCGGATCTCGGGTAGGGGGTCCCGATCTGTGCGTCTTAGGCTGACGGTAACAGGAAGCAAGGGACACAATGTTTACCCAGGTTCGGGCCCTCTCGATGGAGGTAAAACCCTACTCCCTGCTTGATTAATATTGAAGGTATGTGGAATACAAGAGTAGATCTACCACGAGATCGTAGAGGCTAAACCCTATGAGCTATCCTATGATGGTATGATTGTAATTGTGATCGGCCTTCTAAGGACCATGCTCCCCAGTTTATATAGACACTGGAGAGCTAGGGTTTACATGGAGTCAGTTACAAGGAAGGAAACATAATATCCAGATCGCCAAGCTTGTCTTCCACGCAAAGGAGAGTCCCATCCTAACACGAGCCAAAGTCTTGAGTCTTGTATCTTGACACTTCTATAGTCCGGACGATGAATATAGTCCAGTTGTCCGGATACCCCCTTATCCAGGACTCCCTCAGTGCGGTCCCTCACGAGGAGTAGATCCGGTACGGATGAGCAATGCTCTATCTCAAATGATCTAAACCAATGCTAACCCTATCTAAGAGGTGGGAGTGGTCTATTTATAGTCATAGTGCAAAAGAGGGGTGAAGTGAAGGGGTACATGGGCCTCAACCCGCAGCTGGATGCAGCCAGGGTCCGGACGTCCGTGGGGCGCCGGTCGTCCGGAGGCTCGCAGGGTCCCAGATGTCCAGGGTTCCTCGGATGTCCGTAGATTCTGTTCTATGGTCGCTGGCACGGTCGTCCGGACACCTTTGAATTTCCGTAATTTCCGTTCTATGGTCGCTGGCACGGTCGTCCGTAAGGGCTCGGTCGTCTGGAGCCTGGGAGTGGCCGGTCGTCCGGGCTGGGCCGGTCGTCCGAGGCCTGTAGCTCTGGCCTGCCTCTCTCCTCTCGGTTGTAGCATCCTTCAGGGGTCGGACGTCCGTGCCTGGCCGGTCGTCCGGGTCCTGTAGTTTCCAAATCAGTCCTTCCTCTTGATCTTCATGCTTGGTGTCCTTGCCTTCTTGGCCATTGAGTGTAGCTGTCCCGTGGCTCTCCTCCAAGTACCTGATCACACACAGAGTCTCCGCATGAGGTAGTAGCCATGTCTCGTGAGTAGAGAGAGGGAGTTCGGAGAGGAGCGAGTTCACCTTATCTTCAATAGCCTTTGCTCGAGCTCTTGTCATAGGTCCAAGTGGTGTTGAGGGAGATGTAGGTACGTCCGTGGGGATGAGCGAGTGATGCTCCACATCATCTTCATATAATTTACTTAAAGCTTTGATGTATGTTGTCATCAATTACCAAAAAGGGGGAGATTGAAAGCGCAAGTGCTCCCTGGGTGATTCTGGTAATTAATGTCAATACATTTCTTGTTGTACTAATAGTTTTATCTAGTGTATCTTAGACAAGTTCAACAATGACGTGGTAATGATAAGAGGATGTGGAACCCCTTCAAAATGCTAAGGACAAAGATTGGCAAAAGCTCAAGACTCTTCATTTATATTTTAGTGATCCAAAATCATATTTAGTCCTAGTAAAGCCAATACAATTAAAAGGGGATGAAGTGTTGCTTAATGGCTTACTTGCTAATGTGGTTAGTGATATTGCTCCAAAAACCCTCAGCCACTTTCTCCATCCAAATATGTCAAAACCCTAATCTCCAACTCGGCCCCACCGATTCTTTCTATCTGGAGCCACCGAGTTCATATGACATAGCCACAGCCAGAAACCCTAACAGTTCGGTCTCACCGATATGAATCTCGGTCCCACCGAGATGGCCTTGCCAACTCCGTGATATCAGTTGCAATTATTTCGGTCTCACCGAAATAGCAATCAGTCTCACCGAGATGGCTTGACCAACTCTTTGTTGCCTTATTGCTTCACTTTGGTCTCACCGAGTTGACGCAATCGGTGCCACCGAGACGCGGTTTGCCCTAAGCCCTAGCACATTGGTCCCACCAAGTTGTTCCAATCTGTCCCACCGAGATTCCTAACATCCACATTTTTGAATTGATCGGTGCCACTGAGTTTAACCATTTGTCCCACCGAGATGACTCAAATGTGTGTAATGGTTGGATTTTGTGTGGAGACTATATATATATCCCTCCACCCCTTCTTCATTTGCGCGAGAGCCATTAGAACGTCCCAATACTTCACACGTTCATTTCCAGAGAGAGAACCACCTACTAATGTGCTGACATCAAGAGATTCCATTCCTACCATTTAAACCTTGATTTCTAGCCTTTCCGAAGTTGCTTTCCATTCAAATCTTTCTTCTACCATAGCCAAATATGAGAGAGAGAGAGAGAGTTGAGTGTTGGGGGTGACTATCATTTAAAGCACAAGAGCAAGGAGTTCATCATTAATACACCGTCTATTACCTTTTGCAATGTCTCCTAGATTGGTCAGGTGTCGCTTGGGAGCCTCCGTCATGATGTGGAGTTGAACCAAGAAGTTTGTAAGGGCAACAAGATTGCCTACTTCGTGAAGATCTACCCGAGTGAGGCAAGTCCTTCGTGGGCTATCGTCATAGTGGAATAGACAAGGTTGCTTCTTCGTGGACCCTTCGTGGGTGGAGCCCTCTGTGGACTCGCGAACCGTTACCCTTCGTGGATTGAAGTCTTCATCAACATGGATGTACGATAGCACCACCTATCGATACCACGCCAAAAATTCTTCGTGTCTCCATTGCGTTTGCCTTCTCCAAACCCTTCCCTTTACCTTCATATGCAATGTTTTACTTTCCGCTGCTATACTCTTAGAATTGAATGTGTAAGTTGATTGCTTGACTTTTGCTAATTGCTAAAATCTGCCCATAACTAAAATTGGGAAAATGATAGATTTTTATTTGGTCAAGTAGTCTAATCTCCCTCTAGACATACTTTTGATCCTACACCCGTCCCGCAAAAATAGTTTACGTCTCCCTCTAGAACGGAATTACAATACCATGCACGATCGGACGGAACGGATGCCGCAAAAATCGTCAGTGGTCAAATCTATAATAACATAACTCTCCTACAAACAAAATATAGATTGCAATTCGGTCCTGCTAGCGCCCATGGTGGGGTGGACGCGGCCGAGCTCCTCCTCACGGCCGAGGCGGGGTGGACACGGTCGAGCTCTTGCTTGCGCCCATAGCGAGGTGGACGCGACCGAGCTCCTACTGAGCGAGCTGCTGTGGCGTGGCGGACGCGGCCGAGCAAGCTGCTGCTCGTGCCCGAGGCGGGGCTGATGCGGCGCAGGTGCCGTACACTCCTATGGCTGTCAACTTCTTCTCTTTTATTTGGTCGGAATTGAGCTCGGGAGGCAGTGGCGCCGGTGGCACCAGCTGCAACGGGAGTGATTGGTGCTGAAATTTTCCTCTTGGAAACTGCAAAACGACGAGGAAAAACTAAAGATATACATACACTAGTTGAAATATACAACTCCTCGCAATTTTTTAATGGAATTAGCAGATATATACTCCTTCCGTTCGAAAAAGCTTGTTCCAATCGTCTCTTAAAGAATGTATCTAGCACGAACCAACCTGTGGTTGGATGGTTAGAGAGACTGTGGTATCTCCAGCCCACCAGGGTTCAAGTCCCGATGCTCGCATTTATTTTTAAATCATTTTAGGATTTTCGGTGTACATATTCAGTGGGAGGAGACGTTTCGGTCGACAACAAGGTGCCTACGGTGACTTTCGGAGGTGCTCATAGGAGTAGGAGTAGGGTGTGTATGTGTACATTTATAGGGGTGAGTGTATACACGTGTGTATGAGCGTTTGCGTCTGTACTGTGTTAACAAAAAAGTATCTAGAGGGAAAAGCTTTTTCGGATCAACAAAGTATACATGTTTGAGACGTTTTTCCGTTCCGGTACCGTATATCTGCAGTTATTTCGCGGCACTGCCAGATTTGCGGCGTTTCCCAAAGTTGCTCTAATCCACCCTGCTCGGGTCATTTCTAGTCAAAAGTTCCCCTTCCCTTACCCACCTCCTCTCCCTCACGAACCCTCCTACTCTTCCAAACCCT